>NW_021636595.1:0-383970 GCF_004799145.2 Neltuma alba | reverse complement strand
AGAAAATTAGTGTAAAGTTTGTATTTGAAAATTTTATTGGTAAGAAGAATTTTAATTTGATTAGGGATTTTTTATGTATAAAATGTGCAAAATATTAATTTTTTTGTATAAAATTACGTTAAATATTTCTTATTAATAAAATTTTCTAAATGGAGACTTTTCATCAACTTTTTAAAACTTTAATGACTTCAATTTTTTGGGGAAAAAAGGATTAGTGAGATCATAAATTTTTAATTGAGAAAAAAATGTAAAAAGAAAGAGAGCGAATTCAATTAAAATCTTTCAATTCTATTTCTTTTTCTTTTTAAATGGAGCTATTAAAATCTCACGTACCTACTTTCTATTCCCCTCAAATCCAACACAACAGACCATAAAAAATGTCTGTGGGATGAAGGAAGGAAATGAAAAAGATGAGAGTGGGAAAAAAATTTAATGAGTTTAATTCAAAAATATGTTGAAGTGAAATTAAAATTTTTTAATCAATTTTTTACTATTTTATTTACATTTTATCCTTATTAAAAATTTAAACTCTTTTTCAATTTTTTTAATTAAACCGGTTAAATTTTTTTTGCCTCTTCTTTTCTTTCCTCTCGTACCGACATGGGGTGAAGGAAAACTCATTTTACAAATAGTCTAAAAAACACTTTTAAAAAGTGTTTTCATACGAGTCGAGACAAAATTCTTTTTACATCTTTATTTTATATACTGTAAAATCACCTTTAAAACTATAGTCTACCCAAACACTCCAATAAATAATACATGGATCAACTGTTTACACAATAACTTTAAAAAATAATACTACCTCCAATTCCTAATGAAAAAAATTTTGTTTGTAGATTATAAATAAGATTTTATAATTAGGAATAGAGATAATAATGTGAATGACTGGTTTCAAAATGAAAAGTTTGCGTGGATTTTAATCCAAGTTGACTATAATTTTAGAGATGAAATCCCATGTTTTCAAATACATAAACATATATATATGTGGTCGAAAAAAAAAATACGCACAATATATATTGAACAAAATTAGGAGGAGAAAAAAAAGACAAAAACAAAAAAAGGAAAGGCTCAAATTGGGAGGGGACAAGTTTCAAAGCAACCACGAATTCAAGGTTTGGCTGTCATGGATGGCATCACACACACGCATGTATATATTGATAAGGACCATTATTTATTTCTCTGTGGTGTGAAAGGTGGAAAGACAACCTGTGGTCAAAAAAAAAAAAAGGAGAAATTTAATGATTTTAAAACTTTTTCTTGATTCCTGTAATGGTGAAAATGACTCTGACAATGGACGCGGAAGCATGTATATGCTATGATTAGACCCTAGGGGCTGACATCATCGCTTACAACTAACCAGAACGAATTTATTCTAATAAAAGACGGAAAAATTAAGAAAATCCATCTAAAGAATTAAATAAAAAAGCCTCTAAAATCATCAAATTAATTTGAAATTTTAAAAGACCTCATTGTAATTAATCTCATTTGTTTAATTATCAAATTATTTTTATTTTTTAAAAAAGTATGCATTAACAACTCAAAGTACAATCGTTAACAATCTAAAGTATAATGATAACAATTATCGTGGTAGTTATTAATAACTTATGTATTATATTTTGTGATATGTTAAGAAAATATGTTGTTAATACTTGTCGTGATAGTTGTTAATCATTATACCTTAGGTTGTTAATAACTGTTCATTTAGTTGTCAATATATACTAAAAAAAATAAAAATAATTTGATAATTAAACAAATAAAATTTATTGCAATGAGTTCTCTTAAAAATTTAGAATAATTTGATAATTTTAAGAGATCTTTTTGCATTTAATTTTTTAGATGGGATTTTATTACAGTTTTTCCTAAAAATACCTGCTAGTATTTATTTGGAAGAGTTGTTAAGAAATCTCAAGTAAAAAAATATAATTACTAAAAAGTTACAATAATAATAAAATAGTTTGTAATGATAATTTTTAGAGTAATAAATAATCATTGCTCATTTATTATTAAAACTTGTTAGTAATTATTTTTTTTAAAACCTCATTATAATTCTCTCCGCTTATTTTGTGTTCGGAGGGGTAAAAATCTCTTTATGAGCCAGTGAATCCAAGTCCTACCCCCCAAAACGACATTCATGGAATTCATAGAATGATGAAAACTATTATTATATAAAGGATTAATATATTTTAGTTCCTAAAATTTAATTTCATTTTAGTTGTAGTCTCTAAAATTTGAAACCAATAATTTTGATTTTTAAAATTTGAAACAAGTTATTATCATCCTTAAATCTAACTTTATTTTAGTTTTAATCCTTGTTTTAAATATCAAAAATCTTAAGCTAGACCAAAATAAAATAAAATTTCAAGACTAAAATCACATGTTTAAAATTGCAGAAATCAAAACTAAAATAAAGTCAGATTTTAGAAACCATAACCATTGATTTCAAATTTTAAGAACCAAAATTTAAATAAGATCAAATTTATGAATTGAAAATAATTTTAACTCTTATATAAAGGTACAAATACTTCTAATATGTTGCCGTCCCATAATGCGGAAATAATTAAGGGAAAATGACACTAAGGTCCCACACAAGGAAATATGCTACAAAATAGTCTTTTGAAATCTGATAATTAATCACAAGTCCTATAGGGACTTAACTACAATAATAAGAATGTCAAAAAGACATTATTACCCAGTAGTGTAGAAGAAAAGGGCGCTCATATTTCTCACGTGATTTAAAGTTGATACGTGTAGGAGAGAAGAGCTAGAGAAAGAAGAAAGTGGCCATTAATGATGAGGCATCTTTTCGATCACCATTAGTGAACTCTAAAGAGCTTCCATTTTAATCTCTCCATACTTTCAGGTTTGAAACTTTCTTCCCCTCCTCTATTATAGCATTTTGCTTGACAGATTGTGTTTGGATATGGAAATTCAAAAATCATTTTTACTTTTAGGTTGCAAAGCTTTTGTTTTTAGTCTAATATGAACAAGTTAATCAATAAAAAGGTTGTGTTTTTATTAGGTGTGGGTTGGTGATTTAAGTTAAGGTTTCATTATAGGTGTAGGTGGATAGGATGATGATGGTGTTCTATTTTTGGTATATTGTGAGTAATTTAGCTCTATTTAGCATAGTTTAGTGTGAAAGGCTAAAGAAGATGAATGTAGTGTGTGGGTAGTAACCTTTCCTGCGAAATGGGATGTTGTGTTGTCAATATAGGATGTGAAAGTTGTCAATGGATGTCGTGATAGTTGTCAATAATGCTGCTTCACTTGTCAATAACAACTGGATGATCGTTGATGCAAGTTTACATTAATAGTGGCCAGTATGTCTGGGAATCATCTCTTTTGTTTTGTTCATATAGAGCATAAGTTTATAAGTGATTGAGAAGATGATATGAAATATGTTGGAGGTAGTGTAAGAACAGCAAGTATAAAGGAAGGAACAAAATGAGGATCGTTAGGATGAAAAACAGATAGAAGAAAAAAAATTGAGTGAAGCAGATGTGGATTTAGACGGAGAATAAAAAGAACAAAATGAGGATCACTAAGAGCACGGGAGAACTGAATTGAGAAAATCTACAAGAGCCATAGCAAAAGGTAAGGTTCTTAGGTCTCCCCATGGGTGGAGATAAGGATAAGGGTGGGAAGAAGAGAACATTTGATGAGTAAGTATTTAATTTTGTTTTGTTGTATTGGGAAAGAAATATGTTATATAAGTTGCTGAATGTTCTGTTTACATTAAACCATTTGTTGAGATGTATGGCTACCATTTGACTTGGGCTGAACTATATTGTTTGCAAAATAAGCAATGGATAAATGATAGGGTAAAGCACTTGTAGATATTGTTTAGTGACTGAGTTATGTAATGTAACATCTTGGTTTTATTTTTGAGTTTAATAGCCCTTTAACCCTGATTTTTGAGGATAATTGGTGTTTAAGCTTGAATCGTGATTTGGTTTGGGACCGCAGTGAACCCAGGGAGTTCAGGGAGTGTGTCATCTCTGGAAGGTTTCGTCATGGCAAAGTTAGGGTTATGCCGCGGTGTGAAGGCTATCTGGGTGAGCGAGAGTTTCCTCTCCGAAACTTTCACTGTAGCGAAGATTGGAGTTTGCCGTGGCAAATTAGGGTTTTCTGGAGAGCAAATCCCTCTTGGGATTAGTTTGCCGTGGTGTGAAGTTCTGAGTTTGACACGGTAAAGGGTCCGCATTTATAAATACGCAGGAGGGGTCAGTTGTGCAAAAATTTAAATTTTGAAGGTGGGAGTTGGAGCTTTACTAGGGTTTTGAATTTTTGGCTTGGAGGAGGTATTTTCTAAGAGTCCATTGCCTCAAGTAAGTGATTTTAACCTCTAATCTACTCTTTCTCTTGATATTTTTGAGGATTTTGTAGGGAAACCCTAGGGCTTTCTAGTTTCTGAGGGAATTGAGGTTTTTGACTGATTGTTTTGAGTTTAAATGATTGCTTTGAGTTAGTCTAAGTATTTAATCTCAGTGTGTTTTCTTGGATTTGAAGATTTGAAGTGTTGGGAATTTAGGGTTTATGAAAATGGAGGTTATGTTATGATTGAGGATGACAATATAGTGGTTGAGTTTGAGTTTTGTGCATTGCGTTATGTTAAGGAGGGTTAAATAGGATGTTTAATCGGTTTAAAATGTGTTGTTAAGGCTTTAATTGTTCTAATTGGATGTTTGGGTGTTGAATTCCTATAGTGGGTCTTTGAGGTTATGAATTCCATTAATGTCTGAAAGGGGAACTAGAATGGTAATAACCTCTTGTGGTTTTGGAGTGTTGCCTTGATGGTTATACCCTTTTGAGTTGGGTAGAGTTTTGATAGAGGTTGGGAATTTTGTGTCTCCAAATATTGCTTTGGCCACATTATTAGTTTAAAAGCTAGTACCTGGTGGTTGTATGTTGTTTGCTTGCGTAGACCTGGTTGTAAGTCTTGTTGGTGCACAGGCCATCGTGGTGGTTTATTATTCCTTGCTTAGGCAAGAGATAACCACTTTCCAGTGCTTGGTATATGTTATTATAGTATTGTGAGTGGATTTATATTTCTGTGCTCCAAGTAATATATGGTGTTCTAAAGGTAGTTTGTATATTGAAAGTGAAATTTGTCTCTTGGGGTTTTGTATAATACCGAACGTATTGGGACATTTCTGAAAGATATGCCACTGATTGAAGTTACTTGTGAAATGGTGTATTTACTCTTCAGTAAAGATGTTTGAGCATGATACATGTGTTGGGATTGGTGGTGAGAGACTTGATTGTTACTACCACGTGGTAAGGCCTCCATTAATACATGATGATTGGCTCTTTATGTTCCTCATAGTGAGGGATAGGCCTTTTGGCTTGTTACGTCCCTCATAGTGAGGTATAGGCCGGGTTCGGCTCTCGAAAATCTCCCAAAGTGAGGGATTTGGTAATGGGTTGCATTATTGCACTTGTATGATTTGTTGTGGCTATTGTGTATATTACTACTTATTAATTGTCCCACTTGACACCTCACGAGCACTTATTAGTTTGTATTCTGAATTGGAAAGATTGGTTACTGGGGCTTTTGTCTCACCCCGTGGTTATAATGTTTTCAGGTGAAGGTTCTAGGGCGTGCGTCGTCAGAGAGAACGCGGAGGCTTGAGCTTAGTTAGCTGTAATGCCTTTGGCCTATGCTTTATGTATTGTTGGATTGTATATTACCACTCATAGGGCCATTTTGGAAATATTTTGCTAATACAATAGTGGTGTAAAACAGAGTCCCTTTTGATTTCTTATCTGGTTGGCCGAAGGCCACTTATTATGTTTTATGAAACTTTGATTTACATTATTGGAAAACAATTGGATGGGCTGATGTTGATATTTTTTGCTACCCGGGCCGGAAGCTTGGAGGCCCAACAGATGTTAACGAATGATTTGGTTGCATGCAACGATTGGTTTGGGTTTTGGCCCACAGGTTTCAATGTTAGTTTCAAATGTATGCGAAATTCTTTTCTACTATGATAGGTTGTCATACGTTTTTTCCTTTTTTTACCATAGTAGTGGCTTTATATCGAGTTTTATAATGTATTAGAGAGGGCGTTTTTACAATTATGTAATAATCATGTTGACTAATTGGTTGTGTTCCATATGCAGTTATGTCTATAGTGGCTCATACTTTGGTGGGTGTTTAGAAAGAAAATAATGATAGAGTGATCAGGCATTTATTTTCATCAGAATTCATGCAAAAATGGTGGAAAATCCATGGAAATGGAATTTGGAAGACCATGAAAGAGAAGTATTGCCAACATTTAGGATATAATATTGAGTATAACTTCATGTTCGGGCCTACCGGGTTTATTGGTCACTGGTTTTGTTATGTTATAGACATAAGAAGCATAAGATTCTATGCCCTTAATTCCATGGTTGACACTCTCACATTTATGAGGTTACAGCAGCAGAAAGAAGAGGCAAAAGATGGGAAGTAACTGATTGAAGTGAAAAAGAGGAGGAAAAAACACAGAGAAATAGATGCAAAAGAAAAACTTGCAACAGGATGCATATGAATTAGTTGTTAATGGTCGTTATCATTCACGACATTAATAGTTGTCATTCATTGTATTATCACTTGTCATTATGTGTTACAAAGTTGTAATTGCATTAAATTCTTTTTTCTTTATGCAGAGAAATTGCTTCTATCAAATACCTTTTAGGGTGAAGCCACAACTATTTGAGTATGAGGAGCAAATAGATAATCAAGTTAACTAGGCCAAAGTCCATGTGCAAATTGATACGTGAGTTGGATTGGTTGACTTTTTTATTTATTTCTTTTCAATTATGGTCAAAGATTCAAAAGTATGAATGTTGCCTACAAGGATTCATGAAGTGTGGATGTACTCACATGGTTACAAATGTGGGATGGGACAGTTTATGATGATTATGGGTACACAATGCTGAAGTACTCCCATGAAGACCTCTGTGATTTGAAAGTTGGTTGCTTGTGGTGGTTTGTTAGTCACTGAAACAACTTGCATATGGAAAAAGTCTTGTCTATGCTTTTGGAAAAAAGTCACATTAGAAAAAGAAATAGAGATCTTTATTGTTCATATCGGTTGTGCTTGTAAAATGGCATGTTGTATTGAAGTCATTAAATGCTGTGATGAAAAATAGTTGATCAGACTGTGCTTACAATTTATGGTGCCACTTTTGACAATTTTATGTGGTTGCATTGACAAGTAAATTATGTAGTTAATATCCATGGACTAGTGCACAAGTAGTATTATTGCTTTGTATTAAATTCATGGATAATCTAATTCCATGCAGCCTATTACTTTATGTGAAAGTGTTATTTATTTGAAATTTCCAATTAAGTTATGTTTAACAAAGTAATTCTAAAAATGACATTAAACAGTAGAAATTTAACAAGTTATAGTGGCCTTATTATTAAGTCAATGTGTGGATATTAACATTTGATATTGAAAATTTTCAGAATTGAAGGTGTCATTTATTTAAAATGTCCAATTAAGTTATATATAACTTAAAATATAAATATTCACCAAAAGATATGTTAATTAGATGACAATTTTTTAAAACTTAACAAGTCACAGTGCCACCGTTGATAAGTCACGGTTCATTTGTTGACAGGTCTGATAATGCTCAATCTGTTGCAGTGTCTAGAGCAATCTGCCACGGCCTCTAAAGCAAAAAGGATGGAGATGCATTCTGTAATAGGCACCATGGCGTCTAAATGAAATTCTATGCCCTTGATTCCATGGTTGACAAGTCACAGTGCCACCATCGACAAGTCACAATACAATCATCGATAAGTTAGAGTGTCACCGTTGACAAGCCAAATGGTATTTGTGATTTATGGATTTTTTTTTAAGTTAACAAATGTCACATTAGTCTAGAGGATATATCAACATTAAATGACCCTATATAACTTGAAATCATATGTTAGATAACTTATATCTACGGTTATATTGACAAGTGATAGTGTAGCCAATGATAGTATCACTATTAACAAGTGATGGTGTAGTTTTTGATAATTCAATTTATAATTTTATATAAGTAATAATATATGTTTAATAATGATTATATACGATATTATAACCAAAATGTAATATGTCAAAATAATTGAAAACATCATATGATATGTCAATATTATGCAACTTCAATTCACATTTTAGATAACTTGCACTAGCGGATTAATTGACAAGTCATACTGCAATTAGTGATAAGTCAGAACAGGTTTATTGACAATGCAGGGTGCAATAATTACAACTCAAATGACAGCAGAATCTAACATACCAGTTTATAGATAACTTTCATTTATACCTTTATATACATGAAACTACACCTATTTCACAACCCATCTAAAAAAAAAAAATGGGTTACATGTAATTACCAAACTAATTGTGGGTGTGTATCTATTTACAAAAAAATCTCTTCACACCCATTTACAAAATATTCATTTCACATCCATACACAAAAAATATTGACTTCAATATGTTCTCAGCTAAGATTTGGGTTCTTGTATGTTTTGATAGTGTGATGCTTCCCAGACATACTAACCATCGTTAATGTAAACCTGCATCAACAATCGTCCAGCTGTTATTGACAGGTGAAGTAGTACTATTGACAACTATTGTGGCATCTATTGACAACTTTCACAGCCTATATTGATAACACAATATCCCATTTCGTAGGAAAGATTTCTACCCACACCAACCTTCATCTTCTTTAGCCTTTCACGCTAAACCATTCTAAAACAGAGTAAAACCACCCCACAATGTAACAAAAAACAGAGCACACATCATCATCCTACCTACTCACAATGAAACCTCAACTTAAATCACCAACCCACAACAAACAAAAACACAACCTTTTATTCATATTAGACCAAAAATAAAAAGCTTTGCAATACTTAAAGACAAATACAATTTTTTGAATTCCCATACTCAAACACAATCTGTTAAGCAAAATGCTACAAGAGAGGAGGGGAAGAAAGCTTCAAACCTGAAAGTCTAGAGAGATTAAAATGAAAGCTCTTTAGAGTTCACTAATGGTGATAAGGAAGATACTTCATCACCAATCGCTGCTTCCTTCTTTCTTTAGCTCTTCTCTCCTATGCATAGCAATTTTAGATCGTGCGGGAAATATGAACTGCCTCTCCTTCCACATTGCTGGGTAATAATGTCTTTTTGACATTCTTATTATTGCAATTAAGTCCTTATGGGACTTGTGATTAATTATAAGATCTTAAGGGACTGTTTTAGAATATATTTTCTTTTGTGGGACTTGAGTGTCATTTTCCCAATAAATAATACTCTCGAAAGATGAGGGTCACTTCATTTTTTTTAACAGAAATAAAAAGCAACATCATAAATTTATCAACATTTTACAATTTCAATTTAGTTATTATGATTAATTTGAAATTTCTCAATTTTAATTATTTTATATAAAATATAGTTGACTAATTTAAAAAGGTTAAGAAAGTTAAATAAATTACTTAATTATAACATATTTTTACATAATCGTTTTTAAAAAATTTATATGCATTATTAGATTATATTACTATATCAATTTATAGACAAAACAAACTAGTTTGAAAAAAATGATAAATATAAATATTTTAAGATAATTTATTTAACTTTTTTAATTTCTTTAAATTAATCGGTTTTTTTTGAATCGGAACTTCAAATTAATCAGCTTAGATTTTATGTGAAAGAGTATATGTACTATCAGTAGGGGGATATGTACTGAAGTTCTGACATAAATGCTGCATTCAAAATATCCACACATAACAAATGCTAACCGGGATTTGATTCCTTCAAATAAAATTAAGGATTCAAATTCAAATTTAATGGATGAAAAAATTATACGCGACTAGATTCTTAATATAAAACATATTTTATAATATAAATTGTATTATAAAATATGTCTTATATTTATGACTAGAAGAAGTATTATAAGAATTACCTAACTAAGTATTATATTTTAGATACTTGTATAAAAATTACATATAATAATATAATTTGACCATTCATAGAGCAGCTAACATACCACTACGGCTCCTATTATAAGATACTTTTATAAAGAATCAGTATTATAAGTCATTATGTGGGTATTAATTAAATTCTTTTAAGGTTTCCCTTATTTAAAGCTTAATATAATTTTTTGTTCATTTCTCAAAATGTAATTCATGATTTTACCTAAGATTAAATTTGAAAACTCTTTTATTTTCAAACAAATTGAATGATGTAATCACATCTCTTTAATTTTAATTCTGATGAAGTGTTTAGCTGTTGGAGATGACTTATATAATAGTAAGTTCCTGTGAGTTATAATTAATGATCGAATTTAGTTTATTCAGGAGAGTTTGGTAAACCCTGGAAGCAAGTAAAAAGAAATTAATTTCAGCAAGTTGAGATAACAAAAAATTGTATATCTTTATCTCATACATCATAAAATTATTTTCAAAAAACTAATCCAGACATCCTAGAAATCACAAGCCAGTTGGAAATCTATTTTGCTGTTCGAAACAATAACCTCTTTGTGGGTTAATTCTTATGCCATGGCTCCACTTTTTGTAATGAAAAACATTAAAGTTTTTAAATACTTGTTTCTGTAAATATTAATAATTGTAAGTATTTTCGACGGAAAAATATTCATAATTATTTTAAGAACACTATTATGAGTTTAATTTTTTGTTTGGTTAGCCATACACGAAAGATTAAGACTTGTTTTAAAAGAAAGTGCAACTTGAAGTTTAAAAGAAATGGTTTTGAAGCATGATGATTTTTTTTCCCAAAGGGACATTTTACAAGGGATTGCAATTTGCAAACAAGCTTTCTTTTCCTCTGGAGATAGATAAAACTACTTAGAACTCTAATTTCTCCTGCCCCTTCTCTCCAGGGAGTAACATATAAGATTTCAGTTCGGTAGCTTAGTTTTCTAAGTTATCTTTTAAATATATTATTCTCAAAAACTGATTTTTTTTAATCAATCATTGTTATTTTGAAAAAATTAAACTTAATATATTAGCATTTGTGAATGTCTTGTGAATATTTAAAACTTCGATATCAACATTTTGTAAATGAGATTAATAGTGTTAGAATTAGAGGATATAAAAAACACTTTATAAAACTAAGATACCAAAAAAAAAACTATATGTAAAATTTAAAAATTAAGGTGCATTCTTGGCTAATAATAATTAACACTGATGTCTTCCATGTAAGAATTTGCCTTAGCCAAATAGGGTTGCCATTTTCCCACAACCACCCTATATTTCTCCGTGAAAGCTTGACGTCATTTCCTTTGGCATCTATTTCAAAAATACTTTCCAGGGTTTCAGTAAAAGCTGCAGCTTTTGGCTTGTCAGAGCTTAAAATAAAATTCTTTTCACATATTTTTCTAATATAGTCAAAATTAAGAAATTATTTTTGAACGATGCTACTGCCATTCCAAACAAACACATATACGTCAAATGTAAAAAGTTAAAAGTTAATTTAATATCCAAACAAACTTATATGTTTAGAAACACGTTTTTGACTTTGCCTTTAACAAACGTGTTTCCAAACAAGTCCTTACCAGACATGCTAATTCTCTATCCAGATTCTGATACCAATGTTATGAGCCCATCCACCATGGATGATCCAAGCCCAAGAGATGAAGAAAGACCGGTGAGACGTAGTGTAAGGGTGAAAAGGAAAACGTGTAAGTTGAGGGAAATCGAGGAAACGGAGGCAATATAATAAGACAAATTCGGTTAGATGAGGGTGTGGAATATTTTCGGATTGCTCTCTTCCTCTGTGATTCTCTCTCTCTCTCATCTTTTTCTCTCTCTTGTCTGGTGTCCTTCTTACTGTTCATTTTTGCATGTCCTTCTCCCTTGCTATTGTAACTCTGCCATTTCTATCAGAATTATCAGTTGAATATACAGAGTACTTTTCATCGTATCATTTGTTAGTCTGTGCACTATATTTGACGTTCCACCGATTACTTACGTAACATTTGGTGCTTTCATTGAGAGAATGGCGGAGAATACGCGAATGAAAGAGATACAAGCCGAACAGAAGAAAGCGAGTGAGTTCATGGAAGAAGCTAAGGGTAAGTTCGCGCGAATGGAAAGTCTGTTCGAGATAGTATTACAGTCTTTGGATGAGCTGAAACGAGACAAGAATCAGGCTGGGTCAGGGTCGACGTCGATGCACGAACCATCGGCAACTCATGAACACTCTGCAAACCCGGCGGTTCACACCTTTACAATGGTCACCGGAAGGCAAATGAAGCTAGATTTTCCCCAGTTCGACGGAAAGGATGCTCTGGACTGGATTTTCAGGGCGGAGCGATTTTTTAAATATTATGAGATCCAGGAATCACAGCGATTAATCATAGCCGCGATACATTTCGATGGAGAAGTTCTACCTTGGTTTTAGATGCTAGAAAGGTCACATCGGGTGCCTACTTGGAATGCTCTGGTGCAAGCTATTGAAGAGCAATTCGGACCCTCGCAATTCGACAGTGCACGAGGTCAGTTATTCAAACTGACACAGCAGGGTCCACTAGAAGATTATAATAACAAGTTTATCGCCTTATCCAACAGAACTCAGGAAATACCGGAAGCCGTATTGTTGGATTGTTATCTGGGGGGGTTAAAACCTGAGCTGAAGAAAGATGTGCTCGTGCAAAGACCCACTACAGTGCACAAGGCCATGGCTCTGGCTAGACTATTCCATGATGCGACAGTCTTCGGGTTCACACCATCTAAAACAAAGACTACCTCGGGCGCTGGGAGCAATTCAACCAGGAATTTTAGCGCATCGTCGACAGGAACCTCCACGAACTACACAGGGGGAAAAGCCAATTTGCCACCCTTATTACCTACCCCGAATATGCCTCCTATCAAGAAAATCACACCAGCAGAGATGCAAATTAGAAGAGAGAAGGGATTATGTTACACCTGTGATGAAAAATTCTCTCCAAGTCATCGTTGCCCGAATAAACAATTAATGATGCTTCAGTCGGAAGAGGAGGCGCATGAAGATTCTAAATACGTGGTGGGGGAGGAACAGGGAGAGGCAGAAGCGACCCTGCATCATTTATCCCTGTACGCACTGAGAGGGACACACGGTCCTGCCACGATTCGCTTTAACAGATCTATATTGGGAACCAACGTGCAGATCCTGTTAGATGGAGGAAGCTCGGACACGTTCATACACCCCAGGATGGTACATCATCTTAAGCTGCCCATAGAGATAGCAAAGGAAATTCGCGTGCTGGGGGGATTCGGCAAGATACTCAGAACCAATGAAACAGTAGTACAAGTACCGGTACAGATTTGTGGGCACACTCTGGCCATTACTATGTACGTGTTGCCGGTAGTAGGAGTGGATATGATCATGGGAGCAGACTAGTTGGAAACCTTGGGACCACACGTTGCAGATTATAGCTCATCTACCATCAAATTTCTCGAGAATGGCAGTTTTGTAACCCTGAAGGGATTTCGAGGACCACCAGTGATTCAAGCACAGCTGCATCACTTAACCCGAATCTGTAGTATGGACTCGATTGCGGAATGTTTCATGCTCAAACCGGTGCATGCAACAGCCACTACATCGGAGAGTACCATTCCGGATGATTTGAACGAAGTCTTGGAGCAATTCAAAACCATCTTTGACAAGCCCAATGGCTTACCCCCAGACAGAGGACATAAACACCGAATAGAGTTGTTACCAGGGGTCAAACCGATCAAGGTTCGGCCCTATCGCTACCCGGTATCCCAGAAGGCAGAGATTGAACGACTAGTGACAGAACTACTGGATGAAGGACTCATTCAACATAGTCACAGCCTGTTTTCCGCACCGGTGATTTTAGTTAAAAAGAAAGATGGTACTTGGAGGTTTTGCGTAGACTATCGTGCTCTGAACAATGCTACGGTCAAGGATGCTTTTCCCATGCCCACAGTAGATGAACTATTGGATGAACTGCATAGCTCTGCCATTTATTCCAAGCTGGACTTACGATCCGGGTACCACCAGATCCTGATGCATGAAGAGGACATAGAAAAAACAGCTTTCCGCACCCATCAAGGCCTATATGAGTGGAAGGTGATGCCCTTCGGACTAACGAATGCCCCAGCAACCTTCCAAGCATTGATGAATTCGATTTTCCAACCATTCCTGAGACAATTTGTGTTGATATTCTTCGACGACATATTGGTCTATAGCAACTCCTGGGAGCAGCACTTGGCGCATCTTAGGGAGGTGTTAGCGACACCACATAAGCACCGTCTGTTTGCGAAGCGATCGAAATGTGCGTTCGGTCAGCGACGAATAGAATATTTGGGGCACATTGTATCAGCAAGGGGGGTAGAGATGGACCCTTCGAAAGTGCAGGCAGTTCAGGACTGGCCGACGCCGACCACAGTCTCGCAGCTTAAGGGATTCCTCGGATTGAGTGGGTACTATCGCCGGTTTATTCAGGGATATGCCCAATTGGCAGGCCCATTGACTCAGTTATTAACTAAAGATGGGTTCCATTGGAATTCAGAAGCCCACGAAGCCTTCAGCAAGCTGAAACAGGCTTTGGTCCAAGCTCCTGTGTTGGCTTTACCCGATTTTGCTGAACCTTTTGTACTAGAAACAGACGCGTCAGGGATAGGCATCGGCGCCATCTTGAGTCAACGTAACCACCCCATAGCTTATTTTTCGAAGAAGCTATCTCCACGTCGACAAGCACAGTCAACTTATGTGCGGGAATTATATGCGATCACAGAGGCCGTAGCGAAATTTTGACATTATTTATTCGGTCACACTTTCGTGATTCGAACGGATCATGCCAGTCTGAAGCATATTGGTGAACAGACCATTCAAACCCCTGAACAGGAAGCGTGCCTTCCCAAATTGTTAGGGTACTGTTTCACGATTGAATACAAGCCGGGCAAACTGAACCAAGCTGCGGATGCATTGTCACGAGCCACATGCATGACCTTAGTAAGTATTCAGGATGAGTTGATGAATGAGATTTTTCGGCGTGCGGTGACGTCCCCTGCTTTGCAAACCATTCGGTCTCAATTAAACTCCGAACCAGTACGGTCACGAGGGTACCATTTGAAGCACGATCATTTGTACTGGAGAGGTCGATTAGTAGTTCCGTGGGACCAACCAGAGTTAATCACCAAACTCCTGGACTATTTTCATTCTTCCATTATTGGGGGACACTCTGGCTTCCTTCGTACTTTCCACCGAGTGGCTAGTCTTTTCTTTTCTGGACATCAAGGATTATATTCGACGATGTGGGGTGTGCCAGCAAGCAAAGACGTCACAGCTCCACCCAGCTGGGTTACTTCACCCGCTACCTATTCCCGACAAAATTTGGGAGGACATCGCAATGGATTTTATCACGTCATTACCCGTTATTAAAGGACTCAGCGTGATAATGGTGGTCATCGATCGTTTATCTAAATACGGCCATTTCATTCCCTTGCCTGCGAACTTTAGTGCCAGTCATGTAGCAGAAGCCTTTCTTCAACATGTGATTCGGTTACATGGGATGCCCAAGAGCATTGTGTCGGACAGAGACAAGGTGTTTACCAGCGCCTTTTGGCGGCACCTGATGCGTTTATAGGGGGCCCAACTCTGTTTTAGCTCTGCCTACCACCCCCAATCGGACGGTCAGTCAGAGGCTCTGAATAAGTGTTTGGAACAATACCTGCAGTGCTTTGTGTTTGACTACCCCCGACAGTGGTTATCCTACTTACCATGGGCAGAATTCTGGTACAATATGGCTTATCATTCCGCAACGGGCATGACACCCTTCAAGGTGGTCTACGGGAGGGACCCTCCTCCAGTGCTGTCGCATTCATCCTTCGAAGATACACCATTTGATGTTCATCGCCAACTAGAACAACGGGATGAAGTACTGGTAATTCTGAAAGCTAACCTCTGTAAGGCTCAAGAGAGGATGAAGCATTTTGCTGATATGAAGAGAGTTGACCGGGAATATCAAGTGGGTGACTGGGTACTTGTCAAGTTGCAACCATACCGTCAGCATTCGGTACAACTGAGGAAGTTTCAGAAATTAGCGTTACGTTACTTTGGTCCCTTCCAGATTGAACGACGTGTGGGTGCAGTAGCGTATCAACTACAATTACCCCCATCAGCTCGTATTCACCCGGTGTTTCACGTATCTAGTCTAAAGCCTTTCTTAGGTGATCAAACTGGGGTTCCGTATTTGCCGCTACCCCTTCGTACACTACCGGAGGGGCCTATGGATGAACCTCTGGGGGTTGACGATTTTCGTGTGTTGCAACAGGGCACGGACCGTGTTGAGCAATGCTTGGTTCGTTGGGCAAGTTCAAATACTCACACCTGGGAGAATGTTTCAGACATGCATGCACGTTATCCTCTTTTCAACCTTGAGGACAAGGTTATTTCTAAAGGAGGGGGTAATGTTATGAGCCCATCCACCACGGATGATCCAAGCCCAAGAGATGAAGAAAGACCGGTGAGACGTAGTGTAAGGGTGAAAAGGAAAACGTGGAAGTTGAGGGAAATCAAGGAAACGGAGGCAATATAATAAGACAAATTCGGTTAGATGAGGGTGTGGAATATTTTCGGATTGCTCTCTTCCTCTGTGATTCTCTCTCTCTCTCTCTCTCATCTTTTTCTCTCTCTTGTCTGGTGTCCTTCTTACTGTTCATTTTTGCATGTCCTTCTCCCTTGCTATTGTAACTCTGCCATTTCTATCAGAATTATCAGTTGAATATACAGAGTACTTTTCATCGTATCATTTGTTAGTCTGTGCACTATATTTGACGTTCCACCGATTACTTACGTAACAACCAAAAGAAAATTATCGATAAGCATAAGAGCTGATATATAACTACAACGATATTTGACCCACATGACCCGAAGAGGGTAGAGTTTGATAACTATTCTTTCTAATAAGCATTCTATGAAAAATCCTTGCGTTTTCTTTTAAGCTTTCTTTGTGACATGTCTTCTTTTTCATCAGCAAAACTTAGAAACGTTTGGATGCGAACAGAGCGTGAGCTGCTACCATTGGAGGGCTCGCCATTTTTGGGGAAGTCACGGCAGAATTGTTGAACCATCAAGATGAAATAGACAAGAAGCGCTACCAAACTTACTATCCCACATAACATGAACAGGCCCCAAAAGCTTTGTAACTGAAGTTGCTCAGATCCCTCCTCTGTACCCTTAAACTCACAGGCCCGTGTCGAGAGCCACCTCTCATGAATCTTCTGGAGTTCACCATTTTCAGACAGAGTAAGAATGGCAGTTGACATATCAATGGATAAAGGAGAGTCCCTTGGGAACGCCTGCAACAACGCATGAGATATTGAGCGGCCTTCTGAAATAAATCTAATGAAACTCACAAGACTAGTGAAAGAACTATACTCTTTTCGGTCCAAATAAAAGAAGTTAGTTAACTTTTCTCACATACCAAGAAATGAAAGTTTAGTCATTAAATGTGTTATAAAATGATAAAGTTTCCCTGCTTTACCCCTAAAAAAATGATAAAGTTGCCATTAACATTACACTTTTATTATCTCCCATCTCTTTCCTCTCTCTCCTATATTTAACAAGGATGAAAGTGAAAAAATCACATTAATTATCCTGATATTTTGGAGTACAATTTTCTTCTGACCAACATCTTATATTATGGACCGAAGGGAGTAAAAACACTTCCAAACTATTGTCTAATAAATATTCTAATAATAAAACTCGTCACTCTTAACCATGTTGGAAATTTCACCATGGATTCTTTTCTCTTTCTTTTCATAACATTTAGGGTTTGGCTGTTCTACTTATTGACATCTTTCTAAGTAACTTGCAGAGTACTTTAGGTAGAGATACTCACAAATCCCCATCCACTTTTGGTGAATTCTTGGCCTCTAATGGAGAATTTGCAGTGATTTGCCATGAAGAGTTCAACATATGGTCGTTCATCAACAACAGCTGCGACAGTTCCCTTCTCGAGAGCAATAGCATATTCTTCTGGTGAACCAAGAGGAATAAGCCTATATTTTGGGATGTTGAGTTCCTGACTAAGATAGTTTTCAGCAAATGATCCTACTTGAAAGCCTATACGTTCATTACTGGTTATCAATGTATCAATTCCTGTTATTGGTGAGGAAAGTTGTTGCACAGTGAGAATTGACGTTAGGCTTGCAGTATAACTTGAATTGATTACCAGGACCACAAAAAGCCAAATGATTAGCACAATACGACCAAGTGCACTAACTGTGTTCTCTCCTGAAACAAGAAGCAAAAATCAAGGTTAATTCATTTCTACTGTCAAAAATACTCTAGGGCATATCATCATATGAATTCAACCAGATGGCAGACTTACTGTGTGCAAAGAACATGGTAGAGAGGCTAAACCTGAAAACCAAAACAAATGAAGATTACAGGTAATGTTACGTGGTTTATGCAAGCTGCCAATTCTATCAAAGAAGATGTTTAGATTGATTTGACAGCATCTGAAATAGATGTACTGAATTTGAGGCAGGTTCCAACACAAGTAGGATACCCTGCCCGATTGGTATCATGAATCCAGTTCATAAACTAGGAATGCATAATCATCAGATGAGATGACTAAATTCTGTAATAAATAATTTGTATTGCTACAAGAACACTACTCACATACAGCAGAGAAATCAACCGAATACCTTCTAAACAACAAAAGAAAAAGCAAGAGACTAGCAACATATGACCAGCAGAGGAAATGCTTTTGAAAAACAAGCATGCTTGGCAAACCAGCAATGAATTGTGCTCGTAGATTTATGAAGGATCGGACAAATATTGAACAATTCCATAGTTTTTCGCATGTCAAAGACAATAGAATAAACCAAAGCTATGTGTTTTTCTAGGTCTGTCGGTTGGGAAAAATCTTTAGGGGGGAAAAGGAAAAAAGAAAGGTTCTCACCAAAGAACTGTAACAACTTGTTTCCTAGGAGGCCCCCGGAACTCATCGTTTGTTCTATGTTCAAGAATCCACACAACTGCTCCAACAATGAGGAAGAAAACAGCTGTGACAGCCCACATTAATGGAGTAAAAGGTCGCAAGAAAGCCCAAGCACTTGACTTCAATTGTTTTACTTTGGTAACAACAACAAGTCCTGACTCTATATATGGTTGAGTGAAATCTGCAATCTTTGTTCTGTCAGTGACAATGGCAATGTCACCTACAGCAGCATCAAACACCTGTAAATGCAACTGCAACATGATTAATATAATGAAGTTTTAGTCACGTGTAGAAAATGCATCATGGATTCTGAGTCTTACATCAGAATTAATCTTATTGACAAGTTCATAGTAGTTGGGGTTCTCATGTCCATCTCCAAACAGAACAAACTTGTATGGAACTGCATATGGTAGCAATTTAATGGCAGCCAGGAAGACATCTATGCAGTATCCTTGAACTTTATTGGTACCATTTATTTGCGAGACCATGTTCTGATAACTAACTCGATTGGGGATGCCGATTCTTAGCTGTCTTCCGTTATTTGGAAAAACCCATCCCCGAGGCTTTTCTGTTGTACCACCAGGCCAAGTTATATTGGACAGATGTTGGTTTAAAATTGATCGGTTGGCTCGCTTAGTGTGAAGTTTCTCTGGAGGAATAACAGATAGCCCAGAATAATTAGACCAGTACCCGATTTTCCTATAACTACTATTGATTACGTTGAGGATGTCATATGATGGATTTAAGGGGGATCTATCTAAACCAAATTGAATAGGTCCTGTCAATCCAGTCATGTTAATGCGCAGTATGTTATCAAGCAATTGTTTCCCTCCATTAAAAACGCTCAGTGCACCAAGATCCAGAGTCTCCCCTCTCATACTGTTTAGAATTGTGTTGTTAGAGAATGAAAGATTACCATTCTGATCAAAAAATGATTTCAACGCAAGAGCAATGATCCAAACAGAATCATAAGCATAGAGGCCATATGGATTCAACCCAACTGAACCATTACTTATCTGGTTCCACCTGGACATAAGGGTCTGTTTTCTTTTTGATTGCGGGGTGTGAGGGCGAAGTGTAAGAACTCCTTGGATTGAGTTAGAAGTATTCAAAGAAAGTGGTGAAGTTGAGTCTAAAACAGTTGATAACCAAGAAGATGCTATCCAGACATAACCTTCATTCATCATTCCTAATTTCTGAGCCACATCAAAAACCAAGAGACCTGTCAGGGAGAAGGTGTGAAGAACAATCACTCTGGACTCCATACTTCGAACCTTGGTCAACTGAATAGTAATATCATTTCGACTAGCAGTTGGATCAGGGGGCAGTGTTGCTTTGTAAGATATCTTACACCGCCTTTCAGCAAGTTTATCTCCCAATACAGTGATCCCATTTCGACTTTGATCATCATCACTATAAACAGCAATAATCTCTCTCCAACCAAAATAGCTAATCATGTCTGCCACTGCAGTCATCTGGAATTGATCATTGGGAGCTGTTTGCAAAAAATAAGGGTACTGCAGAGGTGACAGGGTAGGATCCAGAGCTGTAAATGACAGAAGAGGAACATGGAGTTCATTTGCCAAATGCGAGAGCACAGGGGCCATTACTGAACTTTGTGGACCAATGATAGCAACCGAGTCTCTCTCCAAGAACTTGAGCGCTGTAAGCACAAAAAGTCTGAGTCATGACAATTTAACCAACCAACAAGATGATAACATTGAAGTTAAATATTACTTCTATGATGCCAAATGCATCAAATCTACACGAGACAGAGAGAGTGTTAACTATTATGTAATGAAACAGGAATGAGATGATAGAAGTACCTCCAATGAAGCCAAGAAAACCATTGAAGTTGGAATCATGCAGGGTTATGTTCAATTTGCGTCCACCAAGGATACGTGGATCGGAATTCACATCTTTCTCTGCAGCTTTGATGGCAATCTTAGAAACTCGTCCATTTATAGTTTTAAATGTGAAAACAGCTCCAATATTCACAACCTCAGGGTTTGAGGCTACTTTTCTTGATGCTCCACTTACGAGTGTCAATGTTGATGCAAGCCATAGTAAATATATAACTATGATGAATGCCGAACTCATAGGTGAAGTTCCTACAGGTGAATGAAACTTAATAATTGAAATTTGAAAAGCATGTAACAGAATAAACAGATATTCAACTAATAAATGCCAACAAGTAGGGCTCAAATAAAGAACCACTTGAACTAAAAGGGATGAAAAAACAAGAACAAACACAGAAATACAGCATAAAGAGAAAAGACCAAAACTTGCAAACTGTTTCAAATGAGGAAGTTTTTTTTTTTGGGGGGGGGTGAAAATGAATGAACGCCATAAAAAATGGAAATCATGTAACAAAAGATATTTTTTTCAAGAGATTTTACGATGATGATGAGAAGAAATAAGGACTTACGGAACTATAGGCAGAGCAGTGGAAGAAAAGGTGAAATTCCCTAGAGAAATGAAAGAACCCTTTGCAGAGTGGCGAGCGAGCACTTGTCACTACGACTTGGTAGGAGTTACCTAAAGACTGAAGGAGAAAATTGAAGGTAGCAATCTATGATGGATGGACCGTGGGTCACTTGATAAACCGACTCAAGGAATAATATTTGAAGTGTCAAACAATATCATTCTGATTTTAAATGTGTTCAATAGAAGATAGATGGAAACAAGGAAAGGAAAGCACTAAACCCCGAGTGAGAGGACCACCACCACCACCCCAGTGGGATTTGGAGTGGGATGCATGCTCTCTAATGATGATTTCATTAGTACCGAGTGAATGGGTTGGAAGACAATGTCAATGGCTCTGGACTTCTGAACAGGGGATGCGATTGAGATTTTTAGCAATTTAGATTAATTTTAACGCCTTTTTCCGTCTATTGGGGAGGCGAAGGTGGGTGTCGGAATGAATGGTCGTCACTAAAAGTGGTTTCGATAAATTGGAAAGTGATATGACTACATTCGAAAGTGGCATATTTGTCCCATGCACACAGAGCAACATGTAAGAAAAGTCGCCTATGGTAATAATAACACCGTTTTAGCTGCAATTAAGTCACCAAAATGCAGCTCATTAAGCTCATTATACAAGACGGTCCAATTAATGCGAAATCAAACAATAATGTCGAAAATCAAAGAGGATAAATTGAAGAGAGGGGGGAAAAAAGAGCTTACTGGGAGCAACGATAGGTGCTGCAAGAGGAACAACGGAATCCTTCCGTGGAGGTTCAGCGTTACGGAATTCAGCAAGCACCGTCTTTGAAACAAGATAAAAGCTTGGGATCAAACGTGGGGTTTCTCAGAAGCCCGAAACAAACCAATTCGCGGAGCAGAGATTAGCCGAGCACATGAATTGAATTCAAATCATTATATTCTCCCAATTCCAAATATATTCTTTGCCGCCAATGAATTTACCTTCAGGCTCGGCTTAGTAGGCCGAACGAGTAAAAACAGGACTTGAAATCCAAATTGAAGAAGAAGACGAAACAGCAAGCATAATTTGTGGTAGAGAGCAGAGTAGAAAAGAGTAGAGGAAGACGAGAAGACAAGAAGGAAGAGAGATTCAAGGAAAATGTTATCTATTCACTATTCGCATGGCCATTACAGCGAAAAGACCACTAGTGCCGCGGCACAGCCACTGAGCCCCCATCAGCGACAGTCAGAAAGTGACCCAGGCGGAGGAGGAAGAGACATGGGACATCAGATAACCAGCATCCCAGCAACGGATACATCAATGCAAAATTGACAATAAAATTCCATAACACTTTAATAAAAAAATAAAGTGATAAAATATAATTTATTTTTTTTACTAATACTAAAAAAAATTAATTTCTGATATTCTCTTTGCATCTATATATAGTAGTAGTAGTATGTAATCGTTGAGTGAAGCACGCGTCATCCACTATTAATGCCTTATTTATAATAATATTTTTTTGATGAATAAAAAATACATGAATAATATAATTAATTTCACAATAAGAATAATATTTATCTAATAAATATGGAGTCTCATGTCTGTTTTTCTTTGATCCGACACAATTTTTGAAAACATATTTTCCTCTCTAAAATCATTTTACTTTAGGGAACATCTTTAAAGGGGGAAAAAAATACTATATGGAATCGATGCCACTATTTTTCTTTTCTTTTTTTTTTCTTCTGAATTTTCTATTGATAGGTAAGAGTGGTTTTCTCCTCTGACTTTTGTTTTGTTCTCTCTTCCACCCCACCCCACTATAAACCAAAAGTGGACGCCGTGCATTTTAAAATGTCATGGCAACACTGACTTGCGTGTCAAAGTTGAAGAGAAATTCTCCAAAAAATTTTATATGCTATTGGAACGAATTATTAAAAAGAAGGGATAGGAATTAGAAATACAATTAAAAAAATTATTAAAAAGATCTTTAGTAAGAGTAATTGCTTGTTATATGGGATTAGACAAACCAATAAAAGTACCACTTTCCTCCGTAGTATTCCTCAATCCTAGATAGATAGGTTTATCTAATCCCATATAACAAACAATCTCTCATGCTAAACACTATTTTCTCAATCTCAATCTTAATCTCAATCTCAATCCCTTATTTTCAATGTTTCGTGCCAGACGATAGCAAGGCTCTTGTTTGTTCAATGTTTCTTCCTCCTTTTTGTCTTTTTTCTTTTGGTTGACCTTATTTAGTGTTTCCTAATCCTTCTTCTATGCCACATTTTTCACGATTTTAATTCCTGCAAGTTTATTGTTCACCTCATGTAGATAATGTTACTACTGATTTATTATCCTAAATATAAGGTTTAGTTTATAATGAATATAAAATCTAATTTGCAGCACAATTTTATAACTTATATTTAGGATTAGAGATAGTAATATAAATTTTTTATGTTCATGATCATTATATTATTTATGAATTACTCTCTCTTGTTTTTTTGACACACATATGTATTTTTTATTAGAGACAATTCAACACATACTATTAAGCACTAAATATGAGCACCTTTTCTATTTGATATTCAAACATTAATTCTTCACTTTATAAAAGACTAACCTTTTTTATTAGACCAAATTCTCATAAGTAAATTACCCTTTCTTGTTTTATTTGAACCAAATAACTAATTTGTAGATAATGAATAAATTAAGTTAGCCATCTGTAGTATGTGTATCAAGGTTGTTAGCGAATTTAAACAAACTCGTGATAATGATGTGAACTCGGATCGTGAACTCGTAAGAGTTTACTTTTAGTAATAAACTGATATTAAAAGTATATAATCAAATAATTAATATATAAAAAATGAGAACAATTTCATTTAAATATATTTTAATTTTAAATAATTGAAATTATATCTCTCAACGTTCATAATTTATCACATTCAACAAAAAAAATTCTATAAAAATTATATATAAAGTCACTAAACATAATCAAATTCAAAAATTTAGCATAAGTTTAAGAGCGATTTGACACGATTTTATAAACTAAAAAAGTAAAAACGGTAAACTCAGTAAATGAACTCGTAAGTTTGACCGAATTTACAGTTATCACGAGCTTATGAATGAGTCGACATGATTTTATTAGCTGAAAACGTAAAAACGTTAAACTCGGAGAGTCAACTCATGAGTTTGACAACAGTGATGTGTATATACCACCTTCTCTAAAATATTATTGTTAATAAACTAGTATTAAAAACTATTTCTATTGATGAAAAATATTTTAAAAATTATAAATTTAAGAGATAAAATAAGTTGAAGTACTAACCCTTAGTGAGAATTCCTTAAAATTAATATAGATATCTTAAAAAAATAAATTTAACAGACAAAATAGATAAATATATTATATTTAAAATCAAGTCTAACTACCGACTAGGTTTTAAATTAAGAATAAAAAGTTAAATTATATTCCATTTAATATCAAACTAAATATTTATAACAAGAAAAATAATATTTAATATTAAAAAAAATATTTGCATTGGTGGTTAGTTCTCCGAGGGACCACAAAAATGATGAAAGACCACAAGCAAATCAAACCGCTTGCTTGTGCGAGTCGCTGTCTCAACGTGAAATTGCACCCAGGTTGTCTCTTCCACCTGTCCAAATTTCCTCTTTTTAATGCATTTCTAATTTTATTAATAAAAAGATGTAGAAGATGATGACCCCAGTTTTCTATAATGCTAATCCCAACATCTTGCACTCATTATTTTTTTTGTTTGCATTCTAAATCATGAACATTTATTTAACACACTGTGCAGATATATAATTTTAGTATTAAATATTTTTAGGAAAAATTCCAGAAAAGGTCCCTCGAATATATGAAATTTCAGATTGGGTCCTAGAATTTTCAAAATGACAGAAAGGGTCAGTGACCCAATCTGTCATTTGTGAAATTAAGACCAATTGACAATTTTGTCCCTGACTAAGTGAGTAGTTATTCTCTACACAAATCTAGGTAACGCTTGCAATGTTCTAGTGATTACAAGATTAGTTGTAGTTAATAATTACAAGATTAGTTGTAGTTAATAATAAGGTGCCTGACTATGAAAAAGTGAGTAGTTATTCTCTACACAAATCTAGGTAATACTTACATTGTTCTAGTGATTACAAAATTAGTTGTAGTTAATAACAAGGCACCTGAATATGAAAAAACGAGTAGTTATTCGCTACATGAATCTAGGTAATGCTTAAACCCTTATAGTGATTTCTTAAATCATTGTAGTGAATGAATACAAATGAGGGCAAAATTGTCAATTCCTCTTTATTTGCCAAATGACAGATTGGGTCACTGACCTTTCTGTCATTTTAGAAATTTCAAGACCCAATCTGGGATTTTATATATTCGAGAGACCTTTTCTGGAATTTTTCCATATTTTTATGATATGGTCGTTGAATTAATTATTAAATAACGTTTGTTGGCAAAAAAATTATTAAATAACATTTAAAAGTGCCACACACAAAATATTGTACCCTCTTCAATCTTAAATTTAAAAGTGGGATAACAGATATTAAAAAAATTAATTAAATTAGTTATTTTTGAAAAATATATTGATTTATCTAAAATTTTTAATTATTTTCAATAAAAATTACCCACCTTTAAGATATATTTTTAATATGTATAATTAATAAGAATAATTTTTAAAAAATAATAAAGTAAGCTAAAATAGTATATTTATAATCAAAATAAGCTCATTAACTATTTCTATATCTATAATCGGATGGAGTGATTAATGTAATCGGTTTAGAGTTGACATTGACATAAGTGCTTCCAGTTACCGCAGCCCAAATCTAATCTATTTTGTGCTTGACAAAAACCTTTTTATGGGTTAATTAATAATTAGTGCCCCTCTAATTATATCCACTTTCTCTAATAAAATGACTGATGTCTGATGGGATGTTTCTATGAAACTTTTTGAATACCTGTTCATATGAATACTCATATTCTTTCAATGTCACTATCATAAAAATAGTAGCTCCTTTTGAGAGATTTCAATGGTTTTTTAGGGCTTGTTTGGAGCTCCGTTCAAAACGGGCTTTTAAGCAAGTTCACATAAGCCGAGACAAAACTCTCCTCACATACTTACCTCGTATTCCGTAAATCACGTTTGAAAAGCTACTTATAAGTCAATCCAAACAAGCCCTTAACCTTGGGATAAAAGAAACATGACATGTTTGCAACTTGAAATTTGAAAGAAAAAGTTTTGAAGCCAAACAAACCCCTTTTATTCTAGGGAAAATTGCAAATAAAGACCCCTGAATATATAAAATAGCAATCAGGGACCCTGAATTTGAAAAATTGCTCACAAGGACCCGGTCCCAATTTGTAATTATGAAATCATGGCCAAATTACCAAAATACCCCTCTTTAATTTTTTTTTTCAAAAAAGAACACTACTGCCTCGCCGGAATCCGGCCGCCGGAGCTCCGCCACCTCAGCCGCCGGCCGCCGGAGCTCCGCCACCGGCGGCCGGATTCCGGTGGCATTCCTTTTTTTTTTTTTTTTGAAACTGTTTTTTTTTTAAATTGGGGGGAAGTGAGGTTGGGGGGATTTGATCCCCCAACCTCATGCTTCCCAAAATTAGGAATAACCATTGAGCCAACAAATTTTTGCTAACATTATAATACAAAAAAAAATATAAGTTAACTCATTTACTCTTGTTCCAGGTGATAACAAGAATACATTTGAAAATAACAAGTTCTGATTATAAAATAACAAGTCTGGGATTAAAATTTAACAACACGTTTTTTTTTTATAACAACACACTCTGTTGCAGGTGATAACAACAATACATTTGAAAATAACAAGTTCTGATTATAAAATAACAAGTCTGGGATTAAAATTTAACAACACGTTTTTTTTTATAACAACACACTCTGTTGCAGGTGATAACAACAATACATTTGAAAATAACAAGTTCTGATTATAAAATAACAAGTCTGGGATTAAAATTTAACAACACGTTTTTTTTATAACAACACACTCTGTTGCAGGTGATAACAACAATACATTTGAAAATAACAAGTTCTGATTATAAAATAACAAGTCTGGGATTAAAATTTAACAACACGTTTTTTTTATAACAATACACTCTTTTTCAGGTGATAACAACAATACATTTGAAAATAACAAGTTTTGATTATAAAATAACAAGTCTGGGATTAAAATTTAACAACACATTTTTTTATAACAATTAATTATTTTATACTTTTGAAAAATAAATTATTTATAACTTATAAAAAGTATTTTAAATCTATTTAATTTGCTAAAAAAATAATTTTTATCTCCAATTTATAATCAAAACTTAAAGTGTAATTTATTATAGATTAAAAATACTTTTTTATTGTTCAAATTTATAAATAAAATTTAGGGAAAATGACAACACACTTTTTTAATTTTTTTAAAAAATTTTTTAATCTATATATCTATACAACTCATTATAAATCAAACTACTTCTTATAAATTATAAATAGTATAATTTATTGTAGATTAAAAATACTTTTTGATTGCTTAAATTTATAAATGAAATTTATCTCTAATTTATAATTAAAAATACTATTTTTTTCTTTAAATATAAAAACTATTTTTAATATTTAAAGAATGAAATAATAAATTATACTATAATATTTAAATACTTAATAATAAATTTTAATATTTAAAGAATGAAATAATATAAAAATATTATAATGAGTTGTATAGATATATAGATTAAAAAATTTTTTAAAAAAATTAAAAAAGTGTGTTGTCATTTTCTCTAAATTTTATTTATAAATTTGAACAATAAAAAAGTATTTTTAATCTATAATAAATTACACTTCAAGTTTTGATTATAAATTGGAGATAACAATTATTTTTTTAGCAAATTAAATAGATTTAAAATACTTTTTATAAGTTATAAATAATTTATTTTTCAAAAGTATAAAATAATTAATTGTTATAAAAAAATGTGTTGTTAAATTTTAATTTTAGATTTCTTATTTTATAATCAGAACTTTTTATTTTCAAATGTATTGTTGTTATCACTTGGAATAAAATGTGTTGTTATATAAAAAAAGGGTGCTCTTAAATTTTAATTCCAGACTTGTTATTTTATAATCAGAACTTGTTATTTCCAAATGTATTGTTGTTATCACCTGAAAAAGAGTGTGTTGTTATAAAAAAAATGTGTTGTTAAATTTTAATCCCAGACTTGTTATTTTATAATCAGAACTTGTTATTTGCAAATGTATTGTTGTTATCACCTGCAACAGAATGTGTTGTTAAAAAAAAAACGTGTTGTTAAATTTTAATCCCAGACTTGTTATTTTATAATCAGAACTTGTTATTTCCAAATGTATTGTTGTTATCACCTGAAACAGAGTTTGTTGTTATAAAAAAAACGTGTTGTTAAATTTTAATCCCAGACTTGTTATTTTATAATCAGAACTTGTTATTTTCAAATGTATTGTTGTTATCACCTGCAACAGAGTGTGTTGTTATAAAAAAAAACGTGTTGTTAAATTTTAATCCCAGACTTGTTATTTTATAATTAGAACTTGTTATTTTCAAATGTATTCTTGTTATCACCTGGAATAAGAGTAAATGAGTTAACTTATTTCTTTTTTTGTATTATAATGTTAGCAAAAATTTGTTGGCTCAATGGTCATTCCTAATTTTGGGAAGCATGAGGTTGGGGGATCAAATCCCCCCAACCTCACTTCCCCTCAATTTAAAAAAAAAACAGTTTCAAAAAAAAAATAAAGGAAGGCCACCGGAATCCGGCCGCCGGCATCGGAGCTCCGGCAGCCGAGGTGGCGGAGCTCCGGCAGCCGGCGGCTGAGGTGGCGGAGCTCCGGCGGCCGGAACTCCGGCGCCGCAGTGGTGTTCTTTTTTTAAAAAAAAAATTAAAGAGGGGTATTTTGGTAATTTGGTCATGATTTCATAATTGCAAATTGGGACCGGGTCCTTGTGAGCAATTTCTCAAATTCAGGGTCCTTGATTGCTATTTTATATATTCAGGGGTCTTTATTTGCAATTTTCCCTTTATTCTAAGATAAACAAAAATAATTATTTAGAACTCTAGTTTGTTCTGCTCCTTTTATCCAAAAAGTAAACTCACAGAATTAAATTAGACTGCATAATTTGCACGTTAAATAAAAGTAACACAAGAAAATAATATTTCATAATTTTATATTGATGATCTCTCTTCTCTTTATTTCTTAAAACAACTAGGGTTTTCTTTTGCGCACAATGCACAAGATTGTATTTTGATATTTCCATCAATATGGACACAACCCCTACTCAACCTTTGATTGTATACTTCTCTAATCCTATTTGCAGGGCAGGTAGAGTAGGCATTTTTTTGGTTCTATTTACAGGACACTGAGAAAATTTTTTTGTATTGATCGATTTATTATTATGTTGACTTTGTTTACATAATGTATAATATATGTTAAATATGGATAAAATTAAAAAGTTATTAAATTTTAAATGATAGTTAAAAAAGTTTAAAAATTTTCTTGATTTGTGTGAAATGTATTAAAAGTGACTTATAGATAGGACCAGAAGAGTATATAGAAAGGTTGTATATTTAAGGACATTTATTATTGCATGAAATTCTATTTTATTTATTGTGTTGTAAACTTACAAGTGTTTACCTTTTATTAATAACTAATTATTAAAACTGCCGAGCCCCACAAAATGATATAGTGATAAAAGGGGTAGTCATCTTAAGGATTGCTAACAAGTCAAACCTTATGTCTCCTTGCCTAAGCAGGTGATACATTTATGTTCCTTCTTTTAGCCATAACACTATTCTTTTAGCAATATTCAATTTTTTTTCACTCTAATCTCTAATCACAGATTTCTCATAACTTATTCTAATTATCATTGTCTGGTCAACGATAAAGTTTAGAGAGATTTGCTATGAAGTCTCAATGAATGAACATAATTACTAAAAAATTTCATTGACAAACATGGCAGCTTGTAGCGAGGAGTTTTATAATAGGAAATAGTAACTCTGCACTTGTTATTGAAACTTAGCGGTAATTATCTTTTTTCTGTAGAACTTTATTATAATTCTTCCTAAAATTTACCTATTCAAATATCTCATGCACACATCCACATGTACACGGAGGCGCACACAAAATCACATACACTCAATTTTACTTTGACACTTAAGAAGGAAATATTTTGATAAACGTTTGAATATTCAAATTAAAAACTCTAAAAAAAATTGATAAAAATGGAAATATCACATACTTTAATTTGTGTTAATTTCATCTGAACACACTTCTCAGAATCTATAATATTGACTAACACTTACTTGTAAAATTAGATTAATATTAATCAACGTCATGTCACTATATTATAGATGTATATAGATTAATCAATCTTCTAATTCTTAAGATAAGAACTACTTATAATTAATTTGATTAGATTAAGAAAGTTAAACAAATAAGTTAATTATAACACATATGATGTGATGCCTTTAAAATATCCTTACATAACATTAGGTTACACATTGGTTCATAAGTGAGAAAAATAAATTTAAAAAAAAGATAAATATGAGAATTGAAGCATATTATGATTTTATACTTAGGACCAAATTTAATCTTGTACTAACTTTTATATTAAGTATTGGACGGGGTAATTTTTATTAGATAGATTATATTAGATATCTTTTACATTGATATTACATTGCCTAATCTTATAACTTGGGGTTAAACGTTATTTTTATTTTTGTACTTCTCTAACCATGTGATCTCAAGCGTAGAAAAGCCAAGCTCATAAGTAAGGCCATTAATTCAAAATTATAGGTCCATTCTCTTTTTTCTTTAAGGGTCTGTTTGGCTCAATAAGAGGAAAGATAGGGGAGAAGAGTGAAAGGATTTTAATATTATCTTGTTTGGATTTATAAAAAGGGAGGGGAGGGGAGGAGTTTTAATATTACCTTGTTTGATTCATGAAGAGAGGGGAGGAAAAAATATTTTAACATGGACAATTTTACCCTTATTTTATTTAAGATATGGGCATAATGGTCATTACATGACAAAATATGGGTATAATGGTAACAATATGGCAAAATATTATTATTTTCCTCCAAAATATCCCTCCTAAAATTTGTGTATTTCCAAATAAAAAGAAATGATTAAAATTCTTCCCTTTTCCCTCCAAATCCCTCATACCAAACATACCCTAAGGGGAAAAAAAAGAGGAGTAATATTTAGGCCTCTGAAGCTAGGAGGAGGGATGGGCCGTTTCATTAATCTGGTCCAAGCGTGTTTATGCACACAATCATGGGCCTCGCTTGGTCACCCTACTCATTTTGTGAGGCCCAAGTTTGGACATAAGGGAAAATGATAATTCAGGATCTGATTAGATTTTGGGAAAATTAGTAAAAAAAAAAAATCTCTGTTTAAAAATTTAATTAGTTAAAAAAATCTGAATTTGAGCGAGTGCAATATATTTCTCCATATGTATAATATATCATCAACTATATATAACAATCATCCTAATATTACTTGTACGTGCTCAAATTCAGGTTGTTTAGCTAATTAAATTTTTAGACAGGAATTTTTTTTACTAATTTTTCCTAATTCTTTTCTTTGGGGCAAAAAGCCCTTAATTATTGCGAAAACTATAATTATAACCACGAGATATTCTGAGGACAACTTCTTAAGATTAAGAAATAGGAAATCCTGCAAGCCACAACTTTTTGGACCTTTTGCTTTTTAAAAAATGCCCCTTCTTTGGCCTGTCCATTCCCATCTTTCAGCTTTTTAATTATTTATTTGTTTGTTTGTTTTTTTAAAATTAATTCAAATATTTTACACGTGCCGTATAAATAATTCCAAGGGCAGGCGAAAGTCCGAGCACTCAGAAGTCAGAAAGCATCCATGGACCCCGCAGAGAAAAACAAACAGTAAAAGACTATGAACACGTGAATTGAAACGATTTGGGCTCCGCTTTTTTTAATTATTAATTAATAATAAATCAAACTTGTGAAATACTACCTCCGCTCCTTAATATAAAATCCTATTTGATTTTTATTTTGATTCTAAATATAAGACTCCAATCTATTTTATCTCTCATATTTATATATATATTTTCAAAGTAGTCCTTCTAACAATGATAGTTCTAGTTAATACACTTTATTAGTTAGGATATTTTAGGAAAGATAACGCCTATTTAGGACAAATAACTAACTCAACTTACTATCATAATCTTCTCAAATTAGTCAACTGGCTCTTATAATTAGGACCGGAGGTAGTACATCCTAATTATAAGAATTATAAAAACGAGTTGACTAATTTGAGAAGATGAAAAAAATAAGTTAAGTTAGTTATTTGTGATAAATAGGTGTTGTCTTTCCTAAAATATCCTTACTAATCAATTATTGGTTAAAATTACAATTATTAGAAAGACTATATTGGAAAAAAATACATAAATATGAGAGACAAAATAGATTGAGGTCTTATATTTAGGATCAAAATAAAAGTCAAATAAGATTTTATATTAAGGACTGGAGGTAGTATATGAGTAATTATTAATTAATTTGTTTATTTACCTGAAACTAACACGCAATTTTCTCTAATCGGGGCCTAAAAAGGTCTTTTCCCTATGGTTACGAAAAAGAAAATCAACCGTTCACTTCATTATCAGGATGTGACCGTTAATTGAGATAAAAATGGACACTCACCAATTTGTTTTTTTTCTTTTTAAATTTTAAGCCAAAAGAATAATTAACTTTTAATTTTTGATTTGAGCGGCCAAGTGCGATTTAATGACATTTAATGAGATATTAAAGTCCATGATATTATGTAATTAACTGGATGTTAAAGTTTTAAACTTTTTAATCGAATTCTAGAGAGTAGGAGTATTTTATATCTTCTTTCAAATTTCCCATTTTAAAAGTATATTTTGAAAAATTAACGTGGCCAGAAAACATGCGGCCATGTAATAAACTTTAAAGTCCTGTTTGGGACCATACCTTTCCATCGTTTCTTGACTTGACGATAGCCAAAGGTGCCCTTACTGCCCCAGGGAAATGCTAACTTGACATCCAAGGTACAGAAACACTTTACAATTTGCCACGATCCTCTCTCACTAAACGCACAAATCGCGTCCATATTCATGAGAGTTTTGACTTTTCCTTTGATATTTTTAGAATAGCCAATAGGCTACTGCCAGGTGGACAATCCACGGTGACAGGCAGTCACGCTTGCAATAACCCCCTTACCGGGTAGTATTATTTAGTAACGCCCAGTCTCCTTGCTGGAGATCATTCTAGCCTTCTAGGGTGCCTCTGTCTCTCTCACTCGATCGTCACACTCTCACTGGTTAGTCTTCTACCTGTGTTTAGATTGTTCTACAGAACTCACATTCACCGATCGTGTTGGCTAGAAATTTTTATCATGGTTTGGCTGTGAGCAGAGATGAATAATTTTGATTTCTCTGGATCAGTTCGTTTTTTGTTTGGTTGTGTTTGATTTTGTACACTGTCGTCGGTGATTGGTGGTGAGCTATTTTTTGGGTTTCGTTCGTACAGTTTAATCTGGGTGCTGGGGTTTTCATTTATGTTTGTTGATTGTTGACGCTCTTCGTCAGGAAAGCTTAAGGCTTGGCGTTTGACGATTTTGTGTCAAGATTTAGCGTTAGGGAGCTCACTTCCCGAATCTTAGAGGAAGCAGCAATGAATATTTTCTTTTTATGATCTTTCACTAAGAAGATAATGTATATGTTGATGCTAAACTCAAACGAGCTCAGAGATTAACTCGTTAACTTATTAATTAATCGGGACTCAAGCGGTAAAGCTAAATGGGCCTAGTAATATAGGGACCAAATGATGAGTTTGTTCATTTTCGTATAATAAAACCGATATCATCGATGGAGCTAAATAAATAGATTAAATTGACTTATCTGCTGAATTTTTCTCTGATATAGCTTTACTCTAAACGGAGTTGGGGCTGTTTGTTTGCTAGATCAGTCTCTTTCTGGTCACCAATTCTATTATTTTCTCATCAAGTTGAATACCTCGTCTGGTTGTGTTACAGCTCTAACAATATGGCTGAGACTGCACCAGTTGCTCCTAGTCAAGAATTGTTGGAGTGGCCAAAGAAAGATAAGCGCCGCTTCCTTCATGCTGTCTACCGTGTTGGTGATCTTGACCGCACCATCAAGTAAGATAGTGCAACATCACATTGATTTTAGTCATGTATAATATGTGCCTTTAGATGCTCAACTTTTCTTCACTCCTTTTAGGTTTTATACTGAATGTTTTGGAATGAAGCTCTTGAGGAAAAGAGATGTCCCAGAGGAAAAATACTCCAATGCTTTTCTTGGATTTGGCCCTGAAGAAAACCATTTTGTTGTGGAATTAACATATAGTAAGTTGCCGAACCTCTTGCTTATAGTGTTAGGTTTCATGCACGCAGTGAGTGGTTCATGGCCATGTATCCTTGTAAGTTCATTAGGTGTTTGCTGTCGATTGGCGTGGAACCATTTTTTTGGGGGACAAAAAAAATGCAATTGTGTGATTTTGAGTTGAAGAGAATATTCACACGAGAACTTCAATTTAAACATAGAAATTACTGCTCTTGAATTTTGTTCCTTACATATAACGTGTTTGTTTTGCTTTGGATTACTTGGAAATCGCTTATCCTGTGAACTGCATTTCATTGAATTGCACACAACATAATTTCTTTCGCACAAAGATGAATTTCATATTCTTAACTATATCATTTTAATTTTTTTATCTGGGTCAGATTATGGGGTAAGCTCCTATGATATTGGAACTGGCTTTGGACATTTCGCAATTGCAACTCCAGATGTAAGCTCGACATTTCTTTCACAGACTCTCAAGTATCAATTTGTCTGTGTTGAAGATTAATTGAATATGTTGTTTTCTAGGTTTACAGAATGGTTGAAGACATCCGGGCCAAGGGTGGAAACATCACTAGGGAGCCTGGTCCAGTTAAGGGTGGGACCACTGTCATTGCATTTGTGAAGGACCCTGATGGTTACACTTTTGAGCTCATCCAAAGAGCATCAACCCCTGAGCCACTGTGTCAAGTAATGCTTCGCGTTGGTGATTTAGAGCGCTCAATTAAGTTTTATGAAAAGGTAGTAGTCCATGTTCAATTTATTATTTAATCTCAAGCTTTAGTGAAACTTCTTGTAGTGCAGGTGTTCAAGCATATATTGTCTACAAACTTTAATTTGATAAATTTTCACAATTTGACTTTCGTAGATTTTGCTTTTGCTTGTACGAACTACTTTTAAGCTTGAAGATATTACTTTGTAGAACCGTACTGAAACAACATGAAAGAACGTTCACCTGCTGACATATTTAGTAAAATAGCAATGCAGTCGTAGGCCTCTAGGCTGAAGTAATGCTTTGAGGGTGTTTTTGTTATCATTTAATTTCACATCCTGCAGGCAAATCTTTCAGCCATGGGTTTCAAATCTAGATGATAACTAACTGCATTTTTGCGCTTTATTATTAGTTCACTGAAGTGCACAAGAGATAAAACATTGACCTTCTATTTCACGTCAATTTCAGAACCTGGATTAAAATTTGCCAACTTTTGCTTGTCATGAACACTTTAACGGCATCCAAGCTGCATTTGTATTATGATCCAAATGAAATAATCTAATTTTATAGTCTGATTTTATGTGCTCTAATATAACATCTCTGCAGGCTTTGGGTATGAAGGTGGTAAAGAAAGTTGATAGACCTGAGTACAAGGTAAATTATCTTAAACTGACCCTGAAAAGTAGTCCACTTGCTTTGGTTGTGACCTGCTTTGCTTTTCTGAATTATGTTCCTGATTGCTATTGTAGTACACGTTAGCCATGCTTGGGTATGCAGAGGAACATGAGACAACCGTCTTGGAGTTGACATATAACTATGATGTCACTGAATACACTAAGGGAAATGCATATGCTCAGGTTAGTTGATACATCATTGGGGTTTAGTATATCCATTTGTATACTAAATTGGTTTATCAGCACATCTTTGTCTGCCTTTCTGATAAAAATTGTGGTATCTCTTTCAGGTTGCTATTGGCACTGATGATGTATACAAGAGCGCTGAGGTTGTCAACCATGTCATACAAGAGTTGGGAGGGAAGATTACTCGGCAGCCAGGGCCAATTCCTGGCATTAACACAAAAATCACTTCTTTCTTGGATCCGGATGGTTGGAAAACTGTGAGTTTTAAAATGTTTTCATATAATAAGGATGACCTTTTTCCCCTCCAATTCGTTTGCGCATGAGAGAGTAGTTGTCGGAATGATAGGTGAATTATAATGTTACATGCATGTCTGTTAGGAGGGCTGCCAATGTTGTGATTTGATGCTTTTTTTTTTAAAAAAAAAAAATTTTCGTCGTTTCATCAAATTCGTCTTTGAAAGCTGTTAGAAGATCAATAATCATATTTAGAACTATTTGTATCTTTTTGTTTCACCAAATAGATCTGATTTTGTTCAATGCCTATTGGCTACTTACAAACTTCCACCACTCTGTTTTTAATTTTTTTTTAAGTGCAGGAGTTGATTTTTTTGCTTTACCTTCAACTAAGACATTGCATCACATGCCATGCATATTCTGAAATCTTTTTTTCCCTTAAAAAAAAAGAAAGAAAATCTTCTTCGGTGATTAAAGCCATGAATGCTGCCAAAATGTGAATGTTGAACTGTAGTAACTTTGAGCATGCACTGTCCTTTGCTGATCTTCTGCCATTGTTATTGGCAAGCATATTCATCTTTGGAATGATTTTGTAGGTGCTGGTTGACAATGAAGACTTCCTGAAGGAATTGAAATGAAGAGCGATGACTCTACTAGTGATTTTGTAATGAATAATATATTGTCTGTGATGAGTGGACGTTACGCATCTGTGTCTAGTCTACTTCTCTGTGATGAGTGAAGAGTGAGTGCTTTTGTAGGTGCTGGTTGTGCGGTTGTCTTAGAAACATGGTTGATGTTATCAATCTACCTATTGAAATGTCTGTTTTCTTTTTTTCTTAGGGTGTATGCACTTGGTATTCTGGCCAACCCCTTAAAAAATTATAAACCAGATTAATCCGGATCGGGCCATGGTAGGACCCGTATTGGGGGGGGGGGGTGTGATCCTACCACTTATACTGCTGCATTCTCAAAGGAACTTGTGACTTTTGGTTAGGCGAGAACGATTCCTGAGTTGATCTAAGTGCTAGGTGGTTGAAATGTCTTTCTTTGTTGCGTGAAGCATCTTATTTCAGTTCGTATCTTGAGCAATTTATGTTTACTTGTGTATAGTCTACGATGCTGCGCCTAGGATTGTAGGTCAATGAAAATTGGTTGATGGGTAAGTAAACATGTGATTTTGTGTTCGAATCTCACTGTAAATTTGATAATTTGATGGTTGTGTATAATCTATATCTAAAAGTATGAGGCTTATCATATTCTCTGTGAACCTTTGAAATCAAACTTTTCTATTATAACCCAAAAAAATATATTTTGTTAAGCATTTTATAATTTATATTGTCTTCCTTTTTCATTTTCAAAGCATGTATTGTAATATTTTTGTCGTTATGGAAATATTTATGTTTTGTAAAATGAAAGAGGACTTTACAAATTAAATTGTCATGGATGGGGATAAATATTTGGGTAAAGGTTGATCCGGTACTGCGTCTAGCATGTTAAAGTAATTTTGTAGTACAAGTTAAGGTATATTTTTGAGGGGGCAATTCCTCTAAAGGTGCACCAGCTCAGTGGAGTTGCCACACGCTCACATTGTTGTGGGGAGCAGACCAGGGGCCTTTAACTTGTTGGGTTTCATGTGGATTAACACAATTAGGCCGCCATGCCCAAAGTCTGATTTTGCCCTACATAGAAGTGAGTGAAAATCTCCAACAGGATGTGATTGCCAAAGCTTCTTGAATTTCTAACCTTGTTAATGTTTGCCCTTTTAATTGAAAGAAGGGTGAGATTGTTTTTAGGTGGAACAAAAAGTATTTTTAAATTATATTGAGCTTGAGACTAGTTCTTTTCGAGCCGGTAACAGTTTTTAGGATTTGGAATTTGTGTTCTCCTTATGAAGATGAAGTCTCGACCACATCAATCAACAGTTGTTAGTAAAGGGAGTGAGATTTTAATATAAGATAAAAATAGATTAATCCAATACTAAAAAGGACTCTTAAGGAATATACCAATATAATGACACTAGGGACCTTCAGTTCAAGAAATAACACGCCGCTTCACTCGCCTTCCTCCCACTCATGGGACCCCTCTCTCGTACTCACCCAGTCGCCCTTCCAACTTGTCCATCGCCATGAGGCTCCTCTTTCAAATACACACACTCCTCTGATCTGATTTATTACTAATAGTTACTTAAATGATTTGAGTGGATTAATGACATTAAATAATTATTAAATTCTAACAAATGGGACATGATATCTTTAAAATATCTATATAATGTTATAATATATATTGGTTAATAAGTTCGATAAATTAGTTTGTAAAAAAAATAAATGTAAATAATATGATGGATTAAGGTTTTATATTTAAGACGAAGTGTGCGGATTGCCACACCCTAGTCCAATTTTCGTTTCTTCTATATATATATATATATATATAATATAATATAATGCTTCTCCGGTCCTTAATATAATACCTATTTATCTAATTTGATTAGATTAAAGAAGTTAGGTAAGTTAGTTAATTATAAGAAATGTGACATACTTTTTCTAAAACACCATAATCATCTTTCTTAATACCTCATCTCCCTTCAGGGAGTATTCATAGGGGTAGTTTAAAGAAAATTGATAAATATAAGAAGTGAGTCTTATATTTAAGACCAAAACCAACTTAACAATTGAGTCCTATATTAAGACCGGAGGAGTATAATATAACATGTATAGAAACTATATTGTTGATAAATTCTGAATGGTGTAATTCTTCCTATACAATGGCAAGCCCATATTCTAGTTTTTAAATACTACGTATATCTCTAAATAAATATAAAAATACTTTTCAATTAAATTTCAACCTAAAGTGAATGTTACGAGGGAATTCTCTCTTAGGGTATGATCGAATTGATGTTTTTTCTTTAAAAAAAAATAATGAAATAAAAACTTGAGAGTTTTCGTACAATGTTCCAATTTATAAATGATTTCATATCATCACTTAAAAAGTGAAGTTGGACTTTTAAAGTATTTGAATAGAAATCAAACTATGATTTTAAAAATGATTTTACAGTATACGAAGTAAATATGTTAAAGGAATTTTATTTCAATTTATATGAAAGTACTTTTAAAAATCAGAAAACCAAATAACTAGTATGCATGTGGCACTTGGATTAATAAGAGAGATTTATATAAAATGTGGAGATACTTTGGTTCATTTAAAAACTTTTGAATGTACAGTGGTCATATAAAGCGTAAAGATGATATTCTAGGAAGTGTAACCTATCAAGTACTTCCTCTAGTTTTAAATATAGAAGCTATTTGAAGAGTTTGTTTTGATTTTAAATGTAAATAAAATATCAATATACTTTAGTTTCTAAATTTATAATTTTTTTTCTAAATATGCGTGTAAAAAGGATTGTTATCAATAGAGTAGCTATAATGCAAATGACTAAATGTGACATTTTAAGAAAACTAACACATATTTTTTTAATAAATTATTAACTTAATTAACTTTTTTTTCATTTATGCAAATTAGTTGTTTATTTTCTATATTTAAGACCAAATAATTTTAATCATAAATCAAGGGTTATATAATTTGACATTTATTATTTATGATTCATGTCTAATCAAAGATTGATGGCACCTTCATTAAAAGATTTACATATCTGAGGTAATGATGGAAATATTCCTATTTGGCCCCGCAGAGAGAGGTATGCAATTTAAAATCAAAAGCAACAAAGTTGCTTTCTTCTTTTGCAAGAAAAGTGAACACATAAAAAAAAAAAAAAAAAAAAACTGCTCTAAGTGTCATGCTTGGCTGCCAAAAACAAAACAAAAAAAACCAAGAAACTATATAGCTAAAAACCCAGAAATTTGCTGTTTGAAGTGACAAACTTCTATGATTAAAACCATATTGTTCATATATGATTATAACTCAAGGAGGATCCCCTTATTGATTTTTTTCCCCCCGGGGGTAACAGTCCCCTTATTGGGATTTACTCAACACCGTTAAAAACTACATGACATTATTATTTTTCAGTATGACTCCTCAGGAGATTCCTAGAATGGTTTCATAAGATGTTTTATCCTCTTCCCCCTTGTTTGTATATGAACCTCCATCGGTAATGGTTTGTTCTTGGATCAGTAAACTGTACAGCTAATGCATTAGAGTCGACAGATCCCTCCCAGTCATGAATTTCTGCTTGTGTGAATAGGATAACAACCGAGAACACGAATAAACCGAGCATATTCCTGAAATTAAAAGCAAATTCTGACTGTGTTCACAATATAAGTCAACAATTACATTTCATTAATATTGATTAAAGTAGCCACATGAGATGCCGATATGGTTGCTTATTCCCCAAGTAACATCAGAATTATATATACCATTGGCAATACCATATTGAGGACATGACTGGGAATTCTTGAATATCACATGTGAGGCAAAGGATTTTATGAATGTAACATGGAACTGACTTGGAAACGAGAGGTTAATTTTCTCTATATGTGAGGCTGCTTTCTTAGGAACAATTTCAGATATAGCAGCAAAAGCACTAATTTATAACCATTCTAATTTGTAATGCCCTAGAAAGTTAGAAAGAGGGTGACACAGGCTGTAGAATAGTGTATTGGAGACATTTATTCTCCTTCCACCCACTCTCTCTTTTCTCTCTATATCTCTCTTACTTTAGAAGCATTTCACAAGCTTGTAACTTCAGAGGATCTAAATTCGTAGATATTCCTGTAATTTATCAATCAATGATTCTACTTAAAGCTTTATAGGAAAGAAACACCACAACATCCAATCATAACAATTATATAGATTTTCTCTCCGCTTATTTAAGGTAAAAGCAGTTTGACCTAAGATGATAAATAGTATTATATATTTGAAAGTTGAAATGGATGCTTCAGGCTTGAATAACTAGACAGTCTCATTCTGTATTAGAATCTGAAAGACAGAGAAAATCAATTCCGTGGATAGTAAAAAACGTCAGGCTAAGAGAATTGTAGATGAGAGTAATCAAAAGAATAAAGTCAGAAATAACACCGGATGAAACAAAAATATTGAACTTGAGTCCAGGAAATATGGTGGGCTAACCTGCAAATGTCCTAAAGCATACTGTGCACGAGGGTCTGCCATAGAAGCTTCAAAGTCAATGTAGAAGAGGTAGTCAAAGTACCTGCCACCAGAACTTTTAAGTCATAATCATAATTTCACAACAAACTTCAATTTAGAATACCAGAATGATTTGATCCTGCTCATGAAATAACACCAAAGCCATGTTCCTCAGCTTTTTCTTTGGCATCGTGAAAGGGAGTGGTGAAAATAAACTTTTCATGACAAGGGATGTTTTAGTTGATGAATTAGTAATTCAACAACTTTAAGTTATTTAGTCATCTAAATGTTATAAATTATTTCACATCCCCCCTTATTTCTCTTTTAACATCTTCCAGCTAGTCCTCAAGTCCATCTCAAGACTCATCTTTTCATTTCATCTTCACGTGTGTCGACCCGATCAGACATGTGCCCAAACTTGAAAGATTTATTCATGACTGCAGATCTCACAAAAGAGGGAAAAATCCATACTCACTTGAAACTTCCCTCGTTGGAGTCATCAACAATCCTTAGTGGACATTGTTTCAGTGGACGACTCTCTATCTGAAATCACATAAAAAAAAGCAATCATAACAAATGAGAATCTTAAATAGTTAAATTCTACATTGTAATAAAGATCTTTATTATTTCTCACCTTTGTCAAACCAATGTTTCTTAAAGAAAACACTGCCAGTGCTTTAAAAAGCAAACCAGGACCTGCTTCAAGGCTGAAAACAATGCTAGTCTGGCAGAAATATGAATTTGTCAGAACATTCAATATATATATGTATATAGAAATGAAGAGCTAAGCTTGCTTTACCTTATAGAGCCCGTCAGTTCCTGGAATTATCGGCTCCCTTGCAAGAATCAAGAAACGAGTGATATTCTCATCGTTATCCTAACAAGATAGCAAAGAATCAGCACAACTCTGGTCTGACATACTAACAACTACTAACATGTTTTTAGTAAATGCTCATAAAAAGGACAGCAAGAATAGGATGTAAGAAGTTTAATAAGTTTAACATATTAGGGAATGATAAATTATAAACATTGTTTCATAATGGACTTACATCGCATGATAAAGTGCAAGCATATGAATTTATACAAAGACAACTATACAAATTATTTTTAAGAAAATTAAAAGCATGATTAATCCACACAAGTGAGACATAGGGCTCATTTTTCGGAAACATTACAGGTAGTCGCATCAAAACCACATAGTTAACATAGTCCAGAACTTATTCCCGGATTCTATAATGATAACTCTCTAGTCCTTGAAACATGCATGCATTAAAAATTAGAACACCCTCCCCCCCCCCCCCCAAAAAAAAAAATGGTTATGGCGCTAGAAGGAGACAGGATGGGACATCATCCCAATACATTTGCAGATCTTAATTCATCTTACCTGCAATGATATACGTCTTTCCATTAAAAAAATGGAAAGCATATTGTAAGAAGAGAAATAGCATAAGCTAGGATCACATATTGTTGAAAATCAGTTTTTTGAGGCAAAAGTGAACGTCATACCTGGATTCTTTCCTTGAGAATGTCAAGGCCATATAATTTTGCTGCTCTGGAGCTTGCAATAGCTCCGGTATCTCTTCTACCTTCTAAGGACACTTTCTGTTCACAACTTACCAATTGTTAGGCAGTACCATTCTACAATATTATCAATCCTTCCTTTCACTCAGCCAAAAAAAAAAAAAAAAATCTTATACCTGAGCAGCTCCAGCAGTATCTGGTGAACCAACTTTAGTAACACCTAAATCATCAAGCATCCCTTCACATTGAGCAAGAGCCTGGATGTAAAATTAAATTATTCTTTTAAAAATTGAAATGACTATAGCTGGATATATTTCTCGCCGATAGGTATGGTCATCTAGATGATAAATCAGTGTATTAAAAAATATATGCAGCAGCCAGCATGGATCCAGTTCAAAGATATAAGTTGACTTGCACCAGTAATTCTCTTCCTAGATTTAATTATTATGTAATGGAAAAGATAAAGAAAACCTAATTGAGAAATAATTTCATCTATTATACTGGGTAAGTTGGTGGGATCACGAGGTGGGTTCATATGCACTAGTCATTATGATCAGAACAGGAAAGACAATACATCATTTTATGATGCAAATTGTACTGAAATGAAGATGGATTAAGAATCAGAGGCTGACCTGAGGATGACTTATGACATAGTTGAGCTCCTCCTTTCTCACACCAGGCAATCCTAAGAGGCAATGGTCAACTTGCAGCTGCACCTCTCCAACAATATGTAGTCTATGGCGTAGAAGTAAATCATAGTTACGGTGGATGCTTCCGTTAACAGAATTTTCAATTGGCAAAATGGCTTTATCAACTATCCACAATTCCACTGCCTGCATAAAGAATACAACTGCATCATCATTACAGCAATTTGTTAATGCAAACAGAAATTATAAGGAATCAAGTATTGAAACCCTAAATGCAGCTTCAAACTCATCAAATGGCACAGGTTCACAATTTGGGAAAGCTTTTAAAGCTGCTTCCTCACTATATGCTCCTGGTTGGCCCTGTATCAGGCAACTGATTTATTAAGAATGGCCATAATGCCATGAAAGTAAATATTTTTTTCAAAAGAAATTAATAAGATTTATACTTATACCTGATAAGCAACCTGTACCTTTGACCCATCACTAGGAGAAGATGACAAGTCAAGTGCACTTAATGGCTCTGTAATAAAGAAAATAACATAAGAAATAAAATACAAACGGGTTTAAGATCTTATCAGTTGCATGAAAGATATAGGCTGCGTCATGATATGAATATTCCATTTGTCTGCGTGCTCACACATGCACATGTATGCATAGTTGCATGGTTTGGAGTGTACTTTTGACAATTAGAGTTCAACTTGTAACTGAAATCATCAATAGCGAGACATTTGAAGTATGAGATCAATTATAATTATACATTACATGGAGTGCATACCAGCACTGAAAACCATGCTTCATCCATTACATTTGGAGTACAATTTGTGGAATCATACATTACATAAAATTCTATTATAGTCAGCTCAGCAACCATTTATGAGATCCATGGGCGCAGGATCATTAAACTAACCGCATGTTTATATGTTGGAATCTAAGGAAAGGAGCATGGAGTGCACACCAGCACTGAGAACCATGCTTCATCCAGGGCATCACATTGTGACAAGAGTTTAGATGGTACACCCCGAGTCCACCATTTGAATTCCTTTACCAAAATGACTCCATATGCAAAACACTAGATTAAACATGAAGAAAAATTTATGTTCTATGCACAAGTAGACTATGCTATCTGTACAAAAGCATCTCATTATTTCTTTTCCCTTTATATTTCCTTTTCAAACAGGACAAATCACATCATGATCAGTTTTCTCTATTCTAGTGGTTACAATTTACAGTAAGGGTAAAGGGAGTTGATGGGGGGGAAAATCAGGTAATGCCGAGAGATAAGAAATGCAAAGTTCAGAATATGACTCGCTATGTCTCCTATGTGAGCAGGGCTTTCTTCCATCAACACGCCATTACCTACCCTCATGAATCATGATATCAACTAAGATATAAGAATAACATTAAGAGCATTAACAAACACAATCAGCTCTCGAAGAAAGAAGAAAGACTGGACAATTGACAAATATGAGCTATTATCTCCCTCGTATGCTTTCGTATAAAAGCACGAGGGGAAAAAAGTCTCAGGCATTCTAAGCACCCATATAAATGTGATCAAAACTCAGAAAGATGCGCTTTAACATCTTGAGGAATTTTGGTCTTTCCACTACAAAATTCTGTGCAAGCAGAAGAGATAAAGCATCGATCGCAATATTATTCCACAAATGCCACTCAGAGGAACACATTTTGATTCTGATAAATGTGACACTGATATAACTAATTGGTCACAGAATCGCAGTTGTGCGTGGAGCGAGCCTGCAATGATCAGGAAAAGCTTTCTCCAAATCCTCATAAAACATAAAATGCTAAACTTCATTCTGAGGAATGTGAGATGGGTATAACTCACTAGGAAGAAGGTTTATCAACCCCTTGGATTCATTCTCCTGAACTCCAGTAATGGACCCAGAAGAGTCAGCCCCGGTCACAGCTGGCTTCTTGTCGTCTTCAATAGGATTCGCAGCTTTCTGAGCTAAAGCACCCAGATAACAACACTCCCATTTCCGGCATTTCTCAAGATCATATCTCATATTCATAATCAAACCAGAATTTCCAGGCTGAAAATTCGCAGCCCCTGACTGATGAGTTTTCCAACATCCGCCGATACACACACACTTGAGAGCCATCGGAAAACTCAATTTGTATACTCACAAAACAAAACAGAGTCCCGTAGAAAGTCAGAAGAAGTCCACACCCATCAACGTGCCTGTGATAGGTGAAGAGATAGAAGGCGAGTTTCGGTTATACCCAGACTGACATTGTCGAGGAGAAGAAAGAAGACGAAGATATAGTAAGCACCCAAACGAAGAATGAAGGTTATGGGAGCTAAAGCCGTGAGATTGATGGAGTAATTCCCGAGAGAAAGAAACGAGAGCTTTGCGTCAAAAAGGGAACAAGTAGGTGAGCAGAGGGAAGGGAGGCTAGCTAAACACGTTTACTTGGATTGTAGGAGACTATTAATATGCAACTGAAGTCTGCACTGAAGAGAGAGAAAGAGAGCGGTTTGGCAGAAAGGTTAAAAAAAAAAGAAGGTAGAAACTGAAAAAATGAAAAAGAAAGAAGAAGACAAGAAGAAGGGGAAGAGAAAATGGATATGAATATTGACTGGGGAGGAGATGCTCTTCCTTGAACTTTCGATCTGTGTTCCAATCTCACGCTGCCCCTCGCCTTAGATGCTTAATGTTTGTTTACCTATTCTGAAAACAGTTTGTTTTCCCGTCAGACAGAGAACTGAAAACAAGTGTTCTTTATTTTTTCTTCTGGACTTTCTAATTGTTTATTTTAGAAAATCGGGACAACCTTTCTTCTCCGTCCGCAATTTTTCTCAGCCTGACGACTGGAAGCCTCACTTTCCGGTGTTCATCATCCACTCTCTGGTCTCGGTGCTCGCCGCCATGGCATTGTGCTTCTTTCACAGCGTTGAAAACTTCCTCATTGACTTGTTTGAAATATTTCTATTAATATTATTACGTACGATTTTTACGATTTTTAATATAAGAATAATTGACTAATTTAAATAGATTAAAAAAGTTTATTAAGTTAGTTATTTGTAATAATTAGGTATTATTTTTTTTTGAAGTATCCTTACTAATTATGTGTATTAGCCAAAGCTATTATCCAATGGAACATTTAGCATATGTAACTACTATAAAAACTACTCCTCCGGTTCTTAATATATGATTCAGTTGTTAAGTTTGTTTTGGTCCTAAATATAAGACTCATTTATCATATTTATCAATTTTCTCTAAATTACCCCTATAGATACTCCCTTGACCATAACCAAGTAGAAGAGGGGATGAGGTATTAAAAAAGATGATTATGGTGTTTTAGGAAAAAAGTATCACATTTATTATAATTAACTAACTTACCTAACTTTTATAATCTAATCAAATTAGTTAAATAGATTTTATATTAAAAACCAGAAGAGTATTTTAAAAAAATAATAAATATAAGAGATAACATGCACTTAGATATTATATTTATGATCAAAATTAAATGCCAAACTAATTTTTATATAAATTTGAATTTGAATTAACTTATGCACACCCCTTCATATATTGTACTTTCTCTAATTTTTAGTATAAAAATTAGTTGACCAATTTTTTTAATAAATGAGATCCTTTGGTTCACACTTGTTATGCTTTTTATTTTTTTAAAAAAATATTATATAAATTCATACTCCTAAATATGACTTTTGGGTACGAATGAACTGCATGTCGTCACTATCTGATCCAACTTCAACTAACACGTTATACATCTGACAACTAAATTTCAACATAAATGCAAACCTAACATTATTTGTATTCTCATAAAAATAATTTCAATTTGTTCCCATTCATCATTTGTTTATTTCACAATAATATATGCTTAATAATCATAAACACCATAAATAGCTCATATTCACTTAATTATAGGGAACCAATATATGTGTGTTGTTCTGAAATGTATATTGTATAATTCTTGTTTAAATACTAGCCCTCAATGAAAAAGCTTAGTCAAAGAGTTGATTTTAATCTTAATTGTAATATCTTAATCCAGTTTTTCTCTTGTATTAATTATTTTTTCTAAAATAATTTATCTAAGTATAATATAGGATATTTTAGGAAGATCAATTGATATTTATTAAAATTAAGTAATTTTTTGAAACTTTTTTAACTTATTTAAAATAATTAAAGTAGTTTTTATATTAAACTACTTTAATTAGTAGTTTTAGATTTGAGCCTTGGACAATTGTGAGGCAGTCCCCGTGGCTAATAATAATATTATGTTCACACCACTATTTTTTTTTTTTTTTGATACGAGGGAAAGGATCCCACCACTAATATACTATGTATATATAATTTACAATCTCTATTTTTTATAACATTATTTTTTAAAAAATTTGTTTTGATTATTATTATTATTGTAAGACTCTTCTTAAATTTTCTAATATATTAATTAATTTTTCCAAAAAATACCCTAATTAATTAGTTGAAAACTGGAAGGATAGTAAGAGAATCAAATCTCATTAAAATTAGCTAACAAAAGTTAGTCTACTTGATATAGAGTCGGCTAATAACTTGTAAAATTGTAAGTATAAATCTTACTATCAATGTAAGTATTTTGTTAGTGAGCGATATATAAGCATTTTTATAAGCATTTTTTAGACCTTAAAGTATGCTTGGCTCTAATGAGCCCGATGACTTAAGACACCTAAACTTTTTTTTTTGGGTGATACAAGGGAGTGGGCTCAAACCTGCACGCACACACCAAACACACACACACCACTCGGTCGAGAGGCCAGTGATAAGACACCTAAACTTTTGCCAACGAATAAACTCATTAACTTCAAGAGTAGTTATGGAAAATTAATACAAATACTTAAGGAATTTTTTTGCCAACGGCTAAGCAATTCAATATAACTTCTTTTTTTTTTCTTTTTTTGCAAACAGAATTCAATATAACTACTTAAAATAAATTAATTATATTTTTCAATTCTTATTAAGTTTTGTTAGATCATATATTTGACATGCCTACATGTTTCATAGTATAAACATAATATATTTATGTTGTGTGCATCTCACACCTCTTATATTTATCCTAGTATTTTGACTTTTTAATTTTTTAAAGTTGAAAACTACACGCTCTCCTTTGAACAGCACACTTTTTCACACTCTTTCGTCTTCACATTGTTTCTTGTTTTCACCCTACTTACTCTTTTAATCTTAGAAAACATTTTGATTTAAAATTAACAACAAAGTAAATACACCTTTATGTAAAATTGCATGTAGTGATTCCTATTTGTTTTCAACTATGATATGTGAACCTAGAAATAAGTCTAGTTGGATGTAATGATTTTTTGTTTTAGGAATATAAAAATGCTTAGCAAAAAATCAATATCAAATAAAATAATTTCTCCTCAAACACTTGATGAATGTTAAAAATGCAATATTAGATTAATTAATCGATGATGCGTATGAAAACTTACAAAAAATTATGATAAATATTCTTTTATTCATTCTTCTAAAGAAACGAAATATACATGGTGCCCCTATAGCTTAATTTTTAATTGGTCACTTCGATCTCTAGATGAATCCAAAGAGATTTTACCATACAAATAGGAAAGCAAGTACTTATAGTTCCCTCCATCCTTGTATATAAAATTTAGTTAGACATTTATTTTAATCCTAAATAAAATACTTCAGTTTATTATGTCACTCAAATTTGTGAATTTTTTTTTTTAAAACTAATTGATAGATTACACATATTAAGAGAGTTGTCATTGGGAGACAATTTTAATGCAAATGATTTAAGAAATATTTTAAAAAAATTAACACACATTTTTTATACATAACTTATTTATCTAATTTTAATTATATAATTTTTTTTTCCTACGTACGGTTATCTTTCTATTGAAAGCAATCTGATTGGATGCACTTATCATATAATCCCTATATTTACCCGTATATGTTTATCAAATTATATTGAATGGATGTAATTGCAAATATCAAGGTTATAACTTACTCATATAAGAAATTTATATATCACTTTTAACATTTTTCATAGAAAAAATATTAGTTAAAACAGTAAGTTGTTTCATAAAACAGCAAGTTGTTCCAATGACAACGCTACCCACCATTATATACAATAATAAATAAAAAATAAAATAGCATATTCATATTACAAATTTTATGAATTGATTTATAAATATGATTAAAAAAAATTTTCTTTCTACTATTGTTTTGGCCAACAAACCTTCTCACTTTATCTTATAAATAGAATCGAATGAGATGGTTAAAAACAAACAAGAAAAAAATCATATGAGCATTAATCATTTTTACTATAATTTTCTCATTTCTCATTTTCTTAGGATAAGTTTCACTTTTTCGAGGTCAAAAAAGTACGAGTTTCGCATTTTTCTCGCGAATTGTTGCAGTCAATCAGTCAACTAGGAATAAATTATGACAGGGTTAACATACGAATAAAATAAGACCTGATAATTGTTTTCCCTTTTTGCTTTTTTGGTGATTTTGTGATCGATTATTCAATTTGAAAGACAAGCATGAAAAAATTTAGATTGAAAAATAAATCTTAAAATATCTAAATCAAAAGTATATTATAATTTATGATTTATGAAACAAAGTTATTTTTAGAATTAATAAAACGATTTTAGAAAATTACGACTGATCTATTTATAAACTATAATAGGGTAAATTTAATATTTATAATTATTTTTATAAATTTTTTTATGAAAAAAAAAATTGAAGTACTATGATATTTTAGAATTATTTTAGTTCTTTAACATCTTTACAATTTTTAAAATTTCAATTTGAATTTTTTAGTGGTAAGTCTTTTAGATATAATTTTTTTTCACATGTGTGTGAAAAGAAAAGGATCTGCCAATTAACATTAAAGATAAAATATCGATTTTTTTAGAAGTACTTTCACCAACCTTAATGTACTAACTATACAATTAATCCGTAAATATTAAAAAAATTAGGTGAATTATTTTTTTTTTATAGCCAACGTACTTTTTTTTTAAAAATATTCTTTCTAATCCTATATATTATAATTATTTCTTAATGAAAATCCTTTTATTATATGCAATTAATATGATACTTTGAAAAAAAGTTATAAATTTGAAAGAGAAAGTAAATTTAAATATTATATTTTTAGCTCATATATTTAGAATAAGAGGTAGTAATATAATATTAAAAAAAGTTAATACCATTTCATTGACTTTAACATTAATTTAAACAATACACATAAAATTATTATTTGCATGACTCGATCATAAAATATAGAACTAATCATTGTTGACATAAATGATTTACTATATAATTAATCCCTTCCTTAATTATAAAATTGCGGAATCAAGAAGGTCAGGTGAGCATTCAGACATCACCTACCAAGGACCAAGGTTCAATAAAGGAATAATATAGTCCAACTAATTAACATAAAATATGAAGTTAATGGGTAGGCCAGATTAACGATGAATTATAAAATAGAAAAAAGTTAAGACAAACTTTGGTCTCTCAAATTTATCTTATTTTGGTTTTAGTTCTTTAGTTTATTTTTATTTATAAACATTTGTCTCTATAATTCAATAAAAACTTGGACCATTTTACCCTTTAAGGGACAAAAATCTGTGGTTTAAAATTTAAGAGATCAAAACCAAAATGAAGATAAACTTAAAGGATCAAAGATTACATGAACCCAATAAAACATCTAAAACATGAATACATGATTTTAGGGGCCAATTTTCAATGAGCATGTTCAATCATAAACGTCATTTTCTTTCCCTAAAATTATATAAGTCCCTATTATGGAATGCTTTTTTTTTTTTTTTAACCAGCCTATTATGGAATGCTTTGGAGAATAAGTTTATGATTCTTAATATAAATTACCTAAGAAAATTACTAATCAATGTTTTTAATTTTACTTTTATTACATTACAAATTACTAAAACAATTGATTTTAATTCAGTGTTTCTATATGACTCTTTGAACTCTGTGTTTTCCTCTCCGTTTAAAAAGGGCCAAGTTGAAAATCTTGAAAAAAAATTTTGGTAAAGGAAAATTTTTAAATATTAAGATATATTCAATGAGCTAATTACTCTTTGCCGAGAAAAAAAAGAAGAGATAATCGTAATTCCTGAATTTTGATGAGATGGTTAAAAATAACTATAACAAAGATTAGGTGGCATATAGTACTGTCAAAAAATTAATGTCTCATTTGAGTTTTTTTTTTTGAACAAAAGAAATAAAGAAAGTGATGGTTATGGAAATCCCTCCGTGAAATTATTATTATTATTAAGCGTAAAATGACTGCTTAATTTTATTTTTATAATTTGATTAGTGGTGGTAGGTGACAAATGATGGAAGTAGCTTGCTCATGAGGAAAAAAGTGAAAAAAAAAATTAATATGGATTAGTGGGACCTTTTGCCCTAATTAGTCTGATAAAGCCATCATTTTGGTTATATTGTGGAGATGACACCTAATTAGTGATCACTACTTACATTGCACGTATTCATAAATTGTGATTTCATCTTCCAGACTTTGTTCATTATTTTAGTTATCTCACAAACATATGGGTCTAACTAAGTCCAAGGCCCACCTACCTCAAGGTGGACCCCAAAATCCCTTTTTTTTTTGGGTCAAGTACCCAAAAATGTTTTTTTTGCGATGCACTATATAAAATGAAGAAATTAATCGAATTATACAAATAAAGATAGCGTAATAGAGTCCAGAAAATGAAAAATTAATATAACAAATTTTTATAGAGAGAACAACTGGAAAAAGATTGTAGCAGGAAATTGATATCTTTTTCTAGGGTACCACTGAACTCATACAATGGATGAGAAAATTATTAAATAATTTTTTTTACATGTGATGACATTAATATGACTTCAAAACGCAGAAAATATTAAGGCAATTTAAATAACCAAATTCAGTATCAGTTTTAAATAAGAGATGTAAAAAGACGAGTATCATAATAATGCAATTTCACCCACTTGAGAGTTTAAATTTCGTCATATACCTTTAAATCTTAACTTTTCTTAAAAATACATTTTTAAATCTTAAATTTTCTTTAAAATGCATTTTTAATATATAAGTCATTTTGTAGTGTTTCACAGAAAAAAAAGCATTTGAATGTGAGTTTCTTCTCTGTTTTTTTTTTTTTTTCCCAAAAAGGTTTTTATCCACCAACTCAGGACTTTTAGACTGTGAGAGCAACATATATAATGAGTATACACCATACACACACTTAAAAATATAGCGTGTCATTGTTAAAAACAGGGTTAATACAAATTTTGGTCTTTTAAATTTATTCTCATTTTATTTTTAGTCCATTAAATTTCAAATCATAGGTTTTGGTTCATCAATTTTTTTTATTTAAAATATTGGTCCCTATAATCTAATAAAAATTTAGACCAGGAACCAAAACCTATAATTTACAATTTGATAAACTAAAACTAAAATGAAGACAAAATTAAGAAACTAAAGATCCCTTAAAAATATAAATATTGCATACATCATAATCGTTCATATCTCATAATTTTTACAAGCTTAACAACATCAATCAATCAATTATCACTTCTCAAAAACCTTAAAACGGATGAATTTTGACGCATAATTAGAATAAAAAAAAGTGTGTGTGTGTGTGTGTGTGTTATATTAGAAAACATAAAACATTAGCTGGATCCTAGGTTCACCTACTCCAATTAAATTCCTTTAATTAATGTTGAGCTCATAAAGGTTCAGTTTTTCTAAGATAGAATCTTCAAATATTCAATGCTTTTTGAGGACCAACATTATGTGATTACTTCCAAAAGCGTCTCATTTTTCCAACCTAACCTATAACTTGGTAAACACACCTTGTACAGTTAGAGAGGATGGTCCCCTCACATTAAATAATCTAAGCCATACAAGGCATCACATAACAATATGGTCCTCAATCTTTAATTAGCTCATGGTGCTCACCCCATCACAAAGTTTGCTGTCAAGTTATCATATGCGCGGCATCCTATTTACAAAAAACATAAAATCAAAGAATCATTGATAACAGAGCTCTGTCGTTTGACCAGGATGGTTAAAAAGGGTTGCCCAAGGTGTGCACCCGCTTCCAGGTCTCGGTTTCGACATCTCACCCCGTCTCGACTTAGGGGCAATTCCAGATTAGTCGGTTACCTTCGAGTGCCGGATGCTAAGGGAATTTAATTCTAAAAAGAATCATTGATAATCACATTTTTTTAATGAAAACTAAAATCCATTATTTAAATAAAAAGAGGGAATACAAGAAACAAAACATATAGCGAGTATTTAGATACTCTCATAATCATCTGTCTCTAAAAATAAAAGAGTGAGGATGATCAAAGACACAATAGTTGCTGTCAAGCTAATGAGATAACTCTACGAGTTTATTAGCCCAGGAGTAATCATCTCATATTTTATGACAAATAATAACTTGTCAATCCCTACAAATAAGTAATTTAGCTTCCTCGATAATATTTTTAAAAGATAGTGATCATCACATAATATTTTTCAATCTTGAGCTCCTGGCACTCATGGTACCAAGGTCAGTCTATTTTCAATTTTTATTTAAAAAAATGAAACAATTTGCAAAAATTATAATTACATTTATATAATTTTTATTATATTTTTTTATTGATATAACAATCATGTTTGAGATATTATAGAATACTAAATGTGGACACCTTTTTAAATAAAGGTTTTGAATATTGGCTCATCTTGATATAAGGAACTAGTCTTTTTCATAAGATTAATATCCATTGGAATGTCATATGATTTTTTTCTCAAATTTGTATTTTAGATTGTCGATTGGTTGAAGAGCCCAAGCCCAAGACCGGCGTCAAGAAACCGAGCCCATAGGGAAGCCCATCAGACTTGAAACACTTTGAACTATGTCGTTGAGTGAGCGTTTCCACTGCTTTCCCCTCCATTACAACTTTCGGGGATGACAAGGCTAGAATTTTAAATTATTTGATGAAATTAACTCCACTTTAAGATTATGTAACTACTCTTTTAAATTAATATAATATATTGCTCTACAGGGGTTAAAATATCTTCATTTAGCTGAAGATTGAGAATAAAATTAATTTAGAAAAATATACAATAGCTGATCAGAAACAAGTATAATTATCGAATGAGACTGCAGGCTTTTGATTTTCTATTATTTAATTTAATAGAAGTTTAGAAACAAAATAAAAGGTCTAAAATAACAATATTATATTTTGAGAACTTAATTTTCACATTACCACTATAAATAAAACTCTAATGAACACAAAATAAATGTTCAAAGTCCAATTTTCATAATACAAGTCCAAGCCTTGTAAATGCCGAATTAAAATGTTCAAAAGTCCAAATAATACAAATCCAAATTTTATTTCTTTGGGAATTTGAAAAACAAATGTGTTAGCATAGCCCAAGCCTATTATTTTTCGAGCTTACACAAATTAGGCTCTAAAACCCTTTTATGCTAAAAATTCTCAATTTTTTAGGCTTAAAATTTAAAAAAATGGATAAAATAATGAATCCGGCTGTATTCTTTATTTAATTATAACGAGAGCGAACTCACAAGTAACGATCACTCACACTATTTCTAATATTCATATAGTGCAATTTGAAGTTTGAACCATTGACTTTATAATACAGTACAAGACAAATCACAAGAAGTGGGACCAATTTTTACCGGCCTATAACTATAAGAATTAGTTGACTAATTTGAGTAAATTTAAAAAATAAGTTAAGTTAGTTATTTGTAATAAATAGGTGTTGTCTTTTCTAAAATATCCTTGCTAATCAAATTTATTGGCTAAAACTACCATTATCAGAGGGACTACTTTGGAAAACAATGTTAAATACGAGAGACAAAGTGGATTGGGGTCTTGTAATTAGAATCAAAATAAAAGTCAAACGAGATCTTATATTAAGAACAGGAAGTAGTATGTAAGATTTAGTTTGTAATGTAAGTTAAATTAATACTATAATTTTTTTTTGACCAGAAAGTTAATACTATAAATTAGATCTTTTATTTAGAATTGGATATAGTATTCATGAGCAGGATTCAAAGAAGAAAAACAAATGCATGGTGGAAGCAGGACAAGGGAACACAGGTGAGTATTGTAATAATATAGATGACAAAAAGCCAGTGGCTTTGTTTAGAGAAAAAGCATATAAATATATATATTATTGAGAGAGAAAAGCCTAAGGTAATCCCATATAGGGGTAGGAAACAATCCAAACAAGCCTATTGTTGTTAGAAGAAGGATGAAGATTGGTGTTGTGTGGCTGTGACCTGATCACTGCCTCTGATGGTTCAGTTTCTTCACAGCAAACCCTTCTTCTTCCTCTTGACACAAAGCATCCAAACAGCCTCCACAGCCACGCCATTCCCTCTGCTTCCTTTCTCTTATTCTTTTCCACTCTTCTTTCCCCTCTCTCTCTCTCTCTCTCTCTATATATATATATAAATATATATATATATATATTATGTGTGAGCTCCTAGCTTGCTCTTTATTAGTTGTGTATAAATTATCAACTTACTTATTAACCTTGCCCGTACATGTATGCTAACCTACGTTTCCATACATACGGATGAATATATGTGTGCATGTACGGGAATGTAGGTGCATGTATGGAGATTTGTTTTTTTAACCAATTTTAGTCGATAGTTCAATGAATCTATAAGTTTCAATTTTTATTTTTAAAATAAAAATTATTTCAAATAACATTGTCACCCGAATACACACACACACACAAACCTTGACCTGAAAGTAGATTTAAACTATAAAACTAGACAAAAATAAGGTTAATTGGAAAAAATAAGGTTAAATCAAAATTAATTATAAAACCTTCCCTTAGTTTTATTGAATTGCCATATTTGCCAAGGAGATGTGGATGTCTACATATATATTCATTAATAATTATGCTACGAAACAATAAAATAATCTAACACAACAAAAAATGTCCAACTCTTAATTTTTGAGAAGGGAGAAAAAAGGTCTTCATAGTTTGCTTAAACTTTTTAAATAAAATCATAATTTATATAATTATTTTAAAAAGCAGAAAAATATAATGTTGAATTATCATCAAAAGATGCTTGGTGTCTAAAATATAAAAATCATATTTAATTTTTATTTAAACAAAAGTGAATTGACACAAAAGGTTAGTAGTATTTCACCCATATAAAGAAAAAGTGTTTATTAGTAGTGGAGAAGCTGAGTCACACCCACACACAGTTAATCATAAAACAAAGTGCCCACAAACAATACCATAGCATGCAAGAAGGGGTAATAAGAAAGTAATATGCCTCCCGAGTTTGCTTAAGCCAGAAGCAAATACTCAAACCAGTGAGTTAGCACGTCGTGTTGCTCAAAAGAAGATAAAGTTGTGTTACAACAGAATTTAAAGCAATTAAACAGAGTCTCAAAGACAGCCCATCTAACTACAAACATCAACAAAAATCAAACGTCCCTTGTTTCTTATAATTAGCCTTTACCTTCCTTCAACCTTCTCAACTCAACCTTCTTCCATTTCTGTCGTCACAGGTAAATCTTTTTCATGTGTCTGTCAGTAATATGATCTGATCTGCATATTTCTTGAATACCCACATTTATTTTCAGGCATCTCAGTTGATTTCTAGAGAAATATTTTGGTCAGATTCAAGATTTTCGTTGAAGTTCTAAAGGTGTTTGTTTGTGGGGCTTAATCTTGGTTCTTTATGGCAGCAATAAGAAAGAAACATGGGGAGTGAGGCACCAAGTTGGGCTGATCAGTGGGGAGCAGGAGGGATTGGTGCTATGGAAGATGATGGCATGAAATCTCAAAACGATACAGCCAAGAACAAGAAAGGCAAGTTTGGTTTTGTTTCCAAAACGAAAACAGCTGCAGTGGGTTGTGTGCAGAAGATCAGAAGAGGGACTTGTTCTTCTGTCAAATGGATCAAACAGAAATGCCACAGAACAAGGTAGATTCCAATGAATCACATATGTATTTGTGTGGAATGTTTGTAAATGTAATTACATAACTGGTCTGTTTCATGATGCCAACGATCTGGTGTTCAAAATGGATCACTTTTTTGGTGGTCCTTAAGGAACTTTGTTTCGTTTCACTTGTTATTTTTGTTCTTACTTTGCTGGGAAAATCATCCATGTAAATCACCTTCATTAGGATTGGCCTTGGATGGAAACCTCACAAAATACATGGACTAGACTCTCCCCCCCCCCCCCCACCCCCAAAAAACGATAGCCAGATTTTGTTAATTTTTTTTCTCTCTCTGGAATTCTGATAAATTTTTTTAGAAGTATACCCCTAATTACCAAAGCAAAGCATTCAAAAGGGTTCTACAGTTCAAACCATGGCATCATTGTTTGTTCTTCTTTTAGAGCCAAGTCAGAAGCTTCTCTCACGGTGCCGACCACTTTTGCAAAATTGTTGGCCCTCAGTTGAACATTGACCCCATTATAATAGTTTATCATTGTAACAAGGTAAAATTTTAACTTCCAGAAAATATAAAGAAGACTAATGCTTAAAAATTTGAACATTAAAAAATTAAATTGACAATTTTGAAACAAAATTATAAAAATCAAATGATTAATTTCTTTTACTAATGAACATGATAACAAAGCGAAGTTCTTATGAGAATCAATGTCGCCCATAGACAATATGCACAACTCATTATTCAGCAAAATTAGAAAAATGAAGAGGTTATGGTTGAGTTTCAGTCTGAAAAAATGCAGACGAGAAAACACAGATCAATTAACCTATACTCAACTTTCAGCTATAAGCATATCAAAGTAGAGCTTATTTTACAATTGAAAGCAAGAGAACACCATGTCACAATAATGATGATAATATAGTGAAATGGGTATAAATAAACCGCACCTAATAATTGATCATCAATATAAAATACCACAGTTTAGGATATGGTCAAAATGCAGAATAATATAGGATAAAATGTTAAAAAGAGAAGTATTAACAACTAGCAAATGCTATTCACAGAGGTCATCATAAGTTGGGCCTAATGGGATCCGAAGGTGTTCTCTCCACTGTAAGTCATGTAAAGAAAGCCATCTTCATCCTTATGTTCCTCATAAGTAGCAGACATCAATGCAGCTGCGATAACAAGAGGTTGAGTTCATAAGATAAGCTCTAGAATACTAAGTATGAAGCATCACCACTTACCAGTCGGAGGTAGAGTGTTATTGATGAAAACAAATATAGCCTTCTCTGCACTGAGTTTAATCCTCTTACGTATAACATAAACAAACTGACCGACAGACAAGTCACCCGGAACAAGGTATCTGAAGTCATGACCAAATGAGAAGAGAATTATGTGAGAATCAATAAATGAACTGAGAACCAGATCATCAATCCATATTGATCAAATAAGAAACTAATGATCTCATCCTTTGATAGACAGAAAACATGAAAATAAAGTAAGCTTTGATATTCCAAATTTGAAATCTCATCTGTCTTATATGGTAATGGTACTTAAACTTGCCGAACTTCAATTGGAATCAGTCAGATAAGAACAATCTCAAAGGAAACTCAGAATGGGCATTAAAATAGTAACTTGTAAAGTTAAATGTAATGATTGAAACAAAGAGGTATAAATGGCACAAAAGCATTTACTTCTTCTTATCAACGTCTGCAATATCACTTCTGTCAGCTCTCTCCACAATCACCTGCACACAAAATCTGGATTTCAACAGCAGTTCTTTTGGAAAACACAAACAAGCTAACAATTTCAACTTGATGGTAGTATTACAGGGATTCTATCGGGATACTTCTCTCTGATGCGAGCAGATTCCGCCAGCCTTTTTTCTGAAATATACGAGACAATGAAAAATCGAAGAATGCACTAAACAAAGCAATTGAAAGGTGTAACAAAAAAAAAATGAAGCAAAATAATGTTGCAACAAAAGATATAGCCTTGAAGCTCGAAGCTGAAAGCTTCATGCAGATAACTCCAATTAAACCCAACGTTAAATCAGACAAGATGGGCAGCACCGTACTAAGATGACACCAAGTGCTTTATATGTAACCAAAAGTAGAAAGAATGAAAAAAATTCCACAGAAAAATAGCCTAATAGATTCAAAAACTTGCCAACTTAATAATTGAAACATATTTGCTCATCCCCCTTATCATTTATACAATTCACATATAGAAAGAACCAAGTAATTCTTTTGAAGCAGAATACTATCTGATTTGTAAAACCAGGTAGGCCGCCAAAGCTCAGCTTTTTCCTCTCTGAAAAACAGAGACAGATCCCAGATAGATCAAATGATTTCCAACACACAACCAGCTAAAAAATTTAAGGAGAGATTAGAACTTAGAACCATCAGTCCTGGTTCTCCAGAAAATCATTGGCATTCCTTCAGTACAAGTATTTTCAAATGTTGAGTGTCAAAAATAAAATTTTCAAAATAGCTGGAGGAAAAACAATCGGGTCAACGAAAGAATGTAAAGATCATACACTCATGCTCGAAAGAAAATATTCACTGAAACTGATATAATAAATAACCTAGGAAAAGAGTCTCAGATACCAATAAAGCATTTTTTTTTAAAGAAAAAAATACAGGCATCCTTCTATCTGTGAAGACTAGAAAATATACTCCCAATGATTTCGAAAAGATTATCCTCTCTTGCAGGAATAAGAAATTCCCGAATCCAAAGGCTCACAAGGTTCCAAGTTCCAGCAAAAAGCTTTAAACTTTCTTATGAACACTCGCTAATTTAGACGTTCAAATGAAGGTTTAGACTGACCATATCAGTCCAGTACTTTTCCACTTTATGCAGCATTAAAATCATGTAATTCAATTAAACTATAAATAAACCACAAACAGTACCAGAACCAGTGTAACTCCAATAATCAAATTGTATTTGGCCCCAAAAAAAAAAAAATCCAATAATCAAATTGTAAAAATAGAACGCACCCAATGGATTTTGAAGCTTGAAAGCACTCTTGGCCATGATGAATCCCCAAGGCGATAAATCACTGAAAATTTCAAACAACTAAACATCACAATCTACAGATAACATCGCTCACTCAACCGAGGGAAAAAAACATGATAGAGGGAAAGGAGCAAAACCGGAAAACAAAACAAAATCAACACACCGAACAAAAATAAGAGACAAGGAAGAGAAAAGGGTGAGTGAGAGAAAAGGGAATTTACCGAAACTTTTCCACAAGACTAAAAAGACGAAAGGAAGGCTTCCCAAGCGAGGAAGCTTATCAGGGTTTTCGATTTCGTCGGGAACAGGAGAATCCACATCGGTATATATAGTTTCCTAATTAACGCATCCCGGAGGGATCGGCCCTTTCTGAAGGAGATCTTTGCTGTTACTCCAAAACGACAGCGTTTTATTTTATTTCTATTTTATATTATTGTTTATGGGATGAATTATTTTTTTTAACAAAAATATTAAAAAAAGATAGATCTCACATACAGATAATATTAACTTTTTTCGGGATCACAATCTTCTAAAATTTAAATTTATTAGTTAGGAATCATTTCTACCAATTATGGTTGGTATAAAAAGAAGTCTGAATCAAATTTACTTTAAATTGCAACGGCCTTCTAATTTTAAAATAATAAAACTTAATACAATAATATTGTAGATACGGATCATCAAAAATATCATTCTCATTGTTTACTATTTTTAATCTAATTTTAAAATACACTAATGTCAGAACAAGCTTCCCAAAATATGAAGTTTGGAGGCAAGGATTGGGAGGTATTTCCTCATAGGAAAAAAACACAATGAGCTAAGTTGGAAAAAAATTATTTATTATTTATTATTATTTTTTTAAAAAAATTTCTCTCTATTTAGTGCTACATTATTTTATAGTTTAACTACTTTTGCGCAAACAAAATTTTAAGTAGGGAAAATCACAAAAAAAGACTGTGGAATTAGAAAAATCACAAATTGGGACCCATGACAATATTAGTATGGGTTTTGATAACAATTTTTGTGAACCGATCCCTGTGTGTAATTTTTCTAATTCCATGGTCTTTATTTATGATTTTCCTTTTAAGTACTCCTTAAGGATAAAATAAAAAATCAAATTTTAAGTGCTTTTCCCAATTTTTATTTTTCACCTGTATGGGATAAATCAGCTTCATTTTAGGGGTGTTTGGATGATGCTTAATTTTTTACCTTGAGAATAAACTATAGTTTTAAAAGTGCTTTTGAAAATTTGCCTTATTTTGCTAAAAAGTGCTTTTTAAAAACACTTTTGAGGGTTGCCAACGCTTCCTATCCAAGGAGATTAATTATTCTTCTCCTGTTTTCCCACCCAAACAGAAAGAGGAAATGCCAAATAAAGTGAAGAGTAATAATAATGATAATCATAATAATCCACCAGTCATTCACATACAACGATTCGGTTCAGAAGATAAGAGCTTCTTCTGCTTAAACAAATCATAACCTAGCAGCACACCACACTAATTAACATCATTCACAATGTTAAATTGCTGGGGGCATCATCTTCATCTTCACAAAGGCGAATTGGCTAAGCTCCTAATCCTGCTTGAACGCCTCACAGGAGTCACAGTCGTCACACTCCCTCCATCTCCATGTCCCTGAAAGAAACAAAACAACAATCAAATAATATTTCTTCGCGTATAACAATTTATATATGTGTGTGTTGTGAACCAGAAGCCAATAAATGAAGAAGAAAACTCACAGGCTTTGGGATTTTTTCGTAAGTGGTGAAGCTTCCATAGGATGCAGAACCGCCCATGGAGTCTGCAGAAGAAGCGAGAGATTCTCTCCTGTAGTTCCTCTTTGGCTTCTTCTCCAGGCTTTGGGCTTCATTCTGCTCCTTCACTACCCTTTGGCTGTAATAATGAGATGAGCTCCTTTCAAAGCTGCTCATTTCTGAAGGGTATGACTCTCCAAGAACCTCCATTTCTATAGGGCTATTCCTCAGAAATGGCCTTTCCAGCGAAGAAAAGGTCTCCTCTTTTTGCAATGCCTTAGTCATGGGAGGTTGCTCCATAGAAGTGGTATTGGTAGCAGCCATTCTTCTTCTTCCTTCATCTTTCTTCTTCAAGAACTTGAATGCTGCACCTGCGATTATGGATAGAAAGAGAAGGATAGAGGCAACAATAACTGGTACAAGATATTTTTCCTCTGATTTCAATTGCACATCTTGATGCACTGTATTAATCTCAGACGCGGGCTCGCTGTCTGTATGCATTTCAGCAGTTTCAGAAACTTCAGAGCTTAAATCTGACTGATCTTTAAGGTCTACACTGCCAGTTTCAGCATCCTTCTCTGGAGTCTGCTTTGCTTGTAAATTATTAGCTTCAAAATCTTCAGTATGAATTTCATGAGCCTCTGAATCTGGATAATCAGTGTTACTTTCTGACTGACTGGGTTCACTAACCGCTCCAATTTCCGAAGCAGGTGAGGCATTTTCAACTTCAGTGTGAATTTCATGAACCTCTGAGACCGGATAATCAGTGTTACTTTCTGATTGATTGGGTTCACTAGCCTCCTCAATTTTTGAAGCAGGTGAAGCACTTTCAACTCCGGCAATTACTACTGCATCAGTATCAATCTCCTTGACAGCATCATTGTCAGGGACTGGATCCAGTTCCTGAACTACTTGTTCTTCATATGCTGAAGCATAATGATCTGCCATAATAATATCTCCAATATCATCATCACTAGAGGTGTCAGTGAAATCATCAGTCTTTTCAACGTTCAATACTGGAATATCCACCTGCGGAGCTTCTCGTATTAGATTTCATCTTGAACAAATGTAGGAAATTGATAAACCTCAGTATTTTCTGTCAAATCAGTCAGGTTCCAATGCAAGTGACCAGAATCTTGCACTCCTCTAAATGATGAAATCAATTTTGAAGTTGAGGACATCCATTTGGTAAACCAGATATGAAAATTTCGACTTAAGCCATCCAAATTATCTTTTGCTAACTGTGAAAAACGATCAAAATTGGCAGTTGCAAACTGGTAAAATTCAGAGGAATCACAAGTCGAGACCAAGTGGTGAGTTCTTTAAGCAATGGATCAAAGACCTGTGGATTTGTATATGAGATTGAAAAAGAAGCAACCGAGAGAAGCAAAAGCAGCGCAAAGGCTTTTGATCTCATGGAGAAGCCTGGTTTAGCAACTCCTTTTGCTTCAGCAATTTCGTCCTCCGGCGTGAGTGTGCTGTTGATAGTACTTGCTTCAGAAACATGATTCTGATCTTCACTTGCTATTTCATCCGAAGAAACTTCTGATTCCTTCTCTGACCCACCAGACAATGCCTCCTCTGTTAGTTCTGTATCTGAAGAGCCGTCATCTAACTTCATAGACTCCCTTTCTTTGTAAAGCTGAAGTCTTGGGTTTGGTTTATAGCGGAGAAACTGGGGTCTTGGAGAAAGGTAATTCACTTTAGGATCATATGGAAGAATCAAAGGGTCAGCTTTAGGATCATATGGAGGAATAAGAGGATCAGCATCAAGAGGAGCTATGACTGTAGAGGTCGAAGAAAATGGAGGTGGGGTAGGACTAAGCCTAAAAGATGGATCAAGATTAACACAATCAGGTTCATTAGTCACAGCTTCGCATGCTGATTCTGTTTCATTATGTGAATCCAAGCCTTCAGCTTTCAAATCTTCAGAAACAGTGGAAGACGTATGTTCCTCTGCGTCGTCTTTGATGAACCCATCAGTAAAAGGTTCAAACTTTTTCTCTTCAATAGAATCTGCAAATGCCACATTTGGATTAGGGCTTTTGGCTTCGGCTATCAAATCTTCAGAAACCAAGGAAGCTGTATGTTCATCCCTGTCCTCTTCGCTGACCTCATCAGGCGAAGGCTGAAACGTCTTCTCTTCAACAGAATCTGCGAATGTTACCTTGCGAATGGGGCTTTTATGCTTATGTGTCTCTTCCTTGATGATCCCATCAGAAAAATTTTGGAACTTTTTCTCATCAATAGAATCTCCAAAAGTAACCTTTCGACTGGGGCTTTTCCCTTCCGCGGAGGAAAATGAAGTTCTTGCTGGCTCATTCCTGTCCGTGAGCACTTTCTTTCTTGGAGACTCTGTGATCTTAGAAGAAGCAGATATAGTTGGAGTCATGAAATTTTTCATGCCCTTCGTTGAAGCAGCTGGAGATCGAACCTTTGACGACTTGAGAACATGTTCTTTCCCATTTTCTTTGTCATCAAGGTCACCAAGCGACCCTATGCTTTCTCTGCCACCAATAGAGTTTCTTCGTGGGAAATCTACAAAAAATTCAAAACAGTCATGATGATGAGTAAAGAAATCCCCAAACCAGCATCATTAAATGTATATTTTGATTCGAAAAATTCATACCTCTAGTAAAGAGAATAAATTTATAAATTTTCCCACAGTTTCACAGAGACCGAACGGCAAATATAAAGAAAGAAATACATATGAACACCAAGAAATACTAAATTTCCAACAAAGCTCGCATACTGTCCGGGAAGAGGAGCAGATTGATTTTCAAGCATTTTCTTAGCGGACAACCAGACTACTATTGCCATTTATTCATAATTCATAATATAAAAATAATGAAATCACAAAAAATGAAAAATATGAATGATTGAATAAGTAGATAAGTAAAACCTGAAGGACTATTGGCTGGAGTATAAGGGTTGAAACTACGAGGGTTTGCGATGATAGAAGGTTTCTGGAATGGGTTTCCACTGAAACTCCTTCTGACAGAGTTACTGATTTCTGAGTTTCTCAAATTAGGGTTTGATCTGCTTGATGCTGCTGCTAAAGAAGAAGACGAAGACCTGTTTGAAGGCATAGCCATCGATGAAATGAATGCGATGCAGAATAGAGAGAGAGAAATGAGAGTATTAACGAGAAAGGAAGGGCAATCAAGAAGTGATCTGAGAAAATTTGATTGAGAACGTCGCGAAGCGTTGGTAGCAAGTAACGGCTATAATTTGAGGAGAGAGAGAACAGAACGAAGAATTTAATTCGCGAGGGAGATTTGACCGTTGGACAATTTAAGAGCCGTTGGAATGATTGGAGCCGTTGGATTATTTAAAAAATTGAAAAGTCTGTAAAAATAGCATATATTCTTCAATGAATGAAAAGATTTAGATTTAACTTACCAAATCAATAAAAGTTTATTAAAATCATAAAATGGCAGATTTTAATCGAGGTTTTTAAAATGCATAAAAAGTCCTATATATATATTTTATGAATTAAATAAATTAATAAATTTTTATGAACTTAATAATTTATTTACAGTAATTATTTGAGATCTCCGTGACTATATATATATATATATATATATATATATTTAATCTTTATCTTAGCCTCATTTATAATTTCAATCTTAGTACACTTTCATTATTTTTTTTCCTTTTTCAATTTCTCAGTCTCATTTCACACACCTCATTAATTTCATTTCTTAAAATTATTTTAACTCTGATATTTTACTATTGATTTATTTTTCTCTCCAAATTTTGCAATTATTGTTTCAATGGGCATGTACTAATAATATGATGTTACAAGTGAGATCAAACTGAGAACCTCCATCAAATAACCTAATAATTATTTTTGTTAAATTATTTGTTGACGCAATTTCTATTTGCCTTGTAAATTGGATAATCTTATTTGATGGGAAAAAATCAAATCGAATAAAACAAATTTGCCAACAAAAATAAAAGCTTAAAGCCTTAAACCAAATATTTTTTATAATGAAAAAAAATTTCAGGTATTACATCCCAAATATTCACTCAACCAAATTTTAAAAAGGTAGTTTAATATCACTTTTTTGTTTTCCATTTCTTTTGTTGTTAGTTCATAGTTCTTAGAGTAAGCAGGAAAATTCTTTTTTTATTATTATTATTAATTAGAGGGAGAGGTAGCTGAAGAGTGGTAAAATGTGATGATTTTCTATTGCTTATCAACAAGACCCAACTTCAGCCAAAAAAATTTAAGAGAATTATAATTGAAGATTCAAAAAAATGTTTATAGTGAAAAATGTTAATGTAAAATTATTCAAAGTATCTTAAAACCCTGAATATGCTTTTATTATTTATTTTTTCATGTTTAAGTAAAAAAAATTGACAAAGGCCGAAAAAAAGACAGAAATATTGACCACCAAAATAAAGAGGAGTCTATGGGACTTAGGACATCAATATAAATCACCATACTTCAATTTTGCAGCCAACCAGACACTGAAGATTAAGCCAGTTGCTATGAGTTGCCAGTTAATTCTTCAACAGATATGAGGTCAACGCCTCCGCTTCCACTTTTTGGGAGCTTATTTCAAAAGAGGGAGGTATAAATATGAAACTCAAAAGAGCCCAATCAATTCTTTTGTGGCATTTAATAATGCAATATTTGGAATCATTCACGCAATCCTTTTCCAATCAAGGAATTCCAATAATTTCTTCATGCTATATTTGCTCAGGCAAAAATATTGACATCAATACCACCAGCAGAGCTTCAAAATTAGCCTTTTATTTCATTTTCAATCAAAATTCCATTCGCAGCAGAACATCTGCATTTATTTCCATGGTTCATCCACTCAAAGGTATGAACCAACAAAGCAAAAGATCACTTGTCTCCCTCAATAAAACGACAGACTAATCTATGACGTAACTGACCCTATTATTCAATGCTACCAAGAAAAAAAGGGTTCAATATATACAATCATTTAATTTAATGTTTAGATTAAAGCTTAGCACCAAGCCTGTACAGGAAAGGAAAAGAGATGAAATTGCAGACGGCTGATTTACTAACAGCAACTGAATTCTCATACTGACTTGCGTGCAGCATGGTAAAGTTCCAGATAGTCAAGAGCAGGTCGGTTCCAAGACCAGTCCTGCTCCATCACAGTCTTGCATAATGTATTGAACCAATCACGGCCTTCATACCAAGCCGATATTGCCCTGTAGAAAAATTTCACTTGAGATTTAGATATTACATGATAAAAAATTAATTTTTTTCCGGAAAGCTTATGTGTAAGTGTCAACAGAACGTTCAAGAGTGGGCAAACAACATGATAAAACTTTCAATCATGTCATGTAGTGGAAAGTCGCATAAAATTAACTTCAATTCCTTGATCATCAGAAAGTTCCATATAGTCAAAATTTAAGTCAGTGCCACAGGATCCTGAAATCCAAAAGTGTCGGTATATTCAATTACTATGGCAGAAAAATGATACCAGGGCAAGGAACTCCTTTTCCTATTCGCGCGCGCACATAGCGTTAAGTGGGAAAATAAAAAATGTGGCACTTCAAATGCACGGACAACATTAGGGACAGAGTCCTAAAGTATAGTCTCTTTGGAATCCAGAATAAATTGATGCAGATGGTTTTATTCTGAGCCTTTTAAGCTAAATGTCTACTGGTTTTGGAGTCCTGGAGGTGCAAGTCAAAATTCATTCAGCTGAGATTTAGCTCCCTAATATTACCAATATAACCCACCTATTAAGAGCAAAATCAACACCTCCAGCATCAGCTCCATCAAAACTAAATCCATTTGGTTCAAGACCCTGCGCTTGTGCTCTTTCCTTATCATGATCGACGTCAAATACAGTATCATATAGTCCTGCAAAATTACAAGAGGATGCATTATCAAATGTACCACAAATCCATAGCAATTGAATGAACATGAAACTTAGCCATAAATTCCTTCAAGTCATATATCCTATCACTGTCAGAGGAGAATGACAAGCTTCCAAAGAAAACAAGACTGGGATATCATAAACTCCCTCCAGTCCTATTTATAAGACCCTTTCCCAAGGTCCCTTCTACAAAACTCTTTGTCGAAAGCATTAATTTCTCCCTTAAGTGTCCTTTGCTCTGATATTTCCCAACAAACTAAACAACCACCTAATCAACTAAACAACCTCATTTAATTAATGAATTATAAAAGCATTAACAAATTTTGACCAAATTCCTTAATCTATGTAAATTTGATAATAGGTTTTTATAATAGAGACTGGAGGGAGTATGAAGGAATCTGCAAACATACTATAAGAACCTTGCAAAGGCAAAACAAACATTCCAAGAATAAGGTGATGGTCAAATCAGACTGTTGCATGGGTCAGGAAGTAAAGCTACGTATGAGGTAAATCAGGCGTGCTGATTAGCTGGCTAGGAATGCTCACGGAGTGGACATGATTTTGTTCTGAGGACCGTGAGCAAGGAGATTGCTGATGGTTATAGAGCCATAAGGATGGTTAATAATATTCATACTAATGTATTCAAAAGTATATTTTAAATAAAAACAGAGGAGTCATAGAAGATCTGTGTTCACAAGAAAAAAAGAAGAAAAAGTGTATAAACCTCCAGTTTTTCTAACAACCGGTATTGAACCATATCTCATTGCTGTGAGTTGAGTTAATCCGCACGGCTCAAAAATTGAAGGAACTAGAACGAAATCAGCACCAGCATATATCTAGGGGAAACAACAGAAAGAGAGAAATGAGTCAGCAATAACCTGCGCTGCTGCACATTAGCTTTACAAATGATAAATTGCTAAAAATGTTGAAGTTACCAAGTGTGAAAGTGGTTCGTCATATGTAAGACATAGTCTAGCACGGTCATGATGAGAAGAATGCAACTCATTGGCCAAATTCACAAAATCATTCTGGATACGAGGATCAGGGGCTGAACCAAGGAGCACAACCTGCATTTGTAGTTATTCAGGTGATTCATGCACTTTATAATACAACACGTAAGCAACTTTGAAATAAGTAAATGAAAACTAAAAAAAATTTAGGCAGCCTTGCTTTGACTTTGGCCCTTGACTCATGAATATGATGTAAACATGCAGCATAAAATCGGTTTTGAGAAGCGTATAGAAAGACTGTGGTGTATAATGCAAGGTGTTAACCATCCAATGCCATAATTATCCCCACACCAGTTGACTTGAGACCTTAGACAAATAGCAAAGGCTCCAAATGTATAAATCTCAACCATGCATGCTTTCACCTCAAATGTGAAAAACATTTGAAGCAAAAAAGTGGCTAAGATACAAGTTCACACTACTTTGTTTAGAATTTTTTGTTTGACTATAAGAATGAGAGAAACAGGGAACTCAAGAAAGCTTATTCAAGGAGATTTTCAAGAAAGCTTATTGAAGCAAAATAGCCCCTTGTCATATAACCACTAGATTTATCCGTAAAATATATCAAAAGGGAATAAATAAATATATAGAAGAATGAAGACAGAAACAAATTGCTCTCTGATTCAATATGATAGTCAATTAGGGATTTAGGGTTTCAATATACATAAGTGGGACATTCTGGCTGGCAAGGAAAGTCTAAGACCTAAATGCTGTTCAAAGGCTTACAATTGGCTCCGTTAATGTTATGTTCTGACGATTAGATCTGCCATTATGCAGGAAACGTACAATTATATGGTATTGGAAAAGCAGAGTTTGAAGTCAAAGAAAATAAAGGAAGACCTGTCCACCACGTTCTAGGGTGCGCCACATAGCATGCTTGATGAGATGGATTCCTTTCTGATGAGTCAATCTAGTAATGATTCCCACTAAAGGAAGATCAGCCCGTCTCAGACCAAGCCTTTGTTGCAAGGCTTCCTTAGCAGCTCTTTTGCCTTCGACTACATTCTCTGCTGTGTATGATACCTGAATAATGTTATATCAGGACAAATCATAATTCAATCAGTAGACATAACAGATCTTTATAAAACAAAAACTAGTGTTCTCATAATACATATTATTTCAGATTCCATGGAAATACTCATCGTCTCATAAATCCATAGCAACAATTCCAAAGTAGTCACAAAAAAGATAAGGCAATTATCTTCAATATAATTGGTAGAGCATTATAATTCAGCTGTGCATAAGGTAAGTCATTACGGTTTCTTACACAAGGGAAATAAAAAGTTTGGGTAAAAATGGTCATTCAGAAATGTAATAGGAACTGTCCAACTCTATAAAGCAGACACAGGTTATAAACTTATGAGGTGGTCAAAATATCAGGACATCAGTTTGAGAATTATCTGTCTGTCTTTAAATGTAAAAGATAAAAACGAAAAGCGCATATGTTAACTTACAGGTAAGAAATGATCATTATATGGGTCCCATATATCTTGGTCAATTCCATTTAATATACCATGGAACTTCTGAAGATAAGGAGCAACCGCAGGGTTTCCTGCAACCTCCCTTGAATAAGTGGGGGAGACCTGCCAACATAAACAGGAATCCATGAACATACTATAAAAAAAAAGATAGAAAATCACAATCAGCTTCTTGCTCCCTTCAAGATTTTCAGATTCATAATTGGTAGTATATTTTTCAATAAAACATTAGGCGTAAGCACACAGATTTGTCACTAAAATCAATACATGATGTTCAGTTAGGTCCCTGCATTTTGAAAACTATTAATGAAGCCTTTATATTTGTTATATATAAAAAACCTATTTGTGTCTACTGTGACATGTGAGGAATCTTTTTAGAAGTTTCCTTTGTAGTCACGGCAGGCCTATCATCAGACACATGAACATCAAAAAGCAATAAACCATCAGCTCAATCTGAGGGCATGTGAATGAACCAACTCTCCAAAAGCTTTTGGCCCATAAAGAAGTTTGAGCTGTTAGGTGACGTACCAGAAATGATTTCATTGATATTTTTAATTGAAAAAATATTCCAAATAACAGAATAGACAGCCCTCCAGAGAAAACAGAAAAAGCAGTAAACAAAAAGACAAAAGTACAATGAAAAGTGCGCCATTTACGAGCTCAAAGGTCATTATTTATTTTTACAGTGCTCAAAAGCGTAAGTTAAAATAAAGTGTGCATCGTGCATGTGCACAGATCCCAAGATGAGGCATGCTGTCTATGGTTTATAATCAGCATGACTCCATATATTTTATATGTTATGTTGATGGCCAAACTTTAATCCAGAGGTACAAATACAAAATTTGAAGGAGTTTATTATAAAGATATTTCCTCAGGTCTCACAAACACCCAGTAGAATGAGATTTTCAGATATGGTCGTTTCTGAACTGTTTTAGATTTGAGTGGTTGAAGCAGAAAGACAGGGTTGAAGTGTTTGAATCAATAATCTGATTCTGGAGGACCATTGGCTTCCTATGATTAAATGGAAAATCTTAGATGATTCCTTTTGAAAAATTTTCTTTGCAAAACTCTCTATCCTACGATTTCCTTTCCTCCCACCCCAGCCTCACCACTGTTGCAACAATTTCAGAAAACTATACACTCTCTGGTTTTGCACTCTATCAGCTCTTAAACCTCCAATGTCACCCAAAATGAAACAAGATTGTGTTAATATAACCATTATGAATAATATGAATGACTATCAGCAAGAAAAAAAGATTGTGTTAATAAATTGAATATTGCATATATCAAAATTAATAAGTTTTGAGCATAACGAACACTTACAGTTGTAGCCTTGTCAGCATATGCCATAGCTTTTCCAATCAAGGCAGCTCCAAATTCAAGATTATGAATTGTGAAGACAACTCGTGCTTTTCCAAGACCATATTGCATATAATGATCTTTATATAACCATGCAACTGGTGCACTCGACCAATCATGGCAATGGATGATATCCTGCCCATTGTTAGATGAGCATCAATTACCATACATTCTAGGAGACAAATGAATAGGGTTTGTTACAGGTTTACACTTCACAAAATATAGTCACATATGCTGTTAGAAAAAACTAACAAAGTAAGAGGAAAGTGATATAGGTAGAAGGGTAAGAAGGAAAGGGGGGATAGAAGGCAGAGAGAATTCAGGACTGGATTAGCCTGATAACCAAAAACAACATAACATAATCAAAGTCCTAGGCCCCTTTATTTATACTAGTCTAAAGCATAATGGTCAAGTCACATGCATCTAAATCATAACTACATAACTAATTAACTAACTCCTACTCCCAGAAAGCTGTGAACTTGGAAACGCATTTTCTGGTAAATGTGATTTTAAAATGATAATCTAGAAGGGCATTATTTCATGAGACATATTCTTAGTTTTATATTCATGCATGAGAAGTTTCGCATACAATCATGGATATGCATGGCCAATAGTCATGCCTGGAATAATCAACAGAAAAATCTATCGCTATTCACTAAAAATGTAATAAGGCAGGAGGAAAGACCAACCCTGATTGTGGATGCCTAACTATTGACAGAAACAAAATTGTGCACACGTAATATTTATGAGAGTAGTAAATGTTTCATCAATGTTTTAAAGTAACAACTTAATTAAAAGTAAAATATATCTTACGGGATGAAATCCATCTTGGAGAAGAAACTCGAGAGCAGCATGGCAAAAGAAACCAAATCTTGCACCGTCATTCCCACGGCCATATACACAGCCAACACCAAAGAATCTGCAACAAAAATTATAGATCAGATGAAGGATAATTTGAGCTTGGAGGCAGTTGAAGTTGCTTAAGCCATCTTTTATGAAATGACCATGAACAGTATAAATCCACTAAACAGAAGGTTTTCAATAAGAATCACGTTAAAAAAAAAGTTAGATTGTGAGAAACAAAATTAAATATGTAATTATTATTTATTATGATAATGAGTGATAAGAAACATAATAATAAGTAAGAAATGAAAAGAAATACAAGGATGGGAAAGTCAAAATACTCTTACCCATTTTGAGGCTCCAAAAAGTAAACAGAGAGGCCTTCAACCTTTCCATGCCATATTTTTATTTCAGTTCCACCCCAGGAGTAGTTTTTCCGATATTGCAAATCCTTTACCTGCACCAGAAGCCATATATGAAACATCTAGTTCAAGAACATGTATCAGCACGTGAATAGATCAAAAGTAAAATATATAGATTTTCAACCAGATGCAAATAAACATGTGGAACAATAGCCTCACAAATCTTCCGGAGGAGCCACATGAGGAACAGAGATGCACATAATCTCACTTGCACAAAGTGATAATTTGGGGAACCACATATATTTTAACAGATGACTCCAAATGTAATGAATAATTCATCACATTTCTTTGCGGAAAGACAATCAATATTTTCAATTCCAAACTTCTGCTATAACACTCCAAATAATATTTATGTAACCACAGGCTCTTCTCAAGAGATTTAAAAAAAAAAAAAAAGAAGCTTTTCTCAATGGGACAAGTTGGGAACTCATATTTTAAGGAGTAGACAAAGAACCAAGAAATGATATAAGGACAAAAGCGGAGGCAAAGAACTTACATGGCTATAGTTCAAACAGTCATACTTCGGAAGAATGATGTCCACGTTATGATTTAAATCCTGAACAGCTCGAGATAGACTGGTAACAACATCACCAAGCCCACCAACCTGTAAAATATGCAAAAACAATTTCACAAACAACATGACAATACATTAGTCTTAAATTTTAGCGTGTCGTATCTGTGTTTGAAAAGTAAGTAGATTTGTGCATTATACAATGATAATGCAACTTCCTTCCTTTCCTAACATTAAAAGCAAAAGAAAGAATGATAAGTAAGACAATCAGTCTTCCATTGAGCACATGACACAGCTCAATCTAATTAAAATCTTAATTTAAATCAGATAGAGAAAGCAGCATAAAGACTGCGCAGAACAAAAGCACTAATTTCGGTACAGAAGGACACCATATAACATTAGTGTATGCTAATCTCTTGAGGTTGGGGCAGGAAAAGGAAAGACAGAGAGTCAACAGTTCACTAATATATCCTTTCTTCAGTTCGCTTCGAAGGAAATTTCGTTTGTATTCCCATAATATTAGAGGTCTTACTGAATCTAACATTCTCACATCATGATACCAAATGTCAACATGTTTTCAACACATCCTGAATCCAGATATTTTAAACCATTTTTTCCTTTTCCACCAAACAATTACCACGTGAAAACTCTATTGATGCCCCAATCCATGACCGCACCAAAAAATTCAGCCATACATCTCACAGTATTTTTTCATATAAAGGGAATTTAAAGCAACAGGAAATAAAACTAGCACATTAAATTCCAAGCTAGAAAGATTACTGAAAACCATAAGCTTTGCAAAAGTATTTACCATAGCACATCCGTAAGATAAGTGGTGACATCACTTTAATTGAATTCATTATATACCAAAACCTTTGCAAGTCACAAGTTAAATAAATAGGTCCACACCAAATCATGCAGATGATGTTGACATAAGAATTTAACATACCTTTGCAACTGGGGCCATCTCAACAGCAATATGCACAATATGCATGGGTGGTTCCTTCACAATTCCTCCAAAAACAGGTATGTGATAATCCATTCCAAATTTGTTGTCAAATTCCCCACCATCTTCCCTCTCAGAAAAAACAAAGTCCATCATGTATGCGTCCAATGGTACCTTGACTGCAGAAAACACAATCATAAAGCTTCTTCAGGAACAGTTTTATCAGTCAATGAATAACTGACTCATTATTATGTCCTTTTGGCTTTAGATTGCAAAGTGATTGAGAAAGGCATGCATCCAATCATGTTGCAAGCCTTCAAATTTTGGGGTGAAAACGATCATATATTTAAACTGTCCACCTTAATGTGTTGCTGCTAATATGATGCAACGGAAGATCCATGAAAATCCGATCCAGATACAATCATAAGTGATCATTTCTATTAGCTCCTGATATGGTTTTGACATGACAAATACCCAGGACTCCTAATTTCAGACAAAGGCCAGTCTACAACATATGGGAAAAAACGTTTACAAGGAGTCTGATGAGTCAGTTTTCTGGCCAAAACAGATGCACATCATTTGACAGGACTGAGCATAAACCCAGTCAACATGATAAGATTGGGCCAGACTAAAAAAAAAAAAAAAATTCCAAGGAAGAATTTGGCTCATTAACAAGCTGGTCTGCGTTATGAGCAACAGGCTTGTTCTTGAAATAACCAGACCAATTTGTCACATGACTTTTAATAAATGAATGTTGCAAACATAGTATTTAAGCTACGCCTCCCCTAAATCCCTAATTTAAGCTCTCCCTCCCCGTAAAGCCATACTAGCCTTCTTGAGCTCTCAGCCTCTCCCTCTTGCATCCACACCTTCAAAATCTTCCTGCTTCTCCTCCAGCTTCCATTTTTGAAGGTCGTTGGCTCTGCCACTGATCTTATCATCATCAAAGACGAAGAGCTGAGTAATAGTTTCCCTCTCTCCCTCCACCTTTCCACTGTTCTCAGCTTTATACCTAAAGTTCCTTCTTCAAGTGATTTGGCTCCTCTTTTGCTTGCTATATATTGCTCTATTTGGTAACTTGCTGTGATGGCTATGATTTTTGGCTCCTCTTTTGCTTCTTGTGTTTGTCCTTCCCTTTTTCTTGCGGTAATAACAATTATATAGAGTTGCTGTGTTTGGATTATGTTCAGCCTCCCTTTTTCTGTGCTATGTAGATGTCAAACAAGTGAAGACATAGGATATTTTGTTCTAGTAATCTTGAGAGGGTGCATGTTGCAGATTATTGTTGTTGTTGTTTTTTTTTTTAAAAAAATATCACACAGCATATTATGCATGATGATGTCATTTTAATAATGTTCGCCATTCTGGAATGGTGAATTGATGATATTACTGGTTGTATCAATTATGTTTATGCTTGAATTGATTATTTCATTGTTGAATGTGATCCCCTTTCGAATATTTTCAGTTCAGCACTTCATTTTTATTGCTCTGCATCAGTTACACGTAGTCTTTGAGGGGTGGGGGGGAATACATGAGATAGCCTGGCCCAGCCCTGCCCAACCTATCCTGGTTTTTCCCGGCCCAGGTCCCCCTAGGACAGGCTGGTGAGCTGGGGTGAAAAAATCCCAGCTTGCACTGGTGACCAGGCTAGGCTACGGGTATGCTTCGACGTGGGCCTAGTCCGCCCATTCTTATCCCTATTATTTGTACATTGCAAATCAAAATTAATCATACATAAATTTGGCAGTTCTCTTGATCAGATTTCAAAAGCTGTGACCCTTGCAATGAATGTTAGTACAAAAATAAGCGCAGGAAAATAAGAAATTTACCAAGCAACCAGAAAACGTAAAATCTATCATGCTACCAGTTGCATTACTAGTACACTCGATTCATCCTTCACACATGAATCAAGAGAGAAAACTCACCAGAGGTTTTGAGATGAGTGCCATTCTCTGCGGGCAACATTCTTACAGGTGAAAGCAGACCCCTATGATGTGTCCAACGATTAAATGAACATCTAAACCAAACTTCAGGTTTTCCATTCAAATTTGTGTTGGTGGGATTATAATAGACTGTTACTGTGCTCCCCGCTTGAACATCAAGAGGCTCAGTATAGACAACATGCTTTTGGGAAAGCAAAAATCTTTTTAAAGTTTTCTCCTTTGTTTCAGATTTCATAAGTGCTGTTCTTTGGACCTACAACAAGAACAGGGCCAAGTAAATGAGAAGAGCAGCTTAAATACCTAAGATTTTTATTTTTGGCCCGTTATATCCCAAAACCAAGCATGTGCGACTTTAAATCAGAATAAACACAATGTTTCAGGTACTTGCTCCCTAAAAGAATTGAAGGGCGTGTTTGCTTTAACCATTTCATGTTTTCATTTACATTTAAAATTGAAAATAGACATGAATGGTTGAATTCCTTTTGATATTTTTTTTCCCCCTCTTAGGAAACAGACTCCACATATAAAGAAATTCTGTTTACTTTAAGAAACTGGAAATAGATTCACAAAATGAAAAGAGAAAATATTTTTTTAAAAAATCCCAATAAACTCTAAATAATCTATCACATTGAAATCAAAAATAAATGTGCTTTGTCCTAGGTTTTACAAGACAATAATTTTACAAATCTACTAAGTCAACATCTTATGCATATAACTTTAAATACACAAAAAATATGGAACCAGGTGATTCCACAGGCTTTTATCTACTTATGCAAGAAAGAACTTTAATGTTGTCATCTGAAATTTGAGTCTCAGAACAAACTAACCTTTGCACGTATAGCTTCTTGCTTGAGCCTCCTCTCCTCCTGCAGTTTCTGGTATATCTGTTGCTCTTCCTCAGTCCAATATTGTTCGTTAGGCATACCATTTGGGACAATAGAATGGAAGTCTTGCCTACGGTTGTTATCATAAATAGATGCTTTCTGTGGTGGACCATTAGCAAACACCCAATCCAGGAGAAATGCTTGATCAGGTACAACAACTGCATAAAAATAGAATTAATCAAGAATATGTCCTCTACTTGCAATCAAGTTCTAACAGAGATGAAATTAAAACTTTCAAACAGAGCAAGAGATGGCCAAGGATCTTCAACAGACTTCCAAGATAGTATCTGTTATTCATGATCTTGCACACATATTGGCATTGCTCAAGAGATACTCATAATGTTAGAAGAAGAAGCTAAAATCATGTCTAGCAATATTGCATTTTATGAGTAAGAGATGGATAGTGAGGGAGATTGATCCTCAATAGGTGAATAGTCCTTCACCTGAAGTATCACAATAATATATATTTCATGCTCTCTTCAAACTTTGCACCATATATGACTAAATGGAAGAGACATAAGGAAAAAAATTTACTTCTATTTTGGCTTATCTGTAGGGTAAAAGGGTACTTCGGAAACAAATAATAATCCTAACAGCAGAAATCTGCACAGTTGAGACCAATGGACTCCACCATATATCAGAAGATACCATGATAAATATTAGCAGACATGAAGTTTTAATAAGGAGATAGCTGCCTCAACCTCCTAGCACAATACATCACAGTTAAGCTTCTTAATTTCTCTATTCATGCAGACTTTTGCACCGCCAGTAAAGCAGTAATTAGAACAAAGACGAATCTAAGATTAGAAAAAGCAGATTTGAATGAACATACTGTCAGCATGCCACCAATCACTATCCTTTGAGCTAGAACGGACAAGCTGTTCAGCAAATGATATCCCAGCCTTCCAATTATTGTGTCCCCCATGAACCCATACTTCATTAGCATGTGACAGAGGACCTGAACTTCTGTTATAATATAATCTGATCAAGTCCTTGCCTTTGAATTCAGTTGGTTCTATATACCAAACATTATCCATGGATCTCACAGCTTTCTTAATCAACTGTTGAAATGTTTCACGCAATCTTTCAGTCTCCACCCTCGCCTGCAACCTATCAGCTTCTTTTGCGGCTTTCTCTTCTTCCATTTTTCTCTTTTCTTCTGCCTGTCTTTCCTTTTCTGCTTGCTCTTTGGCAAGATCTTCTAATTCTTTACGCTTCTTCTCTAGAAGAAAATCCTCAAATGATAATGCATCCATTTCGCCATCAACAGATAAGGAGAAGTCCTTTCCGTCATTGTTATCATAGATATTTTGCCCATTGAAGAACACAAAGTCCACTTTATAAGCTTCTCTTGGAACATTTAGATGGCAAGACCACCAATCACCCTTTAGATGCGTTTTATTCAACCGTTGGTTAAATGATTTCCACATCCAATCATTAAAAGCCCCCATAATCAAAACATCTGGCTCACTACTTAAAGTTGACAGACTTCTGTTCAAGAATACTTCAATATCTTGATCAGCTTTAACCACGGAAGGATATACAAACAGCTTGTTCCCTAGAGAAAAATTTTCCTCTGCAATCCTCTCAATTTCTTGTTTGCGTAGCTTTGCTTCCATCTCTAACTTCACCTGCCGAGAAGCTTCCTCTTGTTTGCGCAACTTTTCCTCCATCTCTAGCTTCAATAGCCGTGCGGCTTCCTCTTGTTTGCGTAAATTTTCCTCAATTTCTAGCTGCAAAAGTCGGGAAGCTTCATCCAGTTTGTGTAAATTTTCTTCCATCTCTAAGTTCAATGACGAAGAAGCTTCATCTTGTTTGGATATTGCTTCCATCACTAACTTTGCTTCTTGAGCATCCTCTTTCTGTTTAAGTAAACTTGCCTCTGCCTCTAACTTTGACAGTAGGGAGGTTTCCTCAGTCACTTTATCATCACTATCAACATCAGTTACTTTTGTGGTTTCACCAATTTTTTCGTATATTAGTGGCTCTCGCTCTGAATCCTGAACATTGCCAATATCACTTATTTCAGAAGTTTCTTCCTTCTGTGGTTCTAGAAGATCCTCTTCAATGATGGAAGTGATTCTGTTTTCAGTTTTAGTAACATCCAATGTATCATGTAATGATGATAATTCGCTAGCTTCCGCAGCACCTTCATCAACTCCATCTATCTCAGGTGTCTTCTCTTGAGAAAATATAACTGCCCCCTCTTCCTCAGGTTCAATTTTAAAATCAACTGCTCTTTTATCATCCCGTGAGATCCCACTAGCTGTTGGAGTATATGAATCCCCTTTAACGCCAGTCTTTTTATGTCCTCTCTTATGGTTACTTGTTCCAAGTGGTGATCTTGGCATGAAACCCTTTGGAGGAGGGCCCCTAGACCTTGCATTGGAAATCCTCCTGGGTCTCCTACGGGGAAAATCTGCCAAAAAAAGATAAAGGCCCCAGTTATACAAGAAAAGTAAATTATTACGCTGAAGTAGTAAAGAAGCGTGCTTTAACAATTAAAAGATTGCCTTCAACCTGCACTAGAATTGATGCAATAAGAACCCCAAACTGCCATGCACTCTTTGCGCCGTACCAAACACTGTTACGTCAAGGATTAACTCAACATATTCAGCATGGAAACTAAACAACCAAATTACAGTTATAGTTCAAAATTCAAATATGTCGCTCTAAAGAGAGCAATTTGTATAACTATTACTATCAGATATAATAAGATGACCAAATTACAATCAGAAAGATAGGGAATGATGGAACGAAAACCCAGTTAGTAATTAAAAAAAGGATCACCACCAAAAATCATTACTACAAAAACCAAAAAAATAGTAAATTAAGCAGAGCATGCTCGGTTATCACCAGACCTCAACAACAAAATCAAAACAAATCCCTCCTCAGAATTAGAAAATAGGTCATTGCAACTGTTCCAAATTTCAGGCAACCAACGAAAACAAGGACGGGATACACAAAGCCAACAAACAATTCAGGCGACCAGAAAGAAGCATACTTGGCGGGAAGCTGTAGTTCTTCCAATCGGAAAGGACCCAGAAAATGGTTTGAGCTTCACACAGCCCCTATCGCCGAACAGAGTTCCACAGTTCAGTGGCCTCTGCAAATGTAGGGACATTTCCATAGCTTTTGCCTCCAGGAATGCTCGTTAATGATCACCGAAAGATGCTTCTGATTGTGATTGATTCAGTAAACCATCAATCTCTCAATAAATTCGAGCTCATAAACAGAAATAAATAAATTTCTCTCCCCACTTCCAATGAATTAAAAAAAAGAAAAAAAAATGAATCAACTTGTAATATGTGCCTATGCTTCCGCTTCTTTGATAACGGCGGTGAGACTAAGTTCAACCTCAGCCATATGTATAAAGTTTACTATGCACGTTGGTGTAACGTTGTAGACTGTATCAAGTTTGCTGACGGTTCGATCTAAGCGAAGATAATGAGGTGTGAGATCCTATGGTGGCTGTTACGAGATTGTCGTGTGGCTCGTGAGCAAGCAGTCACAGGATAGTAAACCGGGGTATGTGAGATATTCATGGACAGGTGTACTAGCTGTTAAGATTTTTGGAGCTTTGTGGAGGATGATAGGATGCAACGAACAGAACAAACCAAAATCTACAGCATTCGATAGAAACATGCCACGTCAGGAAATAATTCTCGGTAGGTTCTTTTTTTTATTAATTAATTATATTAATCAATTTGTAATCATTAAATCAACGGGCCAAGTAGCACGTAACTTGCGAAAAGGAAAGGAAATTGATGATTGAGTTTGGTTTTTCGTAAATGAAGTAAAAGGGAGGGAGAAAAATAAAGCGATAAGTTTAGGAAAATATTTTCAACACAGAAATGATGCCTATATTTATGTTAATTTTAAGAAAATTAGATTCTCTTCATTTAAGGCACAAGATATTTTTTTTTATATTAATTAAATAGAGATAGTACTATAAATGTAAAAAAAAATTTATATAACAGTTTTTCTAAATACAATTAAATAAAAAAGAAATTAAATTTTTTTCACTATATTAACAAATTAAATTAATCTAAACATTGGTTCAAGAGTTACGAGAATTTAAACCTAATGTTGGTAGTTCATATTCAGTTTAGATAATTTTTATATTTTAAATGATTTTTTTATTTTCATAGATAAAGAATTTAAAGTAAAAATAATTTTATAATTCATAATTGACATTTCTTAAAAAATAACTTTATTATTGAAAAATTTTAAATTAAAATTTTTAAATTTGAGCCATTCAAAACATATTTTGTATGGTCTAAATTTCATTACAGCATGCTCATTCCTGTGATAAACAACGAATGAGAATCATCAAGAGCTAGTGATTTTGTTATGATTAAACCAAATTCAACCGATCCTGATTAAAATTATATAAATATATAAAAATATTCATATGTATCCTTAAAAAAATAATATATAAAAGTAATCCAACCATAAATAAAATATTCACATATAAAAACATAAATAATTTGAAAAAAAATAAATTACAAATATAATGAACTATTACTTTTCAAGTCAAAATAATGTGATTTTAGGCTCAATTATAAGAGAAAAATATAAATATTAATTAGATTATTAAATGATTGGTTCACTAGTTTAGCTTTTCTTGTGTCCGTTTGACTGAAAGTTTTAACACAACAATTTAAATCAACCAAGCCAACCTAGCTTTTATAAGTAAAAATGCAACTTTTGTGGTAAAATAATTAATTTTTAATTTTCTGTTACACCTACAAGTGTGGCATGCAACTATCTTACAAATAGACCTTCTTATGTATATTTTTAAAAAACTCAAATTAAATTGAAATTTAATTTAAAAAATTAGATGTAAGGAGTAAATAAAACATTTAAATATTTTTAATAACTTAAATTTTTAAAGAATAAACAGATGACTAAGTATTCATTTAAAGAACATAAAAAATAAATTTATTAGAAATATCAAATTTAGAAATTTTATTAGTAAATATATTAATATATATCAATTTAAAGTCAATTAAAAAATTATAAAAAAATAACAAATAAAGGAAACGGAAAAGTCCTATTCAAAGTATTGTAAATAAATAAATAGTACTTTTGGTAAACTTTATTGTTTGATCTTGATATTAATAGTCCACATGTCACTTAATTAAATTTTATTTCCAAACTAAATGGTATTTTTTTTTAAAGAAATAATTAATGCTTGAGAAAATTTGTGAAGTTTGTTATGCCTAATTACTAAGAAAACTCATTAAATAATGTCTTATAAAAATGATGGAGTTTTAATTTAAATGCATAACCCCTCCCATCCTACACTTTTCAGGAAAAAAAAGGGGTTATTATAATTTTTAATCTTTCAAGTTTACCCTCATTTTGGTTTTGGTTTCGGTTTCTTAAGTTTCAAATCATAAGTTGTAATCCCTCAAAAAGTAAAATGATTCAAGTTTTTATTGAATTACAGGAATCAATATTTTAAATAAAAAGAAACTTTCTTATAGGAAAAAAAAAAGTCACTTAATTGAGGGTATGAATTAAGTTTTTTTAATATCATTCCTATTGTCACTGCCTTTGAGAGATAATGTAATACAGATCTAAAAAATTTCTACTTAAATAAAGCGAATGACTTGACTTTTTCTTGACTCCGGTAGTTAGAGATATCTTATAATGAAAATCAGAATATCATAACAATTTAAAATAACAAATCTATCGCTATGCTCAAAATCTGTTTTTGGCATAGGCATGATGGACCATTCGGAAGACATTCTACCAAAAAAAAAAATTATGATTCCACTCTCAACTTTTCTCTCTATGCTTTTTAAGCTACCAGCAAATTTTCAGATCATTTTGTGTAATTTCCCCTTTCAAAGCTTATGGAGATAATGCATTCACAAGTCTCAAGCGACAACCAAATCTTTTTTCACCGGTGATGTTAGTTTGAGACTTTGCTACTTCAAAATCTGTGATCCAATCGATTACATGCCTGGAAGTGGTTAAATCTGGGAATTTGGGTGCATAAAGTGGTTTTGAGAAGATGAGTTTATTTCTTCAATTTGAATTGTGGTCCATTCATTAGTTGTTTGTTAATTTCCATCTTCCATTTTTCAATCCTTGGAGAACCCAACGAAGTGGATATGAATATGGTTGTTAAGTATGCATGTCTAAATTTTGTTATATTGAAAAGAAAAACGAGACTGAAAATGGTATTGAGAATGGGAAAAAGAACGTAACTTTAAAGTTACGTTTAGTATGGAGTAATACAAATTATAATACTAGAGAGCTTAGTGGCACCGAGGAGTCCTATATAGAATGGGATAGGGATTAGAATGATCCAATATTACCACATACCAAACATAAAAAATTAGTATTATCCAATCCCAATCCCAATCTAAATTTCATTCTTATCCTCTCAATCCTATATATCAAACCGAGCACTATATGTACCGATCCCAATTTGAGAAAAAGTAAATTTTTTTCTAAAATGAAATTGATTGATTTTAGCAGTGATATATTTTTTTGTAGCAAAAACCATTAAAAGAAGAGATGAATATTAAATAGTATGAGTAGCTTGCTTGAAGAGGGATGAGGCGCAAGACTAGGGTGTGGCATATTCAATTATTCGTTTTTTAGGGAAAGCTTGATGTATGCTGAGTCTTCATATAAATGAAGATTGATGGCGTAAAAGAGGATTGCCCTTGAAGAGACGTATTTAGATAAAAATCAAGAATTAATAATTAATAATAACTGTTGTTCGGTTAATTCGTAATAGAAAAAATTACAAAAGAAGACCTTGAAAATTAAAAAAAATTTGTATATAAGGACTAATTCATAAAAATTATCATTTGCTTATTAATTATTGTCAAAATCAATACTAATATTGTAATGAGTTTGTATTTGCAATTTTTCTATTTTTAAAGTTTTTTTTTTTTTGAAGAGACAGCAATTATAGACTAAGCTCGAGAAGTATCTGTTGCAAGAGGAGGTAATGTGGATTCAAAGATCTAGATGTAATGGGTACAATCATAGAGACAAAAATACAAGGTATTTTTATACGGTTACTCAGTGTCGTAAAAGAAGAAAGATTATTGAAGCTCTTCAAAGTGAGGATGGCAAGTGGTGCTATGATCAGGAAAAACTGAAACAGGAAGGTACTAGTTTTTTTCCAGCAATTGTACACCACTGAGGTCTCTTATAGTTTGCCTATTTGTTTTGGTGGGACTTTTTCATCATTAGGAAGTGATCAATTGAATGATATGGGTCGTGATGTTACACCACAGGAAATAAAACAGGCTTTGTTTAGTATGGGTGCATTGAAAGCACCTTGGCCGGATGGACTTAATCCACTCTTCTACTAGAGTCAATGGGACATTATGGGTACGTCGATGATTTAGTTGGTCCAAAGGATCTTTGCTATGCCAAAATTGATAAAGAATATTAATAGTACGAATATTGCCTTAATTCTGAAAGTTGATGTGCCTCAAACTTTTCGGGACTTTAGACCTATCCTCTTGTGTGATGTTGTGTATAAGGTGGTAACAAAAGTTTTAGCGAACCGACTAAAAGGGTTGATGCCATTAATTTTTCTCTGAATCAGCGTAGTTTTGTTCCAAGGAGACAGAGATCATATAATATTATTGTAGTGCAGGAAGTTATTCATTCTATGCAGACTTCGAAAAGGAAGTTATGACAATTAAAATTGACCTTGAAAAGGCATATGACAAAATACGTTGAGATTTTGTTATTGATTGTCTCCGGGAGTTGAATTTGCCGGCTAGTTTTATTAATCTTATCTATCATTGTCTGACCTCAGGTGAGATACAACTCTTATGGAATGGTGCTGAGGGACCAATGTTTGTCCCTACCCGTGGAACTAGGCAAGGTGATCCCATATCGCCTTATTTATTTGTGATTATTATGGAGAAGCTTGCACACCTTGTACAGAACGAAGTTACTCTTGGAAATTGGCTTCCTTTTTGATTGAAGTCCAATGGTACTGCCATCTCGCACCTCTTTTTTGCTGATGGTATAATACTCTTTGCTGAAGCTAATCTTGATCAGGCGAGGCTCATTAAGGCGTGTTTGGATGATTTCTGTGTAGCATCTAGTTTGAAAGCTAATAATTGTAAATCGAGGATCTTCTTCTCCAAGAATGTTCATCATGTTAGAAGAGATGAGATAAGCAAGTTCCTAGAGTTCACCCCTATAGCGGATTTGGGTAAATACCTTGGCATACCACTGCATCATCATAAGGCATCTAACAATACTTATCAGTACATCTTAAGTAAAATGAACCAACGGCTCTCTAGTTGGAAGGCAAATACGTTGTCTATGGCGACGCGTCATACTCTTGTGTCCTCAGTAGTGGTTGTTGTTCCATCATAAACCATGCAATCGACTTTGTTGCTGATTGGGACATGTAATGAGATTGATAAGCGATGCTGAAATTTCTTATGGGGAAGTTCAAACACAGTTAGGAAGGTGCATCTTGTAGCGTGGGATGAAGTTTGTAAAAGGAAGGATGAAGGTGGTTTGGGTATGAGACTTGCTAGAAAGCATAATACTGCTTTTATGATGAAACTTGGGTGGGGGTTGGTGAAAAGAAGATAGGCCCTATGGGTGCAGCTCTTACAGGAGAAGTACAAGTGTGGAAATGATGTTTTACCTAAGATGGAGGGAAGAAAGAATGAGTCTCAGGCATGGAAAGGCATTAAATTGGCTTGAGATTCGACTAAGAAAGGGATTGGCTGGATACTAGGTGATGGGTCTCAAGTGCGCTTCTAGGAAGATGCCTGGCTTCCTAATTACAGTTCACTTGCCTCATTTGTTACTAGAAGACTTGATGAGAATTTGTGTAATACAAAAGTGGCAAAGTACGTCTTGGTGTCAGGAGACTGGAACTGGAACAAGTTCTCTAGCTTTCTGCCTTGCTCAATCTTGAATTGTATTCGTAGATATTACCCATTGGGTCTTGATGGGTCGAAGGATATACCACGGTGGACCGAATCAAGTGATGGGGAATTTTCAGTTAAATCAGCTTATAATCTTCTTTGCAATCATGAGTTTACCCCATTGAAAGGCTTGTGGGGCAAAATATGGAAGTTGCTGATACCTCAAAGATGTAAGAACTTCATGTGGCTTTGTGGACGTGGTCGACTTCTTACGAACTGTTCACGAGCAGTACGGCACATGCAAGGATATATGACATGGGATCTCTGTGGAGGGGAGAGGGAGGATACTCTGCATGCCATACGGGAATGCCGTGTTGCCTCGGCTTGTTGGGAGGCCATGATACCACGGGAGGTGCGGGGGAAATTTTTTCACTCGAATGATCTTGGTAGATGGCTTGACTGGAACATTACGTTTAATGGCAGGATTATGGGAGTGCAGTGGGGTGTTTGGTTTGCTATCTTGTGTAGGCAAATCTGGCTTAATAGGAACTCAGGAGTTTTTTATAAGAAAGCTAAGGGATATTGACAAATCATTGCACAAGCTAAAGCTATATTAGATTGTGCGAATGTCAACATGGAATTGGATCAGAATGCTGTGATATCTAGTCCTCGTTGGGTTGCGCCGCAAGTTGGCTGTGTCAAATACAATGTTGATGGTGCGTGTGTGGGGGTGACTAAGGAGATAGCTTGTGCAAGGATTCCACGAGATCATGATGGCTTACTTTTGGATGGTTTTACATTCAAAATTGGAAAGGGGAACAGTCTCCATACTGAGCTATGGGCGGTGCTTTGGGGCTTGAAGAGATCTTTGGAGCTAAGATGGAAGAGGTTTATCATCGAGACGGACTGTATGGAGGTTATTGATTTGTTGGTAACAGGATGGACTGATAATCACCCTGATAGGAACCTGTTGGAGGAGCTAAAGTGGTGGCTGGAGCATGAGTGGGAAGCTAGCGTGGAATGGTGCTCTAGAGAAGCGAATATGGTCGTTGATATGCTGGCAAAGAATACTTTGAAGTCTGCTAAAGGGATGAACTTTTTCTACACTTCTCCTGAGTGCATTGCGTCGGTTATTAGTGCTGTTTAGTGCTCTTTTTTTTTTTGTTGCAATTTTTCCTTCATAGTATCAGTTAATATAGGGAAACTTATGTAATAGATGCATTTAGCTGTTTGCTGTATGTCATTTTACACAGCAACAACTTGAAACTTGGAGCAACAACAAAAAGCAGAGCAGCAATGTCAAGTTAAAGAAAACAAGTGTTGCATACACAGAGAATCAATCATGTACCACCCACTTGGTGAAAGCACTTGGTGAAAGCAAAAGTGCAACTTACGCAAATATCTCCCCTTGTGTGATATCAGATATGAGGCTAAATCAGCATCCACAGAGGCCAATTTGGATTGGATAAACATCTCTATGCATTTTAAACTGCATGTTTTTATGAGGGAAAAGACATCAATGAAGTTCTTTGAGGTTTTTCTATTGCATATGAATCATGAAACATGATTTGTTAACGAGGATACACTTCTTAGAGTAAAGAATTTTTAGATGTGAATCTCCAACATAGTGATGAAAGTTCATTGAAAAAGTAATAAGAATGAGAGGTGTTAAGCTTTTTATCATCCTGGTGCCGAGGTATTTTTCCGCAGGACCTCCCCTACAGTATCATCACCGCAGTAGAGTTTAACCACCAAGTTCGGGATGGATTGGTGTGGTTCAATTATGAAGCATGAAGAAGAGAATGGCGGAATTCTTGACCCCTTTGTCACTGACGCTTTCACACTCTGTCATTGACCCACTTCTCCTAAAAGTACTGTTAAGACAACCATGATATGATGTTGTGTCATTTTAGTTGTTAATATGAAATTCTAGATTCAAACTTTTGGTCATTGCCAAACGGAAAAACCTAATAATTTAATTATAGCCTTAAAAAATCTAGCTGACAAGACTATTGAGCTATATCAGAGATTTCATAGAATTAGCAATCAAGGAAGCTAAATCAATGTCTCTCCTGGTCAAGTTGGATGAATTTGGTATGCCATTAAAAAAAAAAAATCTAAAACTTGACTTTAGCTTAAGAGATAGCAGCATGACATATTGTAAGATTCATAGTTTAGATCCATGGTATGAATAATTCTACAAAGCTCACAACACAAACCATCACAATCACAATAGTTAGAAATTATGTGAATTTGTTGAGCCCAGGAGAAAATTGCTCTGAAAGTACAATCAAGATGAGGGTGAGAGTAAACTGATCTGTGAATCTGATGGGTACCTTATGAGGAATGTCTAAAATGCACTGTTATTACATATATAGCAGAGAGAGAAGAAGAATTTAGCGTACAGAGAATGTTGGAATGCTCAGTCAGTTTCAGATTATTACATCGCAGTTCCCTTTAAAGCACAAAAGGTTGTGCAGATGAGCAAGAACAATGAGGGGGAAAAGGTCTAAGTTCTTGCATAATTGTTCTTAAATAACCATATTTGGATTTGAAAAAATACCATTATAATACCTACATAGGAACAGAAGAGCCATCATTTAAGAAGCACGGATACTTGCACAAATACAGAACACTACAACACCACAAAATCTGTAGTACGGTGGAATCTGATGTATCGATGCTTCATATCACCACTGTGTTCCTCTATGTTAGGGCATTGGCACCAGCAACAATTTCCAGAATTTCACCTGTGATCTTGGCTTGACGTTGCCTGTTGTATACCCTTGACAAGTTCCTCTTCAATTCCACGGCGTTATCAGTAGCATTGCTCATAGCACTCATTCTAGCAGCTAGCTCACTGGCTAATGACTCCTGCAGTGCTCTAAGAATCTGAGAATTCAAGTACAGAGGCAATAAGGCATCAAGAATCTGAACTGGGTCCTGCTCAAACTGCAAAATGGGAGAGAAATCGTCTGTCTTGGTCCTCAAAACATCTCTCTCAACAGTCAACTTCCCTTCCTTTGTAGTCAACCTAAAGAACTCGTCCTCAGCAGCATCCACACAGTTACCATTCACATCACAGATCTCTCCTCTTGGTGACAGAGGAAGTAGAGTATGAATCACAGGATCGGATTTCACTAAAGACACAAACTTTGTGTATAATAACTCAACCTTGTCAACCTCTTCACTCACAAATAAAGAGAAAACGTCATCAGCAATGGCTTGAGCTTCTTTTGCAGTTGGCAGAGTTCCTTGTTCGAGAAATCTATCCACTGGGATATAAGGCCTACGAATAAAATACGAATTACCCTTTTTCCCAACGCTAATGACAGTATAATCAACACCCAGACCCTTCAATTCTGCGATTCTTGCTTCAGCCTTTTTAAGGATTTGGTTATTGAAACCCCCACAGAGACCTCGATCTCCAGTACAAACAACCAAAGCCACCTTCTTAACAGGTCGAACTTTTGTCAGAGGAACATCAACATCTTCGGTTTGAAGCTGCTCGTTGATATTGTAAAGGACTTCGACAAGGGTCTCAGAGAAAGGTCTGCCATTAACGACAGCTTCTTGAGCTCTTCTGACTTTCGCGGCGGCGACGAGCTTCATGGCCTCTGTGATTTTCTGGGTGTTCTTCACAGAATCAATTCGATCTCTGAGCTCACGGAGACCACACTGGATTTGCGTCGCAGAGGATCGCGAAGGAGATGGGTTCTGAGAAGGAGGGTGGAAAAAGGGGTTAAGGGATGCACGGAAGGAGAGGGAAGAAGCATCGGATAAAGAAGGTTTCGAAGAAACCCACATTGTCAGATTGGAGCAAGACATAGTTGTCGAGATGGGAATTCTCCAAGGAAGAGGAGGAAGAAGAAGAAAGGGAATGTGGATTTTGAATTCGGGTGGTAAAGATGGTGTCTTTTTTTTCTTCTGGTTTTTTATGATCTTATCTTGAAGAAGAAATAGAGATTGTATTTTGAGGTGGAAGGAAGGAGAAGGGGAATGAGTGGAGGGAGAGGAGGGAGCGGATGAGGTTTTAGGATAACGATTTTGACTGTAGGAGCTGAGCCGAAGCTCAAAATTATGATCCGTTATTCATCACTTGTTCTTTGTGTGGGTCCAGAATCTGATGTGGTTTCATCTGAGTGGATCGCAGTGCATGATGGTTCAGGTTTCCATGGGTATATGCGGCTATTCGATGGGTTATTCTCTTCTGAATGTAAAAACCGGGTTCCTCCTTCTACCTTTTCAGTTTTCAATTTTTCATGTGCAGCTTGGGTTCTTTTATAAATCACTTTTAAAAAAATATCAATAAAAGACCTATTTAACTAATTTGATTAGATTAAAAAAGTTAAGTAAGTTAGTTAATTATAAGAAATATGACATGTTCTTCCTAAAATATCATAATCATCTTTTTTAATATCTTCCCTCCCGCTTCTACTTGATTATGTTTGAGGAAGTATTTATAGGGATAATTTAAAAAAAATTGATAAATATTATAAATAAGTTTTATATTTATGACAAAAAACAACTCAACAATTAGGTTCTATATTAAGAACCGTATAAGTATTACAGAAACAACACTTGTAGTTCGTTGTGAGTAGTGAGATTTTCTTCATTGTGCTACCCTTTTCAGTTCGTACAAGATTTTTTTTTTTGGTATTTCTATGCGAGAGCTTTTATTAATGATCTCGACTTCACAATGGGTCAAACTCTTTGGAATAAAATTTAAATGCAGTAACCAATGGAAGTTAGGCTATTAGAAGATACTAGTCCCTCATAATTTCCGGTGGAATAGGCATAAAAATAATATAAATGCTTTTAATTTTGTAACTTCACTTAGTCATGGCATAGATATATGGAACGTAGATTGTAGGGAATCAAAATTCGCATTTTCCTTCTATTTTGGGGCTTTAATGTGGGGAAATTCAAGTAAACCGGCCCAGCCCACTCCCCACTTTCTTTTTCTTTTTTTCCCAACCACTCCCCACTACCTTCATAAGTCATAACGCCCGTGCATAAATAGGTTTGAGCACGAACAAGTTGGAAATGTTGAAATGGTGAATAAAACAGACTCAGCTTAGTTAAATATCAGTTATTTTTACCAAAATACATCTTATTGACCATCATAATGGAACCCCTGAGGAGAAACAAACACCTAAGGTTAGAGCATTGAGGCAAACTACTAGGAAGTCCCACACTCCCACATGATAATAGCAAGGATAATGTCTGAAATTGGTGCGTGCTGAAGATGAGAAATGATTTTGCATACATATTCGCCAGAAAAACTGAAAACATAACCTATTAATACGTGAAGAACTTTATAGGTAGTTAGTACTAGTGTATGTGATAAAAGGAGTGTATGGATGCAATGGAAATGAGACTATAAGGAAATCTGCATCTTGTAACCCCAGGCATCGATCTTATTGTGTTTTCGTGGTTAGGATTGTTGGAGCATTTTCAAGGCAACGCTCATATCAAGAGAGAAATCTCAAAAGCCTTATTCAACATTCTCAAAATTCCCTTGATATCTACCTGTTGCAGAATCGTGAAAATTGACAACAGCAGGATCCAAATGATGCAATACTATATCTGGCATAATGGCAACTTTGACTCGAAATTAAGCATTGAAACGGTAGAAGGAACGGAAGATTTACCTTAGGAGCCAGATATTTTGGTTGCCAAAAGTCTTGTGAATCTATCCTGAGCTATGATGGATGAAGTGAGAGCATTTTTTTTAAAAATGTTTTCTTCTGTTTTTTTTTTTTTTTTTCGTTGGGGGGGGGGGGGTTTAGTTTCTGAGGGTGTTTTTGATATTCATATAAAGAGTACGTTCTGTTCTTGTTGAGATGACTGACAAAGTCAAAGCCATGAGGGCAGAGCTGAAGGAAGTTGTGCACTTTTTACCGAAACAGAGCAATCCATTTCTGTCTTTTCCCTATGTTCTCGTCATTTGATTCTAAAAATGTCCGTTGCCCGAGCGCCCCCCCCCCCCAAAAAAGTCTGTGTTCGCATCATGATTGTGCTAGGTGGTAAAGGCTCATGTATTTTATTTTGTTGTTCTTATTATTGGGATTTCCTAGTTCTAGTTCCCGCTGTTTCTCTTCATTCTGTGTTTTCCCGATGATGTGTGGTTTTGATTCACTTTGTTTTCCATCTGAGAACTTTCACCCAGGACTTTCATCAAACACCTCGCATCCAACAACAAGAAAAACGAAGAAATGGACGAAGCAACGAGGGGGAATTCTAGTTTTGCACAGATACTACAAGAACTTACAGAATTGAGCCAATGAGCAACCACCCCCTCATTGCTAGACTCCTGTGACAACCCATCGAAGAATTGGATCAACAAGCACGGCGAGGGAAGAAAATGCGCTGCAACGGACGAACGAAATAAGAGCACGGAGGGAGCACAACAAAGCAGAAATGGATGGTCACGATCTCCCAAGAAATACTTTCAGTTAGGGCTGAACACAAAACCCGATAACCCGATGAACCCCGTCTGGCCCCCAAAAAAAGAAAAAAAGCCCGATAAAAATCAAGTCAGACTAGGTCTGACCCGAAGACCGGGTAGGACTGGGTTCCGAGTAAGTATGCTGGACTAGTTAACCCGTTCCTACCCGGTGATACATATTATTTTTTAATATATATTAGACATCATATTGATTTTTTTTAAAAAAAGAAAAAGACACAAAAAGTCCAAGTCCCAAAGAATGACACCACTGATTGATAGGGGGTCAGTACCACCGTCCTCAAAACCCAATATGATTTGAAACTCAATTCAAACCCTAAGCCTTAGGTTTTTGGCACCTTCTCTTTTCCTCCTCCCACTCCCGCTTCCCTCTCTCTTCTTTTTCTCACTTCCCTTCTCCGTTCCTCCTCCCATTTCCCTTTTCTCTTCAGCGCCTTTAATCCTTTCACTTCCCTTCTCCCTTCCTCCTCCCACTTCCCTTCTCTCTTCAATCTACTGCTCAAATGCTCAATACTTCCTTTCACTATTGTAGACTTGCAACCCCTTCTTCAGCCTCTTTGTCATCTTTAAATATTCGTCCTTAAGCTTATTATTGTCCTGCTGTATTTTATTCTTACTAATGTGACGTGGAACAGTTATGGTGATAAATATAAATAGAGTCCTATCTCCTCCTCTAATTCTAATTTTCTATGTTTTAATCAGTCTTCTTGAGGTCTTGTGGCCTGGGTGATTTTTCATCATGAATATATTTCTTTTCCAATTCTTTATATATGTATGAATTTTTACTCTTCATACATCGTCACACTCATTTTTCTAACCCAACTGGATCATTATTCATTAACTTTGGTTGAAAAAAAAGAAAAGAAAATGGACCATTAGCCCGATCCAATCCTGTCTGGCCTGCCCAACCCGATGGGTAGCGAGTTCTCCACCGGGTTGGACCGGTCTTTGGGCTAAAATGGCCAGCCCGAAGACCAAATTGGACCAGACCACGGGCTAATGTCCTGCCCGGCCTGGTCTGGTCTATGTTCAGTCCTACTTTCGGTGCTTCTCATAAGATGCGAATCCAATTTAGGCATTTCAGATTTAATTTTTTTATTTTTTTAAAATTTTATTTCTTTTAATGGATATGATATTTAAATTAAAATAAAAATATTTTAACAATTACTCGACCTATTTAGAAGGTAGAGAGAAGATTTTTCTTAATTCTTTTTATAAGTCACTTCATTAAATTTTTAACATAAATGTACTATTTTTTACTTATTATAGCAAAAATAATTATTTTTTTAATGTGTATATATATTAAATAGGAATAAAGTTAAAAATATAATATATTTTAATAAAGAGTTAATACAGTTTAAAATTTTTTTTAGGATATGTAAATATGCTGAAGTGTCTTATCAATAGGATAATGAGAGTAATTTTGTTAACAAGAAATATATATATTTTAATTTAGAAATCATCAATTGTTGTACCAAACAAAGGTCGGTAGGCACAATTTCTACACCTTTTAAATGTGGTAAAAACATAGTTGCAAAAAAAAAAACAGTTTTTTAAAATAACAATATCTTAGTCTGACATATTTAATTAATTTTTATCAGTTTTTGGTAAACAAAATCATTATCAGTTTGATCATAATTCAATCATGATTGGACGGATAAATTTCAGATATGTACTCCGTCGTCCATAATTCAATAACTCATGTTCACTTTAATTAATTTATTCGGATTTGATTCATTAATCAATTATTTAATTTGTTCCAATAAAGCACAATATACACATAACACTACTTTACTATTATTTTGGCCATCAACACCTAACGTGACTGAAAGAGACAGATTGGTGATAGTGCTGTTGGTGAAGGATAAGATCCATTTACGACCATGTTTTTTGGCATAAATTAAGGATTTTTTGTCTTGCACGGAATAAAGCGAAATCACGCCCTAATTAACTACTTAACCTTTCAACTATATATATATATATATATATATATATATATTTATATAAAGATACTCTGGTCTTCATTTTTCTGAACTATCTGGTTACCAAATCACCGTCAACTTTCTGATATTTGAAGAGCTTCTTGTGATCGATGGAGGTGAAGAACATGAGCAGCTCAAACCATACAGGCGAAATTGCCAATGGCCGTATTGGCAAAGGTACATATAGAAACATATATGTATATATACTACTCCTCTCCTGAACAAGCTTGATCATTTTAATTTAAGGTTTCTGCGTTTGTTTCTGAACAAACGATCCCCCTCTTTGTTTTTTTCTGAAGAGTTTAAGTTTCTGATCAGATTCTGGTTTGTGTCTTGATCTGTCATCCCTGTAATGATTCTCTCTTTGTTGTCTGTCAGAGACAAGAGCTGAGGAGGACGCTCATCAGCAGCGGGGATTCTCAGAAGATGAGGAAGAACTCGTTGCTAGAATGTTCAGATTGGTTGGCAAAAGGTTCCTTTAATTTGTTTTATATATATATACTCCTCCTATCCTTAATATAGGACCCAATTTTTGAGTTGATTTTGGTCCTAAATATAAGACACATTTTTCATATTTATCAATTTTCTCTAAATTACCCCTATGAATACTCCCTCAATCATAATCAAGTAGAAGAGGGAGATGGGGTATTAAGAAAAATAATTATGATATTTTAGGAAAAATGTGTCACTTTTCTTATAATTAACTAACTTACTTAACTTCCTTAATCTAATCAAATTAGTTAAATGGGTCTTATATTAAGGACCGGAGGAGTATGTATGTATTTATCTTCTTACTTGTTATCCATTTCTTTCAAATTAATTTTTCACACACACACACACACAAAGCACTCACAGAGTTTGCAATCGATTGTAAAGTTCTTCAGAAGCTTGGAGAAAGAAGAGAGGAAAAAGGAGAGTGTGAGACACGTTCACGTATAGTTTTTGAACACTTGCCTGCTCTTCTGTCACTTTCGCTTCCTTCCAACCTAGGGTTTATATTATTCATCAAAGCCAACTAAACTAAAATATATACCAGGTGAATATGGATTCAGTACTCCTAAAATATGTGTTCAATTGCATCCGGTATTTAAAAATATTTTGTTATGTATCTGGCACTTTCAAATATTTTCTTCAAGTGTATTCAGCACTCTTGATTATTTTTTTGCGCAATTTTATACTTAACAATTTGAAGTAAAAGATTCGTCAACAAATAATTTAGGATGCTGAATGCATATTAAAAAAATACTTTAAATGCTGAATACACCACAATATAATTTAGGACTTCTTGATTATGCAGAGATTCCTCAGATGATGAGATTATTATAGTGATCGAATTGTAAATTTTATTATGTTTTTTGGTTGGTGGGTTTGACTTGTTGCAGGTGGTCTTTGATTGCTGGGAGAATTCCTGGAAGAACTGCGCAAGAGATAGAGAAATACTGGAATTCAAAGTGCCCTTCATGAACTGCTTAATGTCTTATAAATAATTAAGTGCCTTGTAATTTAATTTTACTTCTTAAGTTAGTTGGGCGTAGTATCTAATATCTATATCTATATCTACTCAAAATTATTACAATGAATAATGAATATATAGATTTTAGTTGCGCTTTACATACATGTTCTTTTGTTTCCGGTTGTTAAAGGAATATCAAATTCTATTTTTTAAAGTTATAAAATAAAATATCTAGTACTATAATACTATCTTCGGTTCTTAATATAAGAGTTAGTTGTGAATTATATTTTGTTCTAAATATAAAATCTCGATTCACTTCATCTTTCAAATTCATCATTCATTCTCTAAAATTTTCTTATTGATTACTCGTATCAAGAAATTCTATAATTTAGATAATTCAATCTATATTTATTACAAATAACTTACTTAACAAATCTTTTTGATCTACTCAAATTAATTAAGTAATTCTCATATTAAAAGCTGGTATTGTCAAGGTGTACCTCCCACTAAAAAACAGAAAATTTAAAAACAGGATTTGTAAAATTTTTACTTAAAATAAGTTATGAGTATATTGGATTAAGACATGCTAACTAAAAATTAAGAGTTTAAGACATAAACAGAACTAATTGGAGGGAAAGGTTTATCAATTTTTCATTCCTAAACAATGAGAGGGAAGCAAAATTCCTCCCCTTCGTTTGCTTTGGCCTTTGGGTCAAGAACGTTCCATGAGATGTTGAGACAACTTTCCTGTGAAATCCATATTCCTCGCGAGACAGAGAGAAAAGTAAAAGCCCATTACCTGAACCTGAGCCTCTGTGACCAAAGAGCAAGAGAGACATCCCTGAATTGCCCCGTTTGCCTCCTCGCTCACTCGGACCACTTCTCCCCGCTTTCAGAGGTTTATGGGTGGGTTTATGACTATGCAAATAGGTTCAGAAAAGTGAAAACAGGGACAAAGCAATGGACTTCGAGAAGAGGAAGGCGGCAACGCTAGCTTCTCTTAGCTCAGTGGAAGCTGATAAATCGCCAAAAGGCTCCTTGGACACACCCATCATCCCTCTCCTCAACACCATCAATCAACACCCTTGTTTCTACACTACCAGTTCATGCTCTGGCCGAATCTCTATCCTTTCGCAACCTTTATTGAACCTCAACACTGATGAGCAAAAACCCAAGAAAAAGGCTAGAGGAGGTTCTTGGCTCTTCGTCTCCCACGATCCTGCTGATCCTGATTCAATACTCAACCTCCTTTTCCCCTCCAAGCCAACTCCGTCTTCTGTTTCAACTGAGCCGTCTGAACTTGTCTTCAGATTCGAGCCCCTCATCATTGCTGTTGAGTGCAAAGACCTCTCTTCGGCCCAGTCGCTTGTTTCTTTGGCTATTTCTTGCGGGTTCAGGGAGTCGGGCATTACTAATGCTAACAAGCGTGTGATTATAGCAATTCGGTGTTCGATAAGATTAGAGGTGCCTCTAGGGGATACTCACAAGATTATGGTGCCGCCTGAGTATGTTCGGTACGTTGTTGAAGTCGCAAATGATAAAATGGACGCGAATAGGAAGAGAACCGAGAGGTTTTTTGGATTGTTGCAGTCCAATGGCTTTGTAGGATTTATGGCTGCGGATAATAGTAATAATATGTCTATAAATGAGTCATTGAATCCTACTGATGTTTCCGTGCATGAAGAAGGCCTCGCTTGTGATAATGTTAAAGTTGGAGATGATGATGAGTTAGAAAAGAGGAATGGTGAAACCCCTTCAGGTATCTATGTAATTTACTGTTTTCAGCATTTGTGAGCTGTACAAGCCAAGTATGATTTGCTTTCTGTGATAGATTCACTCCAGTTCTTTTCATACTGGTGGCTTCAGGCTTGAAATTCTATTCTGTGATTGGAGAATGCTTGCCTGAGTACTCTCTGGTCTTGAGCTTATCTAGTAATGATAAAAATGTGTCACTATGAATTTGCAAATGTAATCAAATAAGTACTCATATTCGACATGAAACTGATTGCAGGACGACATTACTTTTAGTATCAAACAAAAGTCTGAATCCTTCAATTGTTGGCAGGGCTTGAGGATTTTCCTGGTTGTAGTCTGCAGATCGTCCATATTGAAATTGTTGGTGAATCGGCAGAAAAGCTTTTCCTTTGGGGTCATTCTGCTTGTGCCTTGGATAATGCCAGCCACAACAAAGTAGTCGTGTTTGGTGGCTTTGGAGGCATGGGGAGACATGCAAGAAGAAATGATTTATTGCTGCTTGATCCATATTCTGGTAATCTGGAAACAATCAGAACTGTTGGTGATTTGTCATTATCTCCCCGCCTAGGCCATACATCTTCCCTGGTTGGAGATGACATGTTCTTGATTGGAGGCCGGACTGGCCCTGATAAGATTCTGAGCGAAGTTTGGGTCCTTGATACAGCTAAGAATTGTTGGAAGTTAATGCAATGTGGAGGCAGTGACTTTCTTCCCAGGTAATGCTTTCTAGCATCCTTCTTTTGTAGCCTTGAATGAGAAGCACCAATGAAACAAGTGAAAATGAGAAGAGTTTATATTTTCCTAGTGGCAGGAATTTAATTCATTTGCATAGATTCTCGCAACTCAATGGAAAGTGTGTGTTCTAATGTCATTTCCTGTGGTGTGATTGCGTAAACTCACCTCAACGAATTTTATATCTAAATTTTCATGTTGGATAGGCATCGTCATGCTGCAGCTGTTGTGGGCTCAAATATTTATATATTTGGGGGACTCGATAATGATAATATATTTTCCTCCCTTTATATTCTCGACACAATTAACTTAACGTGGAAAGAGGTGCCAATTTCTGGGGACTGGCCCTGTGCTCGTCATTCTCATGCAATGGTGGCACATGGTTCTCAGATCTTCATGTTTGGTGGACACAATGGTGCAAAAGCACTTAATGATCTGTATAGCTTTGATATTCGGAAGGGTCAGTGGAAAAAAGAAAAGACCACTGGAAGGAATCCCCATGCTAGGTTTTCCCACTCAATGTTTGTCTATAAAAATTATCTTGGAGTTATTGGTGGTTGTCCAGTTAGACAGAATTTTCAAGAGGTGGCTTTACTTGATTTGAAGCTTCGCCAATGGAAGCATGTAACCCTTAATTCTGTTGGCAAGGATTTATTTGTGCGCGGTACAGCTTGTGTCATTGGCGATGATCTTGTTATTGTTGGTGGTGGTGCATCTTGCTATGCATTTGGAACCAAGTTTAGTGAGCCAGCAAAAGTTAGTTTGCTCCCTTTAATGCCTTCGTGTGATGATCATATAGATGTTAAAAACAAAACAGTGCTTATCAATAATCAAAATGATGGGGAAAATAAGACTATGATCCAAAATTTTGAAGAACCGCAACTTGAGCATGTACTGGATATAGCTGACAATGGTAGCATGCATCCTGATGATGAATCACCTGTCACAAATGACCAATTTCAGATGGCTACATCACATCATGTTCTGAAGCTAGACAAGAGATTTGCAAAATTAGGGAAGGATATATTGAAAGAATTTGGATGGTTGGACCTAAGTAGGAAAGCATACTCACAGGAGGATGGATTACATATCTGTTTTCCTGTGAGTAATGATTTTTTTCATATATTTCATGCAAGGAAGAATCGTTCAGGAGACACAATTGAAGGAAAAGATGAAATCTCCAAGACATCTAAAGGAAATGGATGCATGTTGAGTGACTTATCTGGTCCAAAAGCCTTGAGTCTTTTACATGAATATGGTGCAAATATACAGGAAGACGAAGTTGTTGAAGTCAGAAAAGCTGCAAAAACTCCTTTGAAAGTGATGACTGAAGCAATAGCCACTTTGATTGAGCAACATGGCCTCCCTGCGCGGCTGCTAGAGGAATTACCGACAAGGTTCTGCTATATTTCTATTAATTTTCTTTTGTGATGGCTCATTTTCTCTTTCAAGGTTCTATGCTTCATGCCTTTAGTATTTTTGTTTATGAGTGCAATCACTTTGATAGCATGTTTTCTAGCCATCTTATTTCATTAAACTTTCTAGGTGGGATCGACTTGGAGATATTGTTATACTTCCAACTACGTCTTTCAAAGATCCAACGTGGAACTCCATTGCAGAAGAGCTTTGGCCCACTGTTGCCAAATCACTTAAGGCGAATCGCCTTGGTCGCCAGGTAACTATGTTTATCATCAATTCATAAATATATGTTTTCTTTTACTTGGCCTGGGCTTCAACTTTTTAATTCAATAGCTGATAGATGATGAATGCTCAAGCAAGCAATTATAGTTCATGGAGAAATTAAGTCAAATCAACAAATGTATGAATAAAGCTGGGACATCTGCATGTTTTGCGTCTTTTAAACAACTCATCTTCTAAGTATGGAAAGATTGATGATCCTCCAAAAGTGCTGACCGTGTTCTCTGTGAGATCAGCTGATGTGTGCAAGTGTTTTACACTCAGTAAACTTAATAATTGGCGTGTGCCTGTTTCATAGCTTGATTGCTTTTAATCTCTATACGCTGAAAATTTCTTTATCTAGGCAAGCATGAATGCACAGCTTCCCTCCCCCCTCCCTCTCTCTCAAGATTTGATTATCATGTTGAACTTTGCAGTGATTGCCTCTGAATTCTTTTCTTCTTCTTGTTATGAGCCAAATCTTTTAATTAGATGCTTTGTGTAGACAAACAATTAGAGTACTAGCACACTGCATAAGTGGCACCTGTTGAATGTTCCATCATTCATAAGCATGATATTATTTTTTAAGTTGCTTCGTATAGTTGGAAAATTGGGGTTTCTGTTACTATCAAAATCTATAGATATACTTCTTTGAACACTTTGGGACTAAAAATATATTCTGTAGCAAAATTTGTTTTTGTAGAAAATTTTGCTATTGTAGATTTGGCATAAATAATATTTGTGGCGAAGATCCAAGAATATCTCATGATGATATGTGAAACATGTATATCGTAGCGGAATCACTAAAATTGTGTCAACTGTGTAACTAAAGGTTAATTTTTCCCGGATAAAATTATGAAGGTAAGAAGAGGAGGAACCTGTGGCAACACATGTAGGCTATAAATAACCTTTCTTTTTTGAAAAACAAAAAGGATTAATTTGTAGTTGCATCACATTTTTCAAACATACCTATAAACAAGCAACGCATGGATCTACTAGGAGTGGGATCTAAGGATGATGAAATCATGGAATTGTCAGTAAATTTTAATCATCAAAACACTTTTTTTAAATGTTTTAGTTAGTTATACATCTGAAAATTATTTTGCCTTCGATAGGATTTCAGTATCTTTAGAGTGAATTTATTTATTTATGAATACTAAGATGGCTATTATAGGGGCCAGTTGCAGCAAACGGTACAAGAGATAGTACATTGCAGATTCTCGTTGGAGATAATGGATGGGTTGGCCATCGGGAAAATGGAATACTCTATTCTTTTGATGCTAGCAAGTGCATGTTCTCATGGGGCAATCTTTCTGAGAAGCTTCGGATGGCCCGATTAGATTGTCAGGATGAGATTATAGTAGATCTGTTCGCAGGCATTGGATACTTTGTGCTGCCATTCCTTGTCAGGTACTTTGTACCTTACATTTCCTATACACAGGGCTGTGCAATTTTGTGAATCTTAAATTACAACCTCCTGCAAAAATTTTGTATAGCCTGACACAAACACCCTTTGTATGCCTTCAATATTATGCCTTCGATTTGGCTGTTAGCTATCTTTATACTTACGCTTTGTGAGCTTCCTTTAAAATTGACGATCTATTTTTATTCCTCTTTTTGCGTGATCTTGAGCAGGGCCCAGGCAAAATTTGTATATGCTTGTGAGTGGAATCCTCATGCCGTAGAGGCGCTCAAACATAATCTGAAAGCAAATTCTGTGACTGACCAATGTCTCATTCTTGAGGGAGATAATCGAAGTTTGGCTCCCAAAGTATAATCTCAAGTTTATTTCTTCTTTTGTTGATCATATTTACATCATCTCTTAAATGTCAATATGATTTCGAAATCTTCATTTGGTATGTAATGTTTCTTAAAAAGTCATCCAAGAAATATTAAGGGATTTTATTACTATATAACAAATAATTAAGAAATGAAAAACTGAAGAATAAGTACTAATGTTTTGACGTATTCTTATCAGATTACTATTCTGATAACCTTTAAATCGAAGTTTGGAAAGAGAGTGACAGTGTGGAAAATTTAAGTTGAATGTGATATCTGTCTCTTTAATTTGTATGAAAGGAGAACGTGAAAAGGAATCATTAGACCCTTGCTTGATAATGATATATACACAGACACACACATGCAAACATGCTTTGACTTAACTCATGAATCTGTTCTTCACTTTTCTATACTCTGCATGCTGACAATAAGCACTGGTACAGGAGGAAAAACTGGCCCATCTGTTTTTTAGCATCCGTACATGGACAGGGAAACGACTTATTTTTTATTGTTTCCATCCAGGGTGTTGCTGATAGAGTTTGTCTGGGTCTCCTTCCGTCTAGTGAATGTAGTTGGGTCACAGCCGTGAGGGCCTTAAGGTAATTGGATTGTCTTTGTGCATAAGGTCTTTCTATAAATGTATCTGGTATCACTCTGTTGTCAAATATAGACAATCTTCCAATCCTGTGTCAACCGCAGCATTTATATTTCCTCGGCAGTCTAATTTGAAAGTTGCATGGTTGTTTGGCGCCATATAGTTTCAACAAAGTTGGAACTGAACTTCAATTAGCAAAACACAAGTTGAAAATGAACTTGTTATGTAATCGACACTGCAGGAGTGAAGGTGGAGTGCTACACGTGCATGGAAATGCAAAGGACACGGAGGAAGGCCGGTGGACAGAGCACTTGTTGAAGTCAATACAAGAAATTGTTAGGTCTGAAGGTAGGATTTAGGAACTTCTTGACCCTGAGGATCTGGTTCTTGGAAGAACTGATGTTGAAACCTTGCTGATGTGATTTCTACAGGTTATTGTTGGGAAGTTTCTATAGAACATGTGGAGAGGGTTAAGTGGTATGCTCCACGCATTCGCCACCTTGTTGCAGATGTAAGATGCAGACAGACCCAAAGATAGGGAATGGCAATATATTCAAAAGTCTTCGGATATACCATCCTCAGTTATAGAGCCTCTGCTGATCTACTCTGATCCCAGTCCACACACACAAATGCCTAATCTGAATCATGCAAGTCCAAAGAATGCTGTGGAACAAGTGAACGAACTGAGTTAATTGGACTGGTAAATGTTGTAGATGAAGCAGAAAGGAGATTGAATGGATAGTTTCTGGTTTTGGTAGTGATAATTTATATTGAAGTTTCTGTGCCGTTTGCTGCATATGCTATTGCGATTTGTGTTCTTAATGCTCATCTTTATGTTTCGAAATGGGTCTTTTATCTGGTTTCTAAAAAGAGTGGACCTTGTCGAATGCAAAAATAATAACTTAACTTCAATAAGTGAGGCAGCTGCATAAATTATATAATGAAATGGTACTCCATTTGTAACCCACTCTTGTAGCATGCTGTTAACCAAAAGATCTCAATCAATGATTATTAACAGATCAATAAGGAGGTTATCTGTAATAATTTACTACCTCTAACATTTAATATAAAAGTTAGTTGACTAATTTAAATATATTAAGATAATTAGTTAAGTTAGTTATTTATAATAAATAGGTGTTATTTTTTTAAAAATATTTTTACTAATCAAATGTCATTTGATGAAATATTTAACATATGTAACTATTATATGGGTTTCATTAAAAGTAAAGATAAATATATAAAAAATAAATTGAAATTTTATATTTAATATTAAAATAAAAGCTAAATAAATTTTTATATTAAGAATCAGAGAAATAGTACTGTTTAAACACAATCTTCTTTTATCCTTCCAAAACGTAGGAGGCACAGGGTTGGACAGGGTCTTGTCTTTCACAGTAAAAAGTGGAAAGTGTGGGCTTGACAAAGAATTTAGAATGACATTGTGCCTGCGACAAGAGTCAATAAATGGATTTGGATTCTCTCCACTTCTTCTCTCATCTTCTTTTCCTTCACTATCCTCTTAGGCCCTTTACAATCATTGGATCAAAACTTTAATGGTCCAGATTTAATATTTTACAACATTTTATAAAAATAAATATAATTATAAAAATAGATAAATAAATTTAAACTATTAAAATCTAATTTGAACAGCTCATATCTACATATTATTATTACAGAGCAAATTTTTTTCAACTTTTTTTATTACAGTTATTAACTGTTTAGAGCATATTTTAACATTTTAAATTTATTTATTTATTTTTTTAATAATATTATTTTTATAAGATATCAAATCTGAATCGTTGGAATTTTGGATCCAATGGTGTGAAGGGAAAAAGAGGGTGGTGGAGAGGAAGAGGATGAAAGAAGAAGTGGAGAGAATCCAAATCCGTCAAGAACTATAACTTTCATCTTTCCCTAACGTTGTTATTTGCTTCGTTTCATATTTAATGTCATAGTTTCTGTGTGAGAGTTGAAGTTCATGACTACCTCGTATCTTTAATATAAGAGCTAATTTGATATTTAATTTAGTTCTAGATATAAAATTTTAATCTATTTTATCTCGTATTTATTTTTTAAGATAGTCTTTGTAGTAGTTACACATATTAAAGATTTCATCTAATGGTAATTCTAACTAATACACATTATTAATAAGGATATTTTAAAAAAGACAGCACATATTTATTACAAATAAATATCATAATTAATTTGTTGATCTATTTAAATTAATTAATTAGTTTTTATATTAATGACTGTTCATTAGTAAGCTTCTTTTCTTAAACATTATAATATATACATAAATATTTATAAAATATAATCTCATATATAAATATACTACCTCCAGTTCTAATTACAAAAGCCAATTGACTAATTTGAAAAGATTAAGGAAGTAAGTTGAGTTAGTTATTTGTCCTAAATAGGTGTTATTTTTCCTAAAATATCCTTACTCAGTAAGTATATTGACTAGAACTATCATTGTTAAAAGGGCTACTTTGAAAAAAAAAATATAAATATGAAAAACAAAATGAATTGGGGTCTTATATTTATGATCAAAATAAAAATCAAACAGGATCTTATATTAAAGTTCCGAAGTGATATAATAAAAGTTGCATGGATCATCCTATTATGCTTGTTGACATGACATTTTGTCTTTTTGTCATTTCAAATTTTTACCACTCCGATGCACTGTTGCACAAGGCTCATGCTAAAATAAGTAACATAACAAGTCTAGCAGCGGCATCATCATTGGGCTTCTCCTTTTGGTGTCTAATGCAATGTTCTTTTTTCAAAAAAAGTTAAGAAAATGAAGGAACTGGGTCCAGTTAAAAAAAAACTAATTCTTTACAATGCGGTTAATTTACACTTAAAAAGAGGATCCACGTCTAATATCCCAATATTTAAAATAGAAAGATATTTATGCCCATGAAAAAGGAGGGACAAGGAGGAAGCAGGACTGTTACTTATGGCATAATTACTACATCTGGACTTCAAAATAAAGCCAGCGGGGCATGTGACTTGATAGGTGGAACAATTAATTAATGGATTGGAGGGACAGGATCTCAATTATTAACAGAGAATCTTTATACTACCTCAGCTGGTTAATATAAGATCTTGTTTGACTTTTAGTTTGGTCCTAAATATAAGACCCCAATTCATTTTGTCTCTCATATTTATTCAATTTTTTCCAAGATAGTCCTTTTAATAATTATAGTTCTAGTTATTACACTTGATTAGCAAGGATATTTTAGGAAAGACAACACTTATTTAGGACAAATAACTAACTCAACTTACTTCCTTAATCTCTTCAAATTAGTCAACTGGCTCTTATAATTAGGACCGGAGAAAGTATAACATAACAAAAACGGAAAGTGTCTGTTACCCCAAAGAAAACGGAAAGTGTCTAATCTGTCTAATGGGACACTAAACAACATGTTTCATTAAATTGTAAATTATTATAAAATAAATAAATTTTATGAATTTAGAAATTTAATAATGAAAAACTTTTAAAGATCTTATAAGGAAATCTCTACTGCTGTTTTCTAAAAATATTATCCATTTGATTTCCTTTGCAATTATAGTGTACTCTTCTCTCTTCTTTATATTACAACTTTTAGTGAGCTATTAATTATCTGGAGTGTAAAACTCTTAACGTCTATTCACATTTATCATAGAATTTAAATTTAGAAACCAAAAAAAAAAAATGAATGGCTCACATGATAGTTGGAGTGAATCCAAAGCTATTGCACTTCCCTAGAGAAAAGAAAGTAACATTAAAAAAAAGATACAAAGAGCAATAAATAAATAAAGTAATCAAAGAGTAAAATGTTAGTTAAAATATTTAGAAAAAATGACAAAAATACCGTTAAAATAAAAAAAATTATAAATAAGAACCTGTAATAATATTTGTATGGGTTTTAACAAAAATAATATAAATTTTGATGATAATTTTTATCAACTGGTCTTTATGTGTAATTTTTCTATTTTAGCAGCTTTTTTTAATTATTTTCTCGATTATTTATTTTGATTCATCAAGGGGCAACAGAATAAATAATATTTAATTAACAATTCATTAAAGTAATGTAGGGCCTTTAATCACTCACCACCCCCAAGGAAAAAGGAGGGAACCTAACTCCTTCACGATGATGATGTAATTATGCGGGGATTGCACGCTCCTAATTAGAAGATAAGCCTGAATTGTTAGTTATATTTATCTGTTATAAATATTTATATTATTTATTTAATCAAAATGTTGACCATATTCATATATTTACTTACAATTTGCTTGTCTTTTATTCCTGAAAATTTTTTTAAAAATTCATAAAATATGCAGTATATTTATCTAAAAAATCACATTATGTTTTTATCAAAACATTCTCTATTTAAAATTTAACGTAATTAAAACAATAATTAAGTTCATGAAGTGTGTATTTTCCAATGTTAAGTTCATAAGCCTTTTAAATTTAAAAAAAAAAACTATAGAGAAACTAAAGTGCATGTTAATTTTTTTTAATTTAAAAAATAATCAAACTTCATTAGGATTTTGTTTCAGCTATAAAAAAAATTTTAGAAAAGAGACAAAAACCATTTTGCAAATACATATACTTTCCGTTAATTTTTAATCTGGTGTCTATAATATATAGAGGTTACCGATAAGCAAAGTTAAAGATTTAATTTTTTAAAAAAATCAAATTCAAACCGAAAATAAAAATAAAAGCAGTGAGATAGTGACAATGGGACAATGGGAGGCGTCGTGATTACAAATGGACCATTGTAAAGTGTCGGTGATGAGTGATGAACGGTCCAAAACACAAAAGCTTTAATGGTCCTCCTTCAGCGTTCACAGATTAGGCTCCCTCCACCTTTCATTCGTTAATTGCTTTTCTTTTTCTTTTCTTTTCTTTTTTTAAATAAAGTACTCCTCTAATCCTTAGTATAGGACATAATTCTTAAATTAATTTTGATCCTAAATATAAGATTTATCTATCATATTTATCAATTTTTTCTAAATTACTCTTATGGATACTCCCTTAACTATAATCAAGTAAGTCAGAAAAGAAGGATATTGAGAAAGATGATTATAATATTTTGAGCAAAACATATCATACTCCTCCGGTCCTTATTATAAGACCCCATTTGACTTTTTATTTGGTCCTAATTATAAGACCCAAATTCATTTTGTCTCTTATATTTATGCATTTTTTTCCAAGATAATCCTTCTAATAATGATAGTTTTAGCCAATATACTTAATTAGCAAGGATATTTTATGAATGACAACACTTATTTATTATAAATAACCAACTTAACTTACTTCCTTAATCTCCTCAAATAAGTCAATTGGGTCTTATAATTAGAACCGGAGGAGTATTTCTTATAATTAACTAATTTACCTAATTTTTCTAATCTAATCAAATTAGTTAAATAGATCTTATATTAAAAACAGGAGTCCTAAAACTCATGAGGCTAGGTAAACTCACAAACAGGGTGTTCACCAGCCAGTCCCAGAAGTATGCAATGTTGATCCGAACATGATAAAATTATGCTTTGTCCAGCACTAAAATAAAGGTCCAAAAGATAATTGGGGCATTTTTAGGACCAGCCAAATATCAGGCAGGATCAGGTATCAAGCAAAGTATGCTACCCTGCCCAAAGTTTTATGCGTGTATATGTTATGGATTTTAATACTTAAGTTGTTGATATATTTGATCATAGATATGACCTACTGTGTTGTGTTTGATTATGTAATTATAATTATATATGAAATGTGTGGACTAGTAGTGTAGTATTTATATTTCCTCTCTTAGAATATTTTTAAGTTGTGAAATTATAAAATATATTTAGAGTCTAAAATATTATTTATCAGGTTTGAAATAAATTTTCATATAATAAATATAAGGTGTCTCTACTTGAACAGAGAAGTCCACTTGACCTGGTCCTACCCAAAATCAGTCAGACTTTTATCAGGTAGGATTAAACATCAGACGGCTAAATGTATCCTGTTGATTATTCAGATAGGGGTCTCACAGCAAAGATGTAAACTCATAGTAACATAAATTTGAATCATAAACTCATCATAATATTAAAAATTCTAAAAATATGTGATGCATGGTTAAAATTAAATAAAAGAAAACAAATTGTTCGAATATAATTCAAAATTAATTATAAAAAAAATTCATCTAACTTGCTTAACTCAGTTCAAAATCAATTATTCAATCGATTTTGACCGAGTGAATGGGTTAGTTTGATTGAGTTCAGGGTTATTCCAAGCTAAGCAATTTAAATTTATTTTATTGGCTAAAAACATGAACTAATTAAAATCACTAGTCTAATTAACAACTATGCCCACAATAATAGAGTTTAATTTTCCTAAATAATGGATTGAATTGTTTGATTTGCTCATTTAGTCCAATCATAACAAGTTACTACCTCCAGTCCTAATTATAAGAGCTATTAATTAATTTGAAAAGATTAAGAAAATAGGTTAAGTTAGTTATTTGTAATAAATCAGTGTTATCTTTTCTAAAATATCCTTGCTAATCAAATATATTAGCTAAAACCATCATTATTAGAAGGATTATTTTAGAAAAAATACATAAATATGAGAGACAAATTGGATTGGAGTATTATATTTAAGATTAAAATAAAAATCAAACAAGGTCTTGTATTAAGGGCCAGAGGTAACACCAAATTAACTTTTAAAATACCAAAGTAGAAGGAATTATAATGAAGGACCAAATTTATAAATTAATTATAATGGTCCTAAAATTAGTCACTCACGTAACACAAATTTATAATTTTAAAAAGGGTTATCCCTATTTGTCACTCAAATAATACAAACTTGCAAGTGAAATAATGAATATTTACTATTAGTGATCCTTAAAAATAAAAGATTTGTGAATTTGGCCTTCAAGCATAATTCTCCCTTATTTATATGTTATAGATTTTTAGTGAGTTTTAAACTTCCAATAGAGTAAATCATATAATTTGATCTAGTGAGGGAATCAACGTATACTGGATCAGGATCTACTTGTTCCATACTTAAATTTCAGTATAAAACAACGTTTAATCATTTCGCCGAAGCATCTCTTTTTTCAACCACGATATATATTATTAATAATTATATTGTTATTCCAAAATACAAATTTTTTATCTAAAATTTTTTATTTTATTCTAGTTTACTAATTAAAACTATTACCTAATCGTGATTCTGAGTGGCAACTTTTTACCTGACTTGTATCTTTGATGTGTAATATAAAAATATATTATTGTGAATATTTACTTAAAAATAGTGAGATTTAGTTTAATAATTTTGATTTGGTTCATTCATTAATTAATAATTCATCCCTTTAATTTAAATTATCTTAAACACAATTACGTATGATTGGGATGTTTTAACCACAATTGTTATGGACTCATTATATTTAAACCTTTCAAAAAGAGAGTTGTGTAGGTCACTCCTTAATTTCAAGAGTAGAAAGTAGAAACACAATTACCAATTGGTTAAAATTTGGATGTTCTATTAATTTTAAAATAAGAACAAGTTCTTTCAGCTATTTTTGAGGGTTAGCTCCCACGTTAGTGATTACTTGTTGTCTGCCTCTTATTTTATTTTATGCCATATTATTCAAATGAAATGTCAATATTACTCCTGAATGAGGAAAGTAATAATATTAGTCCACGTTTGCCTCGAAAGAGAATATATTTCAAGTAAAATAAAAGTACTACCCCACTTGAAAGTGAGGATTTTTAGATAAAATTAAACGGAGCAGTTGCGCAAAAAAAATACGCACAGGAAATTTATATTTTAAAATTAACCTAAAATAAGGTAGTTTAATCTTATTTCTTAAGTGTATCTATTGATATTTTTAATACCGCGTTCTACAACCTAATTGTATCCAACACTTTAACCTTATTTTTTGTACGTTTTGTTATCTTAAACATTAGGATACTAGGTGTAAGTGAAAATATAACATTAGGTGTTAGATGCATTAAAAAAAATATTAGAGCATTAAATACATTTGAAAAATATGATTACGATGCTAAATATATTAAGAAAATAAGATAAGAATGTTGAATGTATGTGTACTTTTAAAATTATAATAAATTATGGATGATTAAATAGTATTTGTGAATTCAATGTCAGAAATTGTAAGAGGATTTCAAGGAAAGAATAAGGGAAAATTACAATCAAGTTTCAAGAAAAAAATAATTACTAAAAAGTCCTAATAACAATTGGAGCAGTCTATAATGACAAATTTTAGAACAGAAAATAATAACCCCTAAAACTTATTTTATAATTTTTTTCAGACCTTATTCTAATTCTTTCAAAGAATTTTTTTTTTTATGACAAGGAGACAAAGCCTTAATAAAACTACAGTCAGATGGCTAGGGCCTAATATAGATGGCCATTAAACAAAGTCTTAATTTAAGAGACTCCTACAATTAGGAGGCGGCTCACGGTAACTCGCATCTCTTCATTTACTATTGATAACTTGTTAATAGTAGTAGTATATCTTATTATAAATATTACTTCTCCAATACTTAATATAAAACATATTTAACTAATTTGATTAGATTAAAAAAGTTAGGTAAGTTAGTTAATTATAAAAAAAGTGATATATTTTTCTTAAAACACCATAATCATCTTTCTTAATACCCCTTCTCCCTCTCCTACTTGATTATGGTTGAAGGAGTATCTATAGGGATAATTTAGAAAAAACTGATAAATATGATAAATGGGTCTTATATTTAGAACCAAAATCAACTCAAGAATTGAGTCTTATATTAAGGAGTGGAGGAGTACAAATATAAGTTTAATTGTACATATATCGATATATATATTAATAATTTCTTGATTAAATTTAACATTGTGTTCATGGCAAAATATATTGAGTATAAACTTGGCATATGGCAAGCAACATCACTCATGAATTATGATGGAAAATGATCCCAACTATGATCGTCAAAATTTAATGTGAATAGTTCAAATATAATTTTTAATTTATAAGTTTAAATGAAAAATATTGAAAATTATTCTTATTTTATATTTTCTATCTATTGAATAAAAAATTATAAATATATAAAATTAAAATGATTTTTAAACTTCTTATCTTATAGAAATATTATTAAATTTAAAATGCTTAATTTTTTTTTGGGGTGAGAGAAGAGGCCTCAGGCCCAATAAAATGCTTAATTTTAATCTAAATGATCTAGATTTATACTCATTATCCCAATGTCTTCATAACCTCTTATGTAGAAAGCAAAATATACAATATTTAAGCCCATAACTTGACATATTATCAAGTAACTCGATTATTAATATAAAGCCTAATTTAAGAGTTGATATTGATTATATATATAAGACCTAGTTCATATATTTATTAATTTTTTCTGAAATCAATGCTGTTTTAGGAGAAGAAAGAAAGGAGGGAATTAAGAAAGATCACTAAGGTGCTTTAGAAAAAAATATTATATTAATAAATTTAATGAATGTTATTAATCTATTCAAATTAGTTAAGTAGATATTCTATTAATGATTGGGGGAGTATTTAAAAAACTATTAAAGGCCATTTGAAGCTAACTTGGCGATAAGAATGAGATGTGATATATTTAGAGGCAAGGGGTTAACCCTCTAATGCGTTAAAAATTTAAAGGCAAACAAACCCGTAAAATTCAAAAATAAGTTTAATTTTTAAAATAGCTTTATTTTTAAATTTAAAATTTCAAAACTTGAATTATTGATATTATAAGTGGCAATCGGTTATCAGAATCACATTTTCACCGAAAGTGAGGCAAAAATAGAAAACAAACGGTTTCACTTTCACGCGATCCTTTTTTTGTCATCTATGACTTGCTAGTTTCGGCATGATTTATGTAGGGCTTTTTTTTTAATCTTGGTATATAAATTTAATCTTTAATTGAATGAATATCTTCCGGTGAAAAAATCAATAAATATCATTCTGGGACAAATAAAAAATATATTTTAAACTAATAATATTAAATAAGTTGTTCAATTAAAATATTAGATATAAAACTTTTGAATACATAAAAATCATACCCACAGTTTAGGAAAAGATACGAGAATTACAATAAGATCTTAAGTAAAAAAAATAATTAATTAAAAGTTTTAATAACAACTTCAAGAGTTTGTAATAACAAGTTTTAAAATTCAAAAAAAAATTTAAGATTTATTTTGTTATCATTTTTAAAATTTAATTGTAATTTTTTTGAAAATTTTTTTTAAAGAATTACAATGAGGTCTCAAAAAAAATTTACAAAATAAGTCTTTATGATTGTAATTTTTCATTCTAGAATTTATTATTACAAACTTCTCAAATTATTATTGAAGCTTTTTAGTAATTTTTTTTGGAAAAACCATATTGAAGGTACCTATACTTTCTCTCAATTTTTAATTTGGTACCTATGTGTTTTTTTCCTTTAATTAAACATTTAATTTTATCTTTTTAGCAACATTAGCTCTTATAACTTTGTTCTATTGATATTTTTAGTCTCTACATAAGGATTAATAATGTTAATAGAAGAAAAATAAAGATTTAGTTAAGAACAAAAAACACATAGATACTAAATTGAAAATTGAAAAAAAGTATAAATACCTTCAATATGGTTTTTTTTTTTAAATTTGATTGTAATTTTCGCAAAAGTTTTTGGCTTACCATAAATGCTACTGGTAAAAGTAATAAAGCATTGAAGTTACCAATTTGGGAATATAAAAAATCCAAACTTTATCAGCGAAGTACACGTCTCAGTGACAATTAATTAGCATGGCCACCTGTTGGTTTTGTTATTTAAGTGTTGTCCCCCAGAGCACCAAGCAAGGTGGTCACTGATTCACTGAGCGTAGAGAGAGAATGGCCCCAAAAGCTATCTTCTTCGTTCTGCTTTGCTTTTCATCAGTTTCTCTCAGTCCTGTTCTTGCAGAGACTGAGCAACATGACGATCCTGGCCTTGTTATGAACTTCTACAAGGAAGCTTGCCCTCAAGCTGAAGACATTATCAGAGAACAAGTCAAACTCCTCTACAAGCGCCACAAGAACACTGCTTTCTCATGGCTCAGAAACATCTTCCATGACTGTGCTGTTCAGGTTCACTTCTCTCTTCACTCCTTCTCTACTAACATTTAGCGTTTTCACTGCTTGACCCCAGATGATTCTTGTTCTTTACTCCCAAGATTTTGCCTTTTATTTTTTATTTTTTTGCCTGCTTTGATCTTTGAGTAATGTGGTTTCCGGGGATTTTTGTGGAGTAGAGTTGTGATGCTTCTCTGCTTCTGGATTCCACAAGAAGGACCTTGTCTGAGAAGGAGACAGACCGAAGCTTTGGTTTGAGGAACTTCAGGTACATTGAGACCATCAAAGAGGCTGTAGAGAGAGAGTGCCCTGGGGTTGTTTCATGTGCTGACATTCTTGTTCTCTCTGCGAGAGATGGGATTGTTGCGGTAATTTCTCAATTCTAAGTACCCTTATAACAAGAACAAATGGGTTTAAATCCAGATTTGTCTCTGCAAAATCTGATCTTTTTTTTTTCTTTTAGCTGTGTTCTTGCACAGCAGAACAGTTAGAAGAGAGACCACAAAGTTCGGATTTGTTCTGATTCTAGTGTGGTAGCACTCAACTAATTGTTTTTATACATATAAGTTTTCTGAAATGAGTTTGTTGCAGCTAGGAGGACCTTATATTCCACTTAAAACTGGAAGAAGAGATGGAAGAAAAAGCAGAGCAGATGTGGTTGAACAGTACCTTCCAGATCACAATGAAAGCATCTCTGTTGTTCTTGAGAGGTTCTCTGCCATGGGAATCGACACCCCTGGTGTTGTTGCACTTCTGGGTAAACCAAAAACCATGGCTTGTTATAACTGAACTAAGTTTAGCCTAAGTTTTAACCTGTTTTAGTTTCTGGTTTGATTTTGAAGATTTCTACTTAGAAAGTAGATAAAGCACAAGTTCATCCTCTGTGATCTCATATCAGAAAGTATTTTAACACTCATAATAAGTTTTGATATAATCTCTAAGGCATAAATACACATAAAAAACTGTCTTGCATTGAGATAGATATTACTGAATCAGAGAAAAAAACAAACATTTAGATGTGTATGCATTAACTTCTCTTAATAAATGGATGGACCACAACTCCACATGGCTTCACCAGAGTTAAGGATCTGGGGTGAAAGTAATTTTAGATCCAACACTCTTAACACTCTTACTTCCTTTTGTCACTTTAGAGATACTTACGTGTTGCCAGTGGCCTTATAACCCAACCGAGTGGCATAAAAACTCCCTTATAAGTGGGAGGTTGTGGGTTTAATCCTGATTATAACCTTGGGTAGAAATACTGATGAGTTGTGATTTAGATTATCAGAGTTGAAATCACTTACATGCAGATATACATAAGGAATTAGGTTTGTGATAATGATGTTTGTGCTGTGCAGGAGCACACAGTGTAGGTAGAACCCATTGTGTGAAGCTGGTGCACCGTCTGTACCCAGAGGTAGCCCCAGAACTGAACCCAGACCATATCCCTCACATGCTGAAGAAGTGCCCGGATGCGATTCCTGACCCGAAGGCGGTGCAGTACGTGAGGAACGATCGAGGCACGCCGATGGTTCTAGACAACAACTATTACAGGAACATACTGGACAACAAGGGCTTGTTGATAGTGGATCACCAACTAGCCTATGACAAGAGGACCAGACCTTTTGTGAAGAAGATGGCCAAAAGCCAGGACTATTTCTTCAAACACTTCTCCAGAGCCATCACTCTCTTGTCTGAAAACAGCCCCCTCACTGGCTCAAAGGGTGAGATCAGAAGGCAATGCAATGTTGCCAACAAGCACCATGAGGAGCCTTAATTAAGTGCCTTTTAATATATATATATGCCTCCAAGTTCAGTAATTCGCTTTCTTCTTCTGTGTGTGTGAGGAAGAGAAGTGCAAGAACTATTCAGAATAAGGTGTTTGTTTCTTTTTAGTTCCTAGCTTTGCTCCTGTACTAGTAGCTATAGTGATAATGATGCTGTATCTATTAATGATGCAAGTGAATGATGATGACAATGTCTGTGACATTCATGCGCGCCAAGGCTGTTCATTCACTTACATCGTTAAGAATAAAGTGTTTGTTCTTTGTATTAGCTATAGTAATGATGGCGTATGTATTTTAATGATGCAAGTTAATGATGAGGCATGAATGTAAGTGAAGATGTCTATGATATATATATATATATATATATATATATATATATGGGGCAAAAAAAGAAGACAAGAAATTGAGACTGCCTTTCATGAAAAGAAACCCAGCTGACAAGTAAACATTGATTTGTTTCTTTTCTGTATATAAAATTTATAAAAGCATTGCCAATTCCTAGCAAAAAGAGATCAGGCAACATCAGTGGAAGGTGTCTTCATAATGGTGGGCTCTGTTTTGGTCTCCAGTGATCATATTTAAAGCTGTCACATAATCACGATGTCCTGGGGCAAGTAAATTTTAAGAGGTTGGCTCAATAGTCCTATTGATACTAGGGGAGTGTTTGGGAAACCCAAAACAATGGTTTCAGAAGCACTTTTCCGCAAAACGAGGTAATCTCCTCCACATATTTACTTCGTAATCCGTAAAAGCACTTCTGAAATCATGGTTTGGTTTCTATCTAAACACCCTCTAGATCTCAAAGTAAAACCCAGAAGAAGAAAAACTTGCCTCAAGCCTGACTCAAATAAAGTTATTGCCCTTCCTCGATCCCCAATAACTCAAAAATGGCCGGCAGGCATATACCTGGTTTACAGCAAAAACCAAGAATCCAATTTAAAGTACTGTCTCAAATAACTTCAGCACAAGAGCTTTCAGCATCAATATATAATCCAACATTTCCCACTTTAGGAGGGTGCCAACCCAGAAGCGTGGTCCATTGTCTCCCATCCCAAGTGAAAAAAAAAATGGTACTACTCATCAGATTCCTATCCTTGTAGGCTTCACATAAATTGGAGACCACAGATTCCTCACATAAATGTCTTTTGATATTCATGCACGTGAAACTAGGTTCTGTTCTGTTCACGGAGGATAAGGCAGACAGTGAAATAATATATGGGGAAGAATTGAAGAGACAAGATTTCTCATCTTGGAAAAAATAAGTGTGTGGGTACAGAAAAAGGGGTCCGGACAATACGAATACATATAGAACAAAAGCCCTTGGATGCCGATCTATGTGGTGTTTGGACATTTTGTGTGAGAATCTTTGAAATATTTTTACAAGGTTGCTTCATTGTTAATACTCCTTCGCTTTTAAATATAAGACCCTTATACATATTAGGATCAGAGGAGTATAATGTCAGAGAAGATATAAACTTTAAAATGTTCAGACTTCAGACTTGCCTAGTTTAGCATCAGCATATATTACAAGTTAAAGCAAAAGCCAAAACAATTATTTGAAGTAATAGGCACCATGTAATGACGCATACGAATTTTCATTCTAACCCAATAAGAATGAAAACAAGTTTTTGAAAGTTGCACTGCACGAATCACGACATCTAACACAATTCGCATGTAGCTAGGTTTTTTAAACATTGAGTCAGGACTTAGGAATTTAATTACTAGTAATGTATACAAAGAAAGTCTCATGGCCAATATTAAAGTTTTTTTAAAAAATAGAAAAAATTAGTCACTCTACCGACAACATATATCTTGGCTCAACCAAAATAATTGGGGAAAAAAAAAAGTTGCGTTTCAGAGAGTAGACTATTGAACTAAGATGTTCACGGGGTTTGTTCTTAAATTCAAGCTAAGGGCAATTTTTTAAGGGAAATTACCCATAAATACACGTTTGGAGAATTAATTATCCAATGCTCTATGAACGGGACATTATGGTCCTGTTTGTAAAAAACATTGAAAATGAGGGATAGATATTGGAATTGTAATTGAAAAAAATCATTAAAAGAGTATTTAGCATAAGTAATTGCTTGTTATATGGGATTAGGCAAACTCATAGAAATGGGATTAGAGAATACTACTTACCCTTATGGTATTCTCCAATCCCACATATATGGGTTTAGCTAATCCCATATAACAAGCAATCTCTCATACTAAATACTTTTTTAATAAATTTTTGTAATCCTAATCTCAATCTCTGTCCTTATTTTTTAATACTTCCTACCAAACGGGATCTATATGGTTTCATACAATAAAAGCATTGGTACCACTTTTGGCAAAAACAAAAGAAGAAGAAGAAAGTATTGGTACCACTCTATTCCTATATATGTAACTTACTTGTACCACATTCTTACATTAAACAAAGTGTATTTAAAAAAAATGTTGTACATTTTCTCTCACTTATTTTTTTTTTATTGAATTCGATAATAATAAAATGGAAAAAAAATCATTAACGACCTCACAAACCCCTTATATTTAATAACCAACTTTTTCTCACCAGTAGTTTACATACAAAAATAGAGTGGTACTCCAAAGTCTAAAGGATCTGATACTTTTTGTAGACTTCGAGGACCATTGGGCAAATAATTTTCTAAACAGGTACTATTATTTATGGGCATTTTTTAAAATGTAAGGAAATTACAATTCCCATTTTTCGGTACTATTTATCCAATGCAACTCATCCAATGATATGATAATCGAATAGATTTTATAAACGAGGTAGGGATTTAATAATCAAATGAACAATAACCATTTTGCTCCGCCAACAAAATGTTAATATTTCATATAGATTTTATTTTTAAGGAAAAAAATTTGCACCTAGTCCTCCTCAAAAATTACGTTTGTCTATGCAAAGAATTTCATTATAAAAAATATCAAATATAATTTTACATTATATTGATTTTATAAGTAAACTTTTAAAATATACATTTCATAAATTATTAATATTTATATCAGGCACATTTTTTGTCCCACCCTCAAATCCCAATTGCTGTTTATGTTTAACTTGAATTATATATTATAATATGATATAATGTCTATGACTTTTATGTCAAAAAATTCAAAAACATAATGGCCAACATAGCCAGCCCTACAGCCTTAAAGTCTAGGGCCAGGCTTAAAAATTTAAGCCCTTATATATTTAATTATTTATGGAATTTTGTGCTTTTTATTTGGGCCTTATTTGGGCCCATACCCAAGCCCAAAAATGATGCTATGATAAGCCTGGAGCCTCGACGGAATGCCCTTATGAAAAAAAAAAAATCATTGTTACAACCAAGTTCAAAAGAAATTATGTGTTATTTTTAAAATGATATATTTTCATGTGGCATGTCTTTTCTTTTGGTAAAACGTGGCATGCTTTAACTGTAAGGAATTTCTTTTTTTTAAATAAAATAGCAAAAATGATATTGATCAGCAAAAATATTACAAAGTAGCATAAAAAATAGGATAAGTATATAATTCTAACAACTTGAAAAAGAAGGAAGGCTGAGCTAACCTAGATGTAACATTTACAAGGATATCCTGACAGACAAATTTTTACACAAACTATACTTTTTTTAAAAAAATAAAGGGATTTTATGATTACCGTACAATAATTTGGGCATTTCATATATTATATGGAATTTGAAGAATGAATTACAGAATTCACAACTTATTAATAATGCACTCTGTTGTCAATTTAATATTGTTCATTGAACTTCTATTAATATACTACATATTCTTAATATAAAACCCATTAATTAATTTAGAATAATTAATAAAGTTATTAAATTACTTTAAACTATTTATATTTATTATTATGTTTCAAATTAATATATAATTTAATAATTCACATAATTATTTTAGAAAGATCATGTAATATATATCATAATTATATAATTTAATAACTTTCTTAATACTTTTAAATTCGTCAACGAGTCTTGTATCAAAAATCAGAAATAATATTAAATGTGTATTTGAAAATAAAAGAAAATAGAAAAGTAAGATTTTGACTAAAGAAGTTAAAAGTAAAAAACGGTACTTAATTTTCCCAATGTGAAAACGTTACAGGAAGTACACTTTATGAAAGTACAAGAAGAATTAAGGGCAGGGGCATGAATTTATGTGCAAGTGGGAATAAAAAATGAGTCCTAAATCTAAAGCACTCACTCGCCTTTTATGACGAGTACTTTGGGAGGCCTAATTATGGCCTCTACATTCATTCACAATGGATGGACCAAAACTCTTCTTCGGCAAAAATAAAAACGTTAGGGCATATCTTTTCTTTTGGGTAGATTATAATTAACCAACAAGAATTAATCTAATTAGCAAGAAGACAGCTCATGACTCATATAGTCGTGAGTTTAAATACTACTGCTGATATGAAAACATTATTAGTAAGTGATCTGTAAATACTTTTATAAGCGTTCTCACTTCTCAGAGTCTGGAAGCATGTTTTGACTTTAGTGAACCCTAAAACCCAACTCATTTAAATTTTTTGTAACAAAAAAAAGATAAATTATAATTTTTTTCAGTATCCTAACTAGGACTTTTTTGTGAAAAAAAAAAGTTGAAAATCCCTGTTTAAAATTTTTTATATTGCCTGAAAGAATATAAATCTGAATACCAGTACTTTTTATGTATAAAATCCTGCAGACTTGATATTTTCAGGTTCTTCTAACTAATAAAAATTTTACCAATTTTTCCTTTTTTCCCCTCTATGTCCGTTACAAATTAGTTTTTGCTGTCAATAAAAGATACTCCTGATCTCATGAAAATTTATATTTTTTGTTTTATTTTTTTGGATATTCAGGAAAAAGAATATAAAGCCGAAGATTCAAAACATGCAATAAAAAATAATACTCCGTTCCTTATTATAAGAGACATTTGATGCTTATAGCATGTTCCTATATATAAGAGACACTTACAAGTTGTTTCTATTTTTTTGTGTTGATTTACTATTTTACCCATATTTATTATCTCCAACTCACACTCTCTCTCCCTCTCACTTCTTTTTTTTTTAATAATTTAATTGTTCTCTCTCATGCTCTCTCTCTTTATTAATGAGAGCATTTTTGAAAAAAAATTATACTTTTTACACATTAATTGTTCTTAACTAATTTTAACTGTTTTTTTTATCAACGTATTTCGATTATTTGTCTCTTATAATAAGGAACGGAGTAATATTTTAAAATAAATTTTTATTATTTGTTATTTTCACTAATTTTTGGACGTGATTGTGACGAGTGTGGCGCTAAGTGTACGTACCGAAGTTGTTCGGAGAAAAATCAACGGTGGTAAGGCCACTTGGGCATGCGAGTCCAACGTATAAAAGAGTTGTCGTCATTTTCATGAAAAAGGTTCCTCCATTGCCCACTATTTCAGTCTTTCAAAGGTTGCTCAGTTCTTTCAAGTCTTGTTGCCCTAGTTATATGTTGCAAAAATTAATTATTTCTCTGTAATTCTAACTCAGTTAAAGCTCAATTTATGAATTTTGTCTTGGTCCAATATAATCATTATAATTTAAACTTTGCCTACATTCAACTTCTAAATTTTTTTTTAGTTGAGCTCAGAATATCAACTACTGCAGCAATGACTGATCCCCTCGTACCGTGGACTTATTCAACTTCTAAATTCTAATTCAGTTGGTAAATCTAATCATTTAAAATATTGATCCCTATATATTTTAGAAAATAAAATTATTTTTTGAAACTCAGTGACTAATATTTTAAGTGGCTAAAATTATGCCGATTGAGTTACACAGAATTAAAATGCAAGGGCTGAGATTCAATTGAGTCAAACATATAGGGACCAAATGAATAATTTTTATTATATATTTAAGCAAAATCTATCATAAAAAAAATATGGTTGTGTACAAAAACTTATTTTGACAAAAATTGTATTATTTATGAATTAGAAAAAGTGAGAATGCCCGAAAATTATATATATATATATATATTCTATATTAACATAGATATTAATGATATTTTTATATTTAGTAATAAAGTTAATGTTGTCAATTCCATGCCACCATCGTCCTGTTATTCCATTAAAAGCTGTATGTCCCTCTCTCACGGGAATGTGGACCTCACTGTGTTTTTGTCCACTCAATTTGGAATTTAAGGACAAAAATTTTCAATTTAGAGACAACGAAGAATCAAAGTATCATCATCGAGTTAAAAAAAACAAGCACTGCAGTACTACAGTAACGGGGATTGATTGAGTGTTACAGAAGAAACAAGTCCCTTGGGATTTGAATCTCTGTTTTTGAATTTTTATTAAAAGAGGCACCTACACATACACATACTTAATATCTGACTATATTTTCTGGTCAAAAAAATATCTGACTATATCTTAAATAAAATTGACATATCAATTTTTTTTCAAATTAATTAATTCTATTAGTATTCTCTCAATAATAATCAAGTAAGAGAGAGAGGAGAAAATTAAAAAAGATTATTAGGGTATTTGAGAAAAAAACATATCATATTAACTAATATTTTTAATTTACTTAAATTAGTTAATGAGGTCCTATATTAAGAATCGAAAAAATATCATGAAGTTAAACAAGTACTGCAATTCCTTCAAGTCAAAAGGGTTATAATTTTTCCCGTGATTCAATTGCCATAATTATTGTGTTTTATAAAATTAAAAGTCACAAAAATTAAAAAAAATGTTGAAAAAATTCTTAATTGAATTTGAAATTACTCCAATCTAAATTGAGAGCAACAATATTAGATAATTGTACAATGAATTTAACACCTAGCTTCTAGGAATGTCAACAATGGACATTTTACATTCATTCATTGGGCTGTACAAGGAATTGGACAAAATAGGGGTACTCTTGAGTCCTGTCTAGCATCTCGTCCTGGTAAATATGACGAGATATAATTTTCATCCAGGGTCCTCTCAGATCTGAATACTAACTTAATTTTTATTTTAATTTTAAATATAATATCACGGTTCACTTTATTTTTTATATTTATTTTTTTTATAGTTATTGTAGTTATGGTAGTTCTAACTAATACACATAACTATTAAGAATATTCTAGAAAAAATAACTCTTTTTTATTATAAATAACTAATTTAACTAATTTTTTTTAATTTATTCAAACTAATCAGCTTGTTCTTATATTAAAGATCTAAGGTAGTATGAAATAAGAAGGGGACCGGGAAGTTTTCCTAAGTTTCTTTTAAGAAAATTTGAGAACCTTCATTACTGCAACTTTGGCATTGTTAATGGCTTCTTGGCATTGAAACAGGGAGGGTTTGATCATGTAAGTTTATCTTTGTTTGTACTCAACAATATTTAAATTCTTGAATTTTTAACTAAAATCTTGTTCAATTAAACATATCATAAAAAATTATCATCAGGTTATTATTTATCCCATGCATTGCGAAAAAAAAAATCCATTTTTTAAAAAAGAAAAGCATGTAAGCAAATCAATTTTTTGAAAAGAAAAAAGAATTTTAAAAGACATCTGAAACTTTCTCATCCATTAGATGGATAAGTCCGTATGTCAGCCACGCTAGAAACAAATCAGATCTTCCATTTATTCATTCCTTCACTCATTTTCAACAAAGTCAAAAATATTATGTTACCAACAAAATTAAAGTACTTACCATATACTATTATTTAGATGGAATCTTTAACTTCCACGACTCAACCACTCTACAAATTAATTATTTTAAAAAATGTATAAAAGTATTTTTTTCCCTATTATTCTTTACTTTACAAAATTACATATATCTTTCTTTATTCATTCATATGCAAGAATTGATGTGATTCTCATCAGTTTCATGCCAACCATCCAAAGTAAGTGCTTTCAATTCTTTCCTTGTTTTATATTTGTCTCCATCAATCATTATCTTTTAAACTCAAAGTTATATTTGGTTTTCATTTTTAGATATGATTTTTTCTTAATTTATTTTTGTTCATAAATAATTCAAGGGCGCAAGTGTATTTCTTCCCCAAAAGACGTCAAGATAATCATATACAACTAAATCTAAACATTATTATTCTAGAATATTAGGGTGAGTAGAAAATAACTTTTTGAAAAGTTTAGTTATCACCTTATTCTTGACAATTTTGAATAATTAATGATATCTGTGGAATAGGTTCAATTTTATGATATGAAATATTCAAATAAAAAAAAACCGTCAAACATTAAAAAAAAATTATAACAACATTTTAGTGCGTGTGTGTGTATATGTATTCATCCATCGTGTATGGAGTAAAGTGACAAACCTAGTTTAGAAGAGTCTACCTTTCATCCTCTATATTTTGATAAAAAAATCAATTTCTAGTATTAGCAAAGGATATTCCAAATCTCTTTTAAAAACAACTGTACAGAGAATGGCCTGTAATGTGCGAGTAAGATATACTCCTCTGGTTTTATTTATAGGGTATTAAGAAATTTTTTTATATGAATATATAATTCTACCCCTCATTCATTATTGTACTGACTTTGTTTACATGAGATATAATGTATATTAAATAGGAATAAAATTAAAAATTTATTGAATTTTAAATGAAAGTTAATGAAGTTTAAGGTTTTTTTTTGTCTGTGTGAAATATATTAAAAGTGACTTATAAATAAGATCAAAGAAGTATGTTATAAATTTTATATTTGATAATGATGTTGATATTAATAAATGACATGTATTGGCAAAATTATATATATATGAAAAATTAAAATAACAAATATCAAACATTTTCTCCAAACTAATACAGTATCTATGTCCTGCATCATAGTTCAAATTACAACAAGAAATAACCATAAATAAAAGAGGAACACTGTCCTACATTTAACTGACGCCAATTGGTCTAAAAATTGTAATTAATGAGAGTAATAAAATTGCCATTCCCCATTTATGCATTTCAGGCTCCCTTGAAGCTGAGTTTGACTCTCTGAAACTGAGTCAACTCAGCCGAATCATCGCCCACAAAACTCACCCACCCAATAGGCTCCTCCAAAAAAAAAAAAAAAAGTATTCCTCAAATTGCTGAGTTTGACTAGCAAGTAACAACGCATAACTGCTTCCAAACAGGCCTGAACCGTCCTCAGCAGCTAGCCGTCGAACCCGGTTTGGCTCCACACTGCATCACGAACCCGCGTCATGTCTCGGCCCTTCAACGTCCGGCCTACTCCCTCAAAAACCGAGTTTGCCGCCATCTTCCGGCTCCGTGCATACTCACGAGCCAAATACTCGTGTGGGGGGACCATCTCCGATTCGTAGTCGTCGTCGGAACCGTCGTCCACCTCATGCATAGACTCCACCGAATTGACTCGCAGAATCTTACTCCAGTCCGGGACGTTCACCGGCGCCGATGTCGCCATGTGGTGGCCGCGAGGCGATGCCACGCTTTCATGCCCCCGATATTGATGAACAATCATCGACGACGTCGTTGCATTATCATCTGGGGAGTCTTCGAACGACAGGGACAAACCGCCGACGCGGTGGGTAGGGATTCGCCGCCTGCTCATCACAGAGCTGCTGCCGTTACACTCAGAGGTTGCGGTTGGCTCCCAATCTCTGAAAGGAGCACTCGCCATGTTCTCGCCGGCGTCATCTGCCGCGGACCAGACGTCTTCCTCTCCGAGCTCGGATGAGTCAGAGGCGTTAAACCCGTAGGTATGAGAGTTGGCGTAGGTTCCCAAGAAGCGCTCGCTTTGGCTAGTAGTCAATTTGCGACCCTTGGCCATGGACGGCGGCGGAATGGGATGGTGCCGGCGAGCTCGCCAAAATTAGAAGTCCAGGGCCATTGGAGGCTTGGACATAAGCGGAAGGGTGGAGATTGGACGTGTATATATAGAATTTTTTGTTTCGGAGGCCTGGTCCCACCATTTGAATTTCATTTGAATTTGAGGTTCATTTTCTCTGCATTTCGTCCAATTTTATTTATTTATTTGGTATAACTCAAAGTATTTTTAAGTTATTTTGAGGTTGAAACTAATCTTTATTAGGTCAAGGACATTAAGGTTAAAATCTTTCCAATAAACACACTTCTTAAGATTTAAATTTGTGTTTTTATCCTTACGAAAGTGAGACTGTTTACCGTATCAACCAATAGATTGTTGATATGTCTTATTTATTATTACTCCGAAAGTGAAAGTTGCAAATAAGAAGTAGAGGCTAGATTATACAATAATATCACCTTGGCTCCTAAATATAAAAATAAGTTGGTAATACAATTATAAATTAAATTTTATATTTAAAATTAGAGCTAATAGGTTTTTTCTAATAATTTTATTGAGGAGTTCTTTTATTCACAATTTAATATTTTTACATAAAAAAAGCATTTTTTTGTTTAATTGACCAATAGGTTCACTGCTTAAGAATTATAATTAATTCTTCTCATAAGTCCAATCAACTATTTCACGTTAATTAGTTAAAATTAATTATTTATTATAAAATTTAAATTTATTATCAACATAAATTATTATTCAAAGGAGTCTGGTTAATTAATTAAATTTTTTTACAATTAGTTAGACATAGCGAGAGAAAAAATATTTTAAACAAAATATCAATTCGGGTTAAACAAAATAATCTTCGGGCAAAATTTTGGGTAGATAAATCCAAACTTTATAATATTATTAATTCTTATAGTCTGATCAAATTTAAGTTTTAGTTCTTATATCTGCAAATTGTTAAATTTAGGTTAAAAAAATTATAAGACTATACTACTAGACGTGTTAAAATCATGATTAAATTAAATTGTGAGCATTAACCTTAGTCTAAATGAATAAAGCTAAGGAGGATGACAAATGGCAGTCCGTTAAATAGGTACAAGCTCTTGCCAGTTAAACCAAACATTTTGTGGTAAGAATTGGTTCTTGAAGAGGGTGTCTGAGCACTATAAAAGTGCTTTTTATGAGCATTTTTTAACAAATCATAACAAATTTCTTTACATATTTATTTTATATACCGTAAAAATACTTTTAAAACTATGATTTTGATTCTATCTAAAAGTATTTTTTAACAATGATGATATGGAGTTAGGTTATGTTGATTTTACAATACATAAACTTTATATTCCAAGAAAAATTATTGCATAATGAATATCTACGTGTTTAGTCATAGATTTTGTATTAAAAAAATGAATAAATGGATTGCCAAACAGATAATAATTATTAATTAAGATGATTAAGGAATGGGGGAGACTAAGTAAATATCCACGTGGATTAACCACAAGAAAAATAAAATCTATCGTGTTTGGAGGACGTCACAACGCATCAAATCAAGACCCCCACGCTCCACGTGGCTACTATCATTTCGCTATCTGTGCATGAAACCTCTCACCACCTACCACGTGTACGATTCCTGCTCAGATGGACCCCACCTCTTATTTTTAGAAAATAAAAAACATATATCATATGCTTGTCATGGTTACTTTTCGTCGTCTTTCCCTTTGCGCTGGTGGGACGTGCTGGATGAAAATGGTGATAGTAAAATTTAAAACGCACACACAGAGACTACTCCTTCACCCTTGTTATAAAAAACAATTATTAAAATTATGTGATTCCAAATATTAGTTAAATTTAGTCAAAAATAATAAATATATAAGAAATATATATTTTTATAATTATGCGCTTAATTAGAAAAAAAGTATATGAGAGATAATAACTGGAAATGTGTTGTATGAAGATAATAAGTGAAGAGACAGAATTTGTTTTGTGTATGTATTTAATGGAAGTTAAAATAAAAAAAAACTAATTGAAAATTTTAGATAAAAAATTTATTTCTTATATTTAGGAGCACTATTATAAAATAAATTGTTTATTATAAAAAGGAAATAGATGAAGTAGAATAATAAATAATCAAATGAAATGTGTGTAAAACTTTTCTACAGATAAAAATGTTAGCACAATGTATCAAAGGAAATAAAAACTCATTTGATTCTATTTATAATGCATTCGTAATATGTTTAACCAAAGCCAAAGAAATAATAACATCCCAATCTTGGAATGGTGAAAATTGGGAAGTTGAAGAGCACAACAGTCTACGTAATATTTCTCCGGTTTATAATACAAATCATTTACTAATTTATTAGAATTAAGAAATAATAGTTACTTAACTCATTAAATCTTTTTCACATTTATATTTTTTAATTTTAGCCATATTAAATGAGGCTATGAAAGAGAGAGAAAAATGCAATGGGCTACATTTAAACATTAATTGTAGTGGCAAAATTGGCAAATAAGGATTGATTACTGTTAAGGTAACTCATAATTTAGGCAAATCACTAATCATTCTTTTAAAAATGACTTATATTATGAATCAGAGGGAGAAATAAATTACAAATAAAATTGCAAATAGAGTAATAGACACAAGTAATACTATATTAAAATGCTCGCTCCTTTGGTCCTCTTTACATGGCAGAAAGAAAAAATATTTTTGGATCCTATTTATAGGGTAGTGAGAGAAATTTTTTGTATAGATGTATAATTTTACCTGCCATTTATTGTTATGTTAACTTTGTTTATATAAGGCACTACCTCTGGTCCTTAATATAAGACCTTATTTGACTTTTATTTTGGTCCTAAATATAAGACCCCAATCCATTTTGTCTCTCATATTTATGCATATTTTTTCAAAATAACCCTTCTAACAATAGTAGTTTTAGCCAATACACTTGATTAGTAAGGATATTTTAGGAAAGATAACACCTATTTGTTACAAATAACTAACTTAACTTTTTTCCTTAATCTCATCAAAGTAGTCAACTAGCTCTTATAATTAGGACCGGAGGTAGTATAATGTATATTAGATAGGGCTAAAGTTGGAAAGTTGTTGAATTTTAAATGAAAGTTAATGAAGTTTAAGGTTTTTCTTAGTCTGTGTGAAACGTGTTAGAAGTGACTTATAAATAAGACCAGAGAAATAAGATACAGGAAGGTTCAAACTTCAAAGCAATGATGGTATCATTGAATCGCTAATGCCAAGTACTAGTGGTAATTCCGTAATAATTGTGAACTTGTAATTAGGTCAAACAACTAATCCCACTCAAGTGACGCAATGAGGGGCGTTAATATCAGGCACATTGAGCGGTCCAGAGAAAGGTGGGGCCCACAATTGAGAAAATGAAAAGCAAGCAAACCCCACAACCAATAGGCTTAACCCTGGGCCAGGCCTAGCGGGCCCACTTCAAGTTTGGAAGTTTCCCCCAAATAACCAATCGTGCCCATCAAAATGCACTTCCACTCTATGTTAGTACTGCAAGTAACAGCCACTTTGACTGTGTCACTGAGCTAGTTTCATTTACATGGGCCTGAAATTGTGGCGTGGGCCAATGATTTCACCATGACCAGACCTTCGGGGCCCACATGGATTGGTTTAAAATGTTGAATATTCCAGAAGTGGGCCATGGGTCGGGGCCCAACTCTGGCTTGAGTTGGACCCATCGAAACAACCAAGCATCCTATGCTAGGCTTTAGCCTTGTAGTTGTTAATTATCATCATGACTTTTTTGCCCCTCCTTGTTTTCAGGCCAACTTGGCCAATGGTTCATGTTTTGAAAGGAATCTTAGTTAAGCAGCATTATTCTCCATGCTTACTAACTTTAGTCACCGGTATAAAAACTAGTTGGCATTTAACTTGGTTTAAAATATTATCTCTCAATTATTCTCGTCTTTATTTTTACCATTTTGTCCCAAATTAACTTATCAAACTTATAACTAACGTCTAATCTAATGTCACAGTGAGATATTTTAGGGAGATCGTGTCATATTTGTTCAAATTAATTAATTTATTTTATTTTTTTAATTAGGTAAGTAGCTCTTATACTAACGATTGGAGGGGGTATATAATTGATATATGTAGCAATTTTTTGGAATATTAAATTTATCAATCAATTGTTTGTATGATTTTTATGTAGCATTTTTTTTCAATTTTTGTAAAAGTTTCATTGAGTATCATCAAGAGTTGTTAGACGTTATATAGATGTAGTTACTCATCAGTTCATTTTAAAACTTGAATGAATCAACATACGTGTTTAGTTTATGGATGAAAAATAATCATAAGTTAATACTTGGAGAGGAATCATTATGGGCAGCTAAATCAAACTATTATTATTAATAATACAAACTGAATCATATCATATCACATAAAATCACATATATACTGAGGGAGAGCGTAATTGGGTCGTTTTCAAAAGAAGGAAACAGAATCAGAATCTTCAATTAGTTTAAGACTAAGCCGAAGGCAGAATATAATAAATTATAGCAAAGAAAACCCTATGCAAGTTGTATTGTGATATTACCTCCGATCTTTAATATAAGATCTTGTTTGACTTTTATTTTTATCTTAATTATAAGACCAAAATCCACTTTGTCTCTCATATTTATACTTTTTTTTTTCCAAGATAGTCCTTCTAACAGTAATAGTTCTAGCTAATACACTTGACTAGTAAGGATATTTTAGGAGAGATAACACATATTTATTACAAATAATTAACTTAACTTTTTTTTCTTAATCTTCTCAAATTAGTCAATTAGCTCTTATAAATAGAATATGAGGTAGTATCATGGTTTGGGATTGAATATATTAATTTGATTTTGTCTTGATCATATGGTATTATTACTAAACTTGTTCTCTGACGTCTGTACTTTTTTAAAAAAAAAACTTGTTTTCTCATGTCTACCAATGTTTTACGAGTCACCCTTCTTAATTATACTGAAGTTTCTTAATTACGTATATACATAGAGAGAGATTGATTTGAAAGTAGTGGGGGGGGGGAGAGAGAGAGAGAGACAAAAAGGCCCACAATTCATGATTCAGGTTTTCACTCAATTAATAGTTGGCTGTGATTATTTATGTTGTTTGGATTGTTTATTCAACCTATCAATAATGTAAGTTATAAAACTTGCATCAAAATCCAAGTTTAGCTCATTTTTTAGAGTCAGTATAATAATATATGGGGACAATGTTTGATTATATTATGAATAGGATAATTATTGGTGGTAATAATGAGGCTTCCATTGACTTGTAGCTGTGCCACTTAATACTAATCTTTATCAGCCAATAATTTTTGCTTTAAACTTACAGTTTTTTTTTTTATAAGGTACCAAGATTTGAATTAGTTTGGTGCTTTGGATCATATTTTTTTTGGAGATATCTGAATATTAAATATGTTTTAATCAATTTTGCCTCAATTCATGTTCTATTTTTTCTCCTCATCTTTTTTCTTTATGCTACATTTTCTTTTATCCTTTATATTATCATTAGTATTTTTTTCCCTCTTATTTACTCCTTTATTAAATAAATGCATACGGATTTCGGTCAGCTGTCCCTTTTGTTGCCCTTCAATTTTTCTCTACTTTCCAAATGTTTTTTTTTTTTACCATTAGATTCTACATGAAACAAACAAATTTGTGATATCTCGCGCAAAAACTGGTGTTGTTTTCAGTTTTTTGTGATTTTTTTTAAAGAAAATGCATAATAAAATTGGCGTAGTATCTTTTCAATTTAGATATAAACTCTTTGAAAAATCATAAAAAATTGAATGCAATATTATTTTTGACCCATAAGATATTAAAATTTCACTCTTTTCATGTAAGATGCGAGGGAGTATTTCTCAGTAAACTTAAGTGCCTCTTTTGATAAGAATAAACATAAAAATCTGCATATACTTTCAGCTTTATGGGCAATTCAGAAAATACGTCGTTCTCATGTACATGCATGTTGTCTTTATTCTCTCTTATCCATCTCTTTGAATCTGAGATTCCAGATTCCGATGACGATGATAATCTCATTTCTGAAACTAACAAACAAGACAAGCCACTCAAGATTCCAGATGAGGTGCCATCATCATGCATCATCACATCCAACTTCTGATATGATGATATTAATTTTTTTTCGCCAAAAAAAGAAATTATTTTTTCCTTTTTTCATCCAAAATTTCTTAATTATGTTCGGCTGGGTCATATTTGAAATGGAACATATCCTCTCACGAGTCTCTATCAATGGAGTCCGCCACTCAAATTCCAAGCTATTTTCTGGGCTAAAAAATCAGTGGTTCCAGCTGCCATTATTGCAGATGGCACCATCATTATTTCTGCTTTAACTTCAACATAACATGAAAATCCCATAACTCATAATCTGTATTACATATAATATGAACATTTTAACAAGTTACCTAACTTATAAGTCATGAACAGTAGATCTCATTTCTGATATTCTGTATAATGAATAATAAAAGGAATAGAAATGAGATCAAACAGGAGGGTGGGATAACAACATAAATGTGCAATAGATGATGGAAACAATATCACATCTTAGCTCAAAACTTTAATATTCAAGTTATCGGTTGATCCATTTCTTCCATACTTGACTTTTTACCTTAAGTATATTTGCACTCATGTTGTTAGTGGAGATTAAGTTTAGTGAAAGGGACTGGTTTTTTACAATACACATGACGAATCAGAGTTTAAATCTCTATTAAGAGAAGTATTCATATTTAATGCCTGACCGTATTTTAAAATAAGATACTAGATAACAAGGAAAAAAAAATACCTGCACTCACACTTGACATATCCTAACACATATAATTCATACTAGTTTAATTTATACTAATATATATGATAGGTAAAATAATTAACTGGTGTGTTAATATTTTTCATGAAGTGAAAAGTGAGGTGGGTGTGTGTGTGTGTGGGGGGGGGGGGGTTATCATCAATCACTATCTATTCATTTCAATCCTGAATTGTTATTTTCAGAACGGGATAAGAAGCTGGGACACCCATCCCAGTGTGTCACATGCTCATCATCAGCATCTCTCATCTCTTGCAGATATCTCACTTGATGAACTGGTTTGATGATTCAACATCATGATAGTCACCTTTTTCTTTACTCTGTTTCTTTTTTCATAATTAATTTCATTTCATTTATGCACCAATAATAATATTTAACAACTCATGAATATGTGAAGGTGACAACAAAAATAAAAGTAATAACAAATCTTCACTTATTTAAACTTGTATATGGATGATGTCTCTTGTGTTAACAAAAAATTAAGGTTGCTAATTTATCCAATTAATAATTTTACATGACATGTATAAATATTATCTCATCTTAATAATTATTTCTTGAGCTAAAAGATTTCTTACGTGGTCACCAAGGAATTGAGCAGCATTAAGTCAAAATTCATGAACTGAGTTTTAACTGAGTTAAAATTATAAGGACTGAATTGTACTGAGTAAAAGTTCAATAACCAAATTAAAACTATAAAAATGGAATGACTAATTTTTCTCAATAACCAAATTAAAACTATAAAAATGGAATGACTAATTTTTCTCCCTTTTTTTATTTAATATCTGTCTTATTTAGATGAAAACTATACATTTCGATAATTCTAAATCATTCATGGCCCCATTGACTAATTTCAATTGGTTAGCGTAGCACATCGATCACAAATATTGCTACGTCATTATTAATTCTTCACTGACCTCCTGATTGATTATCAATAATTCAAACCGTCATTGTTCTAATCATAATTAATTGATTAATTAAAATTCATAACCCCACGTCATTTACATTTTTTAAATTATTTTATAGATATATTCCTTTCCTGCATAATTTTTTACTCAACCTTAATTTCGCTTTCAACGCGTTAACCTGCCACGATTGGCAATGAATGATTCCCAGAGGAATCTTTAATTTATAAAATCGAAAGTGATTCAATTATTATTATTTTTTACATCTCAATAAATCAAGTCAGGAAACATCAAGCACTACTCTCGGTTAATTCTTTTTTCTTAAAAAAAAAAAGTTACAGCAAGTTCCTATGATAATATTTTGGTGAATTGGGTCTTAAAACTCACCACGGTCTAGATATATTTTTAAGTTTAGAGAAAACTTATAGAGGTAGTTACAAACCGTGAGTTGTGCATCAACAAGGCCTGTACATTGGCAATGGATTCCGCAACATATTTTAGTCATATGCTCTTCAACATCGATATCAATCACTTACTTATTAGCTGTGTTCTGCAATTTATTTGCTTCTTTAAGATAATATACGGAGAAGTACTATGACTCAATAAATATACTGATGAAGACGCACCAGAGCTTTGAAACGAAATATTAAATTAAAATACTTATATTTAACTTAAAAATATTAATTATGTTATAATTTAATGTTAACTTTTTTTTTTTGGAGAACAGCTAATGTTGATCCCGTATAGCAAACATCTGTGTGCGCGCGTGTAAAGTAATTTCTTGGACGTCAAATATTTGTTTTAATTAACTTATAGGTTTTGTTGGGTTTACAAAACGAAATATGAGAAAAAAAACAAAGAGAAAAATAAGGAAGAAAAAAAATTTATTGCAGCACTTATGACTAAACTCAGATAACAAAAGTAAGATGAAGTACGAAGTCATCAATGGTTTTTTTTTGACCAAGAAGTCATCAATGGTTTAAAACCTTATGAAATAGTCCAAAAATATTTAATGTTGTCTTTAAACTATGCCAATTACTATGGTCCTATTTATAGGGTATAGGCCTATAGGGCATTGAGAAAATTTTTTTATATGGATGTACAATTTTTATTCCTCATTTATTATTATGTTGACTTTGTTTACATGAGATATAATGTATATTAAATATGGACAAAGTTGAAAAGTTATTAAATTTTAAATGAGAGTTGATAAAGTTTAAGGTTTTCTTTGACTTGTGTGAAACATGCTGGAAGTATTTTATAAATAGGATGAGAGGAGTATCTATGATCCTAAGCGAGTCTGAATAAAACAACATGAAAACAAAAATCAGAAGGGGTGAATAAGGTGTGGTTTCAATAGAGTAGAACTAACCTATCTCACTACCATCCCAACTCTTTCGTTTTTTGAATTATTGATGGGGAAATGATATAATACTTGGTGAAGTTTGCTTCACAATGATAGCGAAAGGCTGACGTTGAAAGGAAGGGAAAAATAAAAGCAACATCTTTATAAATGCTTAGCTGCCTAATTAATTATCCTTATAACTTTTTTGACACTTTCAACTTGAAATTTTGAAGGACTAAATGATCAATACATAAGGTCATGCTTTCACAATTCATAATAGTATTAAAAATAAGAATCAAATAAGCTTTTATTCATTATTAATCCCACACAATTTTCATTCTTATTGAGCTCATCAGATAACATTTGTATTTTCTTTTAATAGATCCTGTCCTAGTCAAATTCTTCATTTGATAATGTCTAGCACGAAGATCAACTTGCAAAGTGAATCTTTGAATCTAAGAAGAGAAATACTATATACCCTATTTCATATTCACAGAATAAATAAAATAACATCTAAACATTTAATTAGTAAGGATTCGACTCATGTAAGCCTTGATAATGGTGGAAGTTTAAATGTCATTATATATTGCTGATTTGAAAATTTTGATTAGTCAGTGAACGATATGTATTGTTTTTGTAACTGCACAACTTGGATAATGGGATTTGGCCTAATAACTCTAATAAGCTCTAAGGACAAATGGGACGAGGAAGGATGGGTAAGTGGGTGACAAGAATGGCCGAGAAGTAGGAAAGAGAGTGAGAAAGGGGGGGGGGGTTAAAAGACAAGTTTACTTTTGTTTTAAGGGGTAACTTAGCTAGCTAGGTTGTTGTAATGTCATTCTCATAGGTATCTTATTATACAACTTCTCAATGTTGGTGCTACGTCAGCCAACTAATTCCCCTCTCTCTGTGGCTGGCTTCCCTTGTTAAAAAAAACTCGCTATAAAGCTATATATTTAGCTAGCTTAATTGCTGCCACTTCCACTATGTTCATGTGTCTCGAACTTTCCCAGACAAACACCCAATCAAATCAAACTTCACTCTGCCGAGGAAGGGCAGTCCGATGCACAAGACATTCCGTGCTCACGCAAGATTGGGTAAAGAGCCGGATCTCGTAGGATCTGATGTAAGCAGCCTTTCTTGGGAATTATTTATAAGAGGCTGATTTTACAGTTCAAGACCATGATTTTTTAGTCGCTTTTGGCATAAAGTATTGAAAATTAGTTATAAACATTGAGATTGAGATTGATAAAATATATTAAAAGAATGTTTAATATAAGAGATTGTTTGTTATATAAGATTAGCTAAACTCATATACGTGGGATTGAAAGAATATCATGAGAGAAAGTAGACTTCCATTCCCATCGCTATGGGTTTACTTAATGTTATGTAATGAACAATTCTTTATGCTAAATATTATTTTAATAATTTTTCTTAATTATAATATCAATTTTTATCTTTTATTTTTAATATTTAGTTTCAAACTGACTTTTGGTGACACGGAGATAAAACTCACTTTGCAGAATAAGTGAATATAATCTGATATACGACATTTACAGCTAGGGCATTAATTTTTCGCTCAAAGTTTTCACCAACTTATTCGTAAGACGCTGATCCATTAACGACATATATATGATAATATATTCAAATTATATACCATAGATACAATATAACGCATCTCAGCCTTCATATCTCTAGGAATGGTGAGAACCATATAATTTTAATACAGGCGATGGTGTTTGTGAGACTTGGTCCCTCTGCTTTGAGGAGAAAGAGGCCTGACCTGACCTATGATTCCCTCTTTCTTCTGTGTGCTTCTGTGGTGTGAATGATAGAGAAATCACATACTAACTATAACACAGCTTCTCCCAAACTGTGATTTTGCCTATCTCCAAATCATATAGTTTCTGACTCATTAATTAATCACTTTTTTTTAGGTGTTTGGGTAAAGTTACACAAAACCTTGGTTTTGCTTGAAACATGCTTATCTGCAGTTAGCCAAACACGCACACTTTTCTCCCATGCATGTTATTTGATGAGACAGTAGTGAGACACCATTTGGAGTTAATTTAATTATGATTAACAGATAGAGAGGGCCGAATTAATTAAGGGACAAAAATTAACATCTTCACTGATTCACTCTTACACACATACACACAGACACAAAATTTTTCCGGACTAAGTATAAAAAATCTGGAAAATAAGAGGTTTATTCATCATTTGCAGTTAATGATGAATAAACCTCTTATTTTCCAGATTTGAACTTTTGATTTGACCCAACCACAATGCACCCAACTGGACTTTGTTTGATGATAAGCAAATTTGTTTGTGTGTTTCTTATTATCTGATATGAAAAAAGCTAAGTGGTCACCCCCATGCATACGTAGCACGATGGGATATGGGCAACATCCAAGACAGCAAGAGAATGACAGAAAGTTCTAAATTATTTATATACCTATGGATGGATTCATTTTCTCTTCTTTTCCTTTCTTTTAAGAAAATTACTTTTTTTTTTTTTGGAAAATTTGAAAGGACCCAGCTTACACAATATTGATTTTGCCAAGAATATGGTCCCAGGAGACAGATCAAATCAACAATGTAACTGGCTATTAATGGGAAGTGTGACTAATTATTGGCATGGCCTACAATAATAAAAGATGTTTAATTTCCTCCTTGATTTTTCACCATCATCATCCTAATCATCTTTTGGATATATAATATAATACCTACTTGTGTTTATGCTTATCCTATATATGTTTGTGTGTGTATATAACTCTAACCTCTCTTAGGAATCAAACTTCACATCTTTGTGAATCACTTAACAATGAAATCCCACTTCCTTTTTTTAAGGAGGAAAAAGGGAACTTATCCCCACTACCTTATTTGTTCTGTCGTTTTCTTTTTGAATATATCATACTTGGGGAAAAACTTTTGTTCTTGAGTTTTGCTTAATTATCCATTTAGGTCCTAAACTTTAACTAAAACCAACATAAAGCAACACAATTTCTATAGTTTTTTTTTTACTCCAATTAATAACACACTTCGAGTTAAAGTTGAGGGACTGATTAATTGGTAATTTAGATGAAGTTCATGGAGTAGAAGATATATTTTTCCTAGTGTTTATTTTCATTATTCTTATTCACTTTTAGCAAAGTCAAAAATTCGGAAGAAAATTTAAGAGGAAGATTGTAAATGACTTTCCCTTAACAATAATAAATATTTTCTCTTATAATGCAATAATATATATAAGTAATTAATTAAGGCATATATTATTGCATCATAAGATTTATAATGCATATATTAGTTTTAGAAATTTTTGGGTGAAAAGATTTAAAACTCTTTTCATCTGGTTTTTTTGAAAGTTCAGGTGAAGTCAATCATTGAAGAAGACAAGGCTTGAACTGTTCTTTTGCCAGCAGTTTAAAAAGAATTTATAAAACTATTTAAAAATTACTTATCAATGAAATTTTCACATTATCAAAAGAGATGCAAACCCACCTCTTTGTGAGATATAAGATGGATACTAATCAAATACCACCTCTGGTCTTTAATATAAAAACTAGATGGTTAAGGAGTAGACTATAAAAATTATTTAAGTCAGTTATTTGTAATAAATAGATGTTATCTTTCCTAAAATACCCTTACTAATCATGTGTATTAATTAAAATCACCATTTGATGAAACCTTTAATTTCTATAATTACTAAAAGGATTACCTTGAACAAGATGGATAAATATGAGAGATAAAATAAACTGATATATTATATTTAAAATTAAAATAAAAATTAAACTAATTCTTATATTAAAAAACGAAAGTAATACTAATTTAGCACAGATTCTGGTTGGCAGCAAGATTCAGGGCTTTCAAAAGACATCCAAAGACGGGGGCGTAAGCCATAAGGGCCAGGTAGTCCGTGAGAAAAAGTGGGCTTCCACAATTACGATTTTGGACATATCAGGCCCATTTAATATGTCTGTGTATATACACATTAATATGGATGAGATACTGTACCCAAAAAAATGATATAAAGAAAAAGGTTTTAAAAATATAAATTACTTTAATTTAATTTTGTGAAAGAACTTAACGGTTTAAAATATTTCTCTTATAATGAAATAATATATATAACTCAATAATATTATAATGCAATAATATATGCATTATAAATCTTATAATGCAATAATATATGCCTTAATTAAATTAAAGAGATGCAAACCGACCTTTTTGTGAGATGTAAGCTGGATGTTAACCAAATACTACCTCCAATTATTAATATAAAAGTTAGTTGAATAATTTAAGTAGATTAAAAAAATTAATTAAATTAGTTATTTGTAATATATAGATATTATCTTTCCTAAAATATCCTTACTAATCATGTGTATTAATTGCAACTGCCATTTGATAAAACATTTAACTTGTGTAACTATTATAAGAAGTATCTTAAAAAAAATGAGAGACAAAATATATTAGGATTTTATATTTAGAATCAAATTAAAAGTCAAACTAATTCTTATATTAAAAAAAGAGAGGTAATAGTAATTTAGCACAGATCTTGGTTAACAGTAAGATTCAAAGCTTTCAAAAGACATTAAAAGACATGGGGCATAAGCCATAATGGCCAAGGCAGTCCATGAGAAAAAGTGAGCTTCCACAATTACGATTTTGGACATATGGTCCTTAATATCAAGGAACAAAAAACCGGACCGGACAATGAACCAGTCAAGATAGTGGGTTAAAGGTTAATGGTCTAACCGGAGTCGGACCGGTCATATTAAAATAATATAATTTAATTAATAATAACAAGATAAAATAATAATCTCTAAAAAAAATTTTACTCTTCTTTTTTTTGGGAACTTTCTTTTGCTTTTTGTATGGGCCACCTTTGAATCATTGCTCTGCAGTCATCCCTTTTTAATCTCCATACGGCTTACCCCTCAATCACTCCATCAAGTACCATAGTAAAAAAGCAACCAATCCAAAGGAAAGACCTGGAAGACTTGGACTGCCGTGCTTGCTCTGAAATTACAAGTTGTGTATTCCTTCTTTTAATAATAAAATAATTGCCCATCGTCCCTTCACTTCCTTTCCTTAGATTACTTTCTCACTCCGCTCACCTCTCCGTCCTCATCCTCAGCTCCTCATTTTGCTCTTCTTCCTCTTTCCACTTCCCCCACCGCCGCTTCTATCTTTCTTATTTCAACCCTCCCACCACCTCCTCAACACCGTGAGGTATCTTCTTCATTCTCTACTCTTCGTCTCCTCCAATTATTTTTTCCCTCCTCAATTACTGCCCCTCTCTTTTGTCGGAGTCTTTGGATTTTCGGTCATCACCTCTTGCTCTTATAATGGTAGAGACGCAGATGGCCTCAAGAGCGACGACTGCCTTCGTGAACAACAGGAGGACTAAAATCATTAAACCGGACAACCCATCCAACCGGCGGGTTGCCCGGTTGAACCTGGTTTTTTCCAGTTTGGTCATAGGCCGGTTTTTTCCTTCAACCAGACTGGACCAAGGACCGGTTCACCGGTTTTCCGGTTGAATCGGCCGGGCCGGTCCGGTCCCTTTTTTTTTCATTGCTTAATACCCAAATATATATATCTAAATGATTTAAAAATATAAATTACTTTTTTCTTATTGCTCCAGGGTATCCCCACCGTTGATAGTAGTGAGACTAATCCCCCATCCCTGGGTCGACGCACGAAGTAGTAAGGAACTGGCCACGGGGTGCTTTCCATTCACAAGAGTTGGGGATCGAACCCCCAACCACTTGCTTAAGGGACAAGATGCCTAACCATCACGCCCACCACAACGTGGTTAAAAATATAAATTACTTTAATTTAATTTTCTGAAAGAGCTTAACAGTTTAAGAGGCTGTCATCACTGCTTTCCCTACAATATATTTTTTTCAAATAAATTACTTAATTCTAACAAATGTGACATAATCTGATATTAGATTATATACCAACTTATAAGTTAGATAAATTAATTTTTAAAAAATAATAAATATGATAGACATAATGAATTAAGGTCTTACATTAAAGACCAAAACCAACTTACTAATTAATTACTCTATTTAGGACTGGAGGAGTATATAAATTGGATTGCAGAAACATGAATAGAATGAAAATTTTGAAACAAAAAGTACAAAAACAAATCAATATAGCCACATTGCAATTACCAAAACTTGATTTCCTTATACGAATAATCATATATCAATAAATATCGTAAAACATGAGTGCATGAAATGTCTCCAAGGCGGTTCCAACAAGAAATTGCCACTACAAGAAGTTGCTTGAAAAATTTGTGGTGTTCCCTTCCAATGTTGTTTAATTCCTCTCAAACAAATATATTTCTAAGCCTTGGACTTAAGGATGTGTTGCAATTGTGACCTTTGGCTTCTCACTCTTGCGTCTAAAGACACAGCCTTCAAGTTACTTTTTGGGACACCTTTTGGCCATTCTATGCAACCTTTCATAGCACGAGTTATGTGCGGATTTATGGCTTCTGATTCCCAGTTCTTGAAGCCACCTTCCAATCCTGAACCTTCCATTGAAGACAAAACCCCTGCAATTACGGTACTAGTTGTTCCATTAGTTATGCATGGCCTTAACTTAGAGCTAGAAGAAGCCTTCCTCTTTAATATCTCAGTAACTTCTGTCTCAGGAGATTCCAAGTAAGCATTTTTACCATACTCTGCTACGCTTCTTATCACATTATCCTCTTGGTTGACTTTGACAACTTCTAACCCTGTGTTGTAGTCAGAGGATGAGTGTGATCTGTTGTCTGGGGCATGTTCATATGGTTTGATCACTTTCTCATGACCTTTGTCATTTTTGAGCTCTTCATAAATGGAAAAGATATCATCAAATTTTAAGAAATCATATGAAAGTTCCACAATGTGTTGGTTTTTGGCTAGCTCAGCTGTGGCTTCTGATCTTAGGGAATTCTGCAGAAAAGCAAAGAACTGGATCATCTGATTGTATTTATCTTCAAGTGCAAGTTTTGCATCGAATAGCTTCATTTGAACTCGTTCTTCACGCAAAAGATCTGCTATTTGCATCATGTTTCTCTCTTCTTCCACTTCATTGAGGATCTTTATGGATTCCATCTCCAACTCCTCAAGCCTGCCCTTGTCTTCTCCTATTTCCTTGGCTAATTCATTGCACACTTCCTCCATTAACTCTCTGCCTCTTTTTTCTTCCTCAAACTTCTTCTTGAAGTGCTTAGCATATCGGTTCGCTTCAGCCAACTTGTGCAACAACTTGGCATTCATCAGCTCCATCCTTTCCTTACTTCTCCTTTCCCCTTCCAGTTTATCCTTTACCTCTTCTAACATTGACTGAAACTTTTGGAGTTCTCTTTGCTTCCAAAATATCATTTCTTTCTCAAACTTCCGAACAAATTTTTGTGTCCTTTTGTTAGAGGACTTCCTTGAAGCTTTAAGCTTATTTATGCACCTTTGAGCCTGAAGTAGTTCTGCTAGAAGAGCTGAGACAATTGAGTCACCTGCTAAATTCCTCTCTTCATTGTGTTTACTACCCTGAATCTGAGTGAACTCATCGGACCCTTCAGGAAGATCAGTATCCCACTTTGTTGCCTCTTCCTTACAACACTTGAGATATGGAGCCCACGATTCAAGCTGAGAACAAAAATCGCCATTAGGAATTACTGTCTCAATACTGTCATTAATGGGGAGAAGAAATACAAGGTTTCTGTGTCTTCTCTTTCATGAATATCACTGAATCAATAGGTCACATGTATCAATTTCCATTTACAAGTTCATTTTCAAATCATCAATCTGGGATAGATATATAGAACTGATTAAAGTGCTTCCCCCTTCTTTACATTGTTCAAAGTTGAAGCAAAAATAAGTATGTAAACTGTATACCTCATGTTGAATTCCATTTCTTGAATGCAAGATAGTATCCGATGGGGGATCTTTCGTCTTCTCAAATTCATCTCTGGTTTCATGATGAGTGGGAGGCTCAGTTCTCAAATTCTCATTAGCTAGCTAAAGGAAAAAACATGTGCAGGATGTCAACATGACTCAAGGGCAGAAGTTGTTAAAAACAAGAAGTGAAAAACCATAGCCAATAACTATAAATAAGTTTGTTCTTTTAAGAAGGCAATGATAGAGACCTAACTCTGACACCAAGCCTTCTGATTATACTCTAAGGATCCGAAGAGGTGCCAGGGACCACCAGGTCAACATTTCATTGGCAAATCCAAATAAAGTTCTATTTAAGATGCTGATTGGAAAGGATCAAATAATGAATCACAATATAACAATGGGCAGATGGCATTTTTGAATTAATTCAGGATTGGCATCAATTTTGCAGAGTTCAGATCCTTGATCATCAGTTAGTTTCCTGGCTTCGGTTATATACATATACTTGATGGAGGAACGACTGAGATTGACTTTAATCAATAAAATAATGGCTGATATTTGAGTTTAAAAGGGAAAGAACTGAATCGCAGGGCTCATAAGAAGTAGGCCATTTCAAATAGCAAAAATATTAGGAATCCAAGATAAAGAATTCCCGACATTAGTGGAGGAGCAAGACAAAACATTAATTCAATTACCCAAAAGTTGAACTTAAAAAAGAAGTAACATGATGATTTCTAAGTTAAGCTTCATATTAAACTTGGATCACCTCCTCTATATGATCAGCACACTTAAAATAATAAACCAGTTCACTTTTTAACAGACTCGTGTCAGATGAAAACCTGGAAGTTAGCCATTGCACAAACAACAAGCATGAACTATATCATGAACAAAGTGTACTAGAGAAAATGATACAGGATATTCTATCCTGGTTCTATCATTTCTAAAAGCTTTCAGCCAAGCATCAGATAAATTCCAAGACTCAAAGGAGGGAAAAAGAAATGAAAAGCAAAACGCAGTTGCTTTCCTTCGCCTTCTTTTCTAGTCAGCAACCACAGAGCCCAGCAACAGAATATTCTCAAATTCACATCAAGACACAGCTAAGGAAAAGAAAAAAAAAAAAGAAGAAGAAAATTTCAGATACCTCAGACTTGGACGAACCAACCGACCCATCACCGATAGATTCACCGCCATAATTCCCTGAACGCTCCATAAATCGAAGCTGCCACAATCCAGCGGCGAGCTTCCTCGCTGATAGCTGGGGTTTGGGAAATCCATGCCGGAAATTCACAGGGGAACTCATACCGGCGGTGAGGGAGCTTTTCTTCTTGTGAAGGTTGCAGTGCAAGGAAGGATCATTTCGGAGGACGCCGTAGTGACGGCGGAGGAGAGCGGAGAGTGTTGAATTCCGGTGTTTGCGGCGATGGGTTATCGCCGAAGAGTGGGACCCAGGGGAGGAGTTCATTGGGGATGAGCAGGCGGGGAGGCCACCATGAACAGAGAAAAGAGAAAAGGGAAAGAGAAAGACATAACCAAAACAAAAAGATTGGAATTTGGGAATGTTTGTGTCTGCCCAGTGGTGAGTGACAGTTACTTCTTACTATGCGCGTATTTATCATGCATGCTTTGCTTCCTTCATCTTTTTTTTTTTTTTTTTTGAGCTGAAGCTTCCTTCATCTTTTTAACTCCCTCTTTTTTATTGCCATCCACCACTGCCAGTTTGCATAATTAGTTTTTTTTTTATATTGACAACCCATATTCTGTGCAATCTATTTTTTAAAAATACTTATTAATATGAAAAATATTATTATATTAATATAATTAATCTATAATAAAATTTAGGACATTCTAAAGAATGAGAAAGACTTGATAAATACTACACGCAAAAAAAAGTATCGCAAATTTTATAACCACAGAGTTGATATTTTGATTTAAGTGACTTTCATCACTAAATTTTTACTTAGAAATTTCTTGAAAAAAATCTCAAAAAATATCTTTAAAATTTTAAAATTTCAAATTAAAAATGACTATAAAAATGTGTTCTCATTTACTTTTCATATATTGTCAATTGCTATTAAAGTATAGTAAATAAAAATGATGTTAAATTTAAAAATTTAAAAGTATTTTTATGAAATTCTCCCACACTTCTTTCTTTCTGTTAGTTTTCTCTAATATTTATGACAAGAATATTATTTATCAGTAATAAACAATAAAGGTGGTTTGCCGCATGGTGTCACTAAGTTACTCCTCCTGTTCTTAATATAAGACCTATTTAACAAATTTGATTAGATTAAGAAAGTTAGGTAAGTTAGTTAATTATAAGAAATGTGACACATTTTTCCTAAAACACCACAATCATCTTTTTTAATATCCTCTCTCTGTTCTACTTGATTATGGTTGGAGAGTATCTATAGGGATAATTTAGAGAAAAATTGATAAATATGATAAATGAGTCTTATATTTAGGATCAAAACCAACCCAAAAATTGGGTCCTATATTAAGGACCGGAGGAGTATATACATATATATATATCTCAATTGCTTCGTCTTAACCCAACTTCCATAAGTTCATTTAAAACTAAGTTTATAAAATTTATATATAATTAGGCTTCTTCAGTTGTTTTACAAGTTTTGTGGTCCTCCATTATGTTTGCTATTCTCAAACGATCCTTCTGTGTAATTCTCTCATATATTAATGAATCCGAATCCCAGATTGGGGATCAGAACAAGTACGTGCTCGCGGCAAGGTCCCCCTACAAAATGAACAGAACAACATGAATAATATACTATAATTAATCAATCAATAATTTAATAAAGTATATATTCAAACCCCCCTGAACTAAGCCACCCAGCTTTTTTTGGATCTAACATATTGCTGTACGATTAGATAGTGGATATTATTTTCCCAAAACGTTAATGAGTACAAAGTCATCGTATTTAATTAAAGGACCCACCAGCAGAAGACCATATGATGGACAAAGACGCGGGGAGCGGGACACGTGGAGGCTTACTGGAGCCAGTTGGTGTGTTAATGAATGAAGTTGGTGTTACTGTGAGGGAGGGGGGAGGGGGCTGTTTGGTAAAGCCATTTAACCATTTTAATTGAAGGTGTGAAGTGTTCAACGATTTAGGTTTGAGTTGGTTCAGATTTCACTTCAATGATAATCTTTAGACGTATCATCATGTCTGCACAAACTTTTGAATTTGTTAAAATTACTACTTTGTTTTGAGTGCGCCCCATGTCTAGCCCCATCAATTAGGGTAGCGGTTGGGTTTATATTTTTTTGAGAAAGTTCTTTCTTTTCAAGTCAACCAAAGAAGTTTAAATTTTTTTTTTAAAACTCATACTTATCTTCTAATTAAATTTAACGATCTTAAATAGACAACAATTATTAAGTATTTAAACATTAATATTATTCCCTTCGTAATTAAAGGAGCGCAAATAAAATATGTTGAGAGTTATTTATAACTTTAAACTCTTAACCACGGTTGTCAAACTCACAAGTTTAAGCAAATTTGTGACAAAGATGTAGATTCGAATCGAAAACTCAGATTGTAAACTTGTAAGAGTTTACCTAGTAAAAATATATTATTAAATAATTAAAATACAAAAATAATTTGATTTAAATATATTTTAAATCCAAATCACCGAAAAACTAAACTTATCAACTTTCATAATTTATCATAAGTACTTAATATAAAAATTTCTATAAATTTCATATATAAAGTCAAGTCACTAAACATAATCAAATTTTAAAAAATAACTATAAATTTAACAGAGATAATCAAATATAAAATTATTATCATTTCTATTGTCTTCTAGTTATTCACCATCACGATGTCCACTGCATAAAGTTTGATTATTGTGGGAAAAAATTTTTACTGGACTGATTTAAAAATTAAATATCATCTAGTATTCGCTAAAATTGATGCCAAAGTTTGTATCAATGTTTTTGAAGAAGTAGAGACCATAATATTACAATATGTTTTTATTATAAATTATGTATAAATTTTTGTATTAAAAATGGTTTATAATTTAACAATAAATGTTTATATATTATTGATAAGAAAAAATAAAGACAATTATAAAAACTTACATCCACTAATTTCATCCTAATTTATAAAACTATCACAATAAACTGAAATAAAATAAGAGCAAAAGCCATATTGCTGCATTTTTGCTTTTGCAGTATTTTGAAAAGTCAAAGAATGATTTGAAAAAAAATGAGGCTTCTGGAGTTTTGGCGCAGTGACAGTAACATATTCAATTATTTTACCCTGGATACAATCTCGGAAACTCAAAATAAAACTCATGATTTTATCAAAAAGTTACGTTTTTAAGTGAGTCGAGTGCGATTTTTCATATTTCCAATTTTAGATGAGATTTAACCAAAAATGATGATATATGTTTGTAAAATCGGATCATTCCATGTTTTGAATCGCGATTTTGACAACATTACCCTTAATCCTAGCATCTAGAAATCAAATGCTGAATATTCAAAGTTTAGTAACCAAATACATATATTTTGAAATAACCAAAATAATAACAATATCCTATAGGAATAATAAATGCAACAAGAAATAGTAATACAAAATATTCTAAATGTTAAAATGAAATTTTAAATCTTTAAAATCCTTGCAATTTTATTTTCTTCTTTTTGGTATTTTTATCATTTCTTTCTCGTCCAAGGAAATGTCCTCAAGTAAAGTTGTTGATGAGACTTCATGAGAGTTGGATGACCAAGCAGGAGCTTCTTTAGGGATTCCTGTGATGACAAGATTTTGTGATGGGGATGAAATGTTGAGATCAATAGAATGAGTTTTTTTTTTTTCATGACAAAAGTGAGGCTTTTGAAAATTGATTGATGAAAGTATTGTGGGACATGCTCTGGTACCAATTGATACAAGTAATAATTCTAAATCTAAAATGATAACTCAAATAAAATATTTTTGCCATGAGATTTTATAAACAAGTTTCTTATTTATCAAACTTTTTGCCTGAACAAAATCTTCCCCGAAATAGTATTTACATTCCTCAAACGAAAAATAGATCCAAATTTTTTTTTTAAAAAAAGAGTCAAAATAACAAAAAACACTATAATATAAACAATCATCACAAATTCATCCACCAACAATTATTTCAAGTATACCAAAGCAAAGAACTAAGTTTTTTAAGCCAATAACCACAAGAAAATCTAATCTATACTCACAAGAAGCTAAAAATCGCATAAAACACAATCTAAAAACTGTAAACTACAAACACACTGTAAAAATCATGTCTCCAATACTAAGGAAAAATCACAATATCAACCATTCAAGATTTCAAACAACCAAAGACCCATATGTACAACATGAAGCGTCGACTGGAAGAGAGAAGAGAAACACACCTACAAACGATGGAGAACAACTTAGACGACGGAGAACAAGTTGACGGCACCTTTGACGAAAGATTTTGGCTAAAAATCATGAGGAAATATCAGTGAGAAGCAACAAATTAAACTAGAGCGTTTACAGGGAAAGAACACACTGCAATGTAAAAGATGATAAAGGAAGAAGGTGAAAAGTGAAAACAAAGAGGCAGAAGATTAGGAATTTAAAAGTTCTTACCAACGTCAAAGGCCTGGTTTTAACATCAATTACTTTGCTAAGTAACGTTAAAACATAAAAGATATCGGTTTTCTCAAAACCAACGTAAGTAATTTAAAAAAATTTCAATTTATTTATCATTCTGCCACCGTCTCTCTCTCTCTTTTTTTTTTTTGACATCGCTTATGCTCATAACGACGCTAATTATAATTTTTCTAGTAGCGAAAATTCAAGAGAGAAAATTAGAGAGAAGAAAACTCAATATGCAATTCAATATCATTCAAGGACAGAAAATGTATCGAGGCACATATTTGAGTGATCATTTTGGCATTCTCTTCTCTTTTTGTTATGCTATTTTATCTTTTTCTCCACTCCCTTCATTGGTTGAGAAGGTTAGTCCTCAATCTAATTTCTTCGAGCACCACTCAAACCCTAATAAGAAGAAGCGGTCTCTAATACCAATTGATAGAGATAGGGAGAGAAAAAATGGAGAAAGAGAGAAATATTCAACAATGAATTTTAAAATGAATGACACTCAATATGCAATTAAACATAACATTAAAAAAATATAGGGAGAATAAATGTATTAAGGCGCGTTTAATTGATATTTGAATATCCATTTTAGCATTCTCTTTTCCTTTTGTTTTTCTCTTCCATCGTTCTCTATCTTTTAGGATCTTAGTAGAATTGGTTATTACGAACTGGTCATTATCTTTTATTTGATGTTTCAGAAATACCCTAAAACTAGATGAGAAATAGCTAGTGGCATGACTTGGAGTGACCTAGTGCTTGACTGGATAATCTGGCTCAATACAAAAGTTATAGATAAAAAAATGTTAAAAAATGATTTTACTGATAAAAGTTATATTTTTATCGAAGATACATCTCCTTGAACAATTATGTTGGGATACAAAAGAGTCATATTTAAAGTTATGCATATCCAATAATTTTACAGTATTTTTATATGATATTAAGTTAATAAATTAATTTATAACTTAAATACAATTAAAACATCATATCATAAAATGTCTCCATGATATTCATAAAGTAAATTCAAAATTAAAGCCGTTATATATTATGTAGATACTTAATTTTGTTATTGAGTTTATTTCATATGGCAAGAAAAAAGTATGATAGAATTCAATATTCCATTACAAGCCAAAGGAACAAACTTAACGGAAAGGGGGCAAAATTGAAGTTGGGTTATGGGTTTATCAATAGGAGCTGTGCGTGACAGCAAAACGAATTATTAGAGGGACTTTCTATTAATAAAGGAGTAATTGATATGATTTGATGGTGTCAGTTAAAAAATTAAGGCTACAGTAATTTCAGTGTTTCATCCTTGGAGACATCACACAAGTGGCGACTGCGAAATTGTCGCAAAAGGTTATTCTCAAAACATATTTGATTGGAATAACTAATTAGCTTCAATCACCCAACTCCTTTTTCTCTAAATAAAAAAAATGATTTTCCAGGAATTCTAACATCTTCAAAACTCAATTAGGATTTAGGAGCAACTCCCAGCACAAGATAATTGTATTTTTATCGCAAGGTTTGAAACTGGATCCCCTCCACTTGATCAACTTGATACGAAAGGATCAAAGTCGATCCATTATATAATGGCTTTTTTTTATTTTACCAGAACATCATATAATGGCTTTGGCCAATGTAGTAGTAGTAGTAGTAATAATAATAATAATAATAATAATAATAATAATAATAATAATAATAATAATGGTCGAGACTACTCAGGCTATGATTTAGTTGTCATATTAAATGACATGAATTTTATTTTGACTCCTTTAAAATTTTGTTGTGGTTTGAAAAAATATATATATTTATATTTTCTTGCAAGTGAACTAGTAAAAATAACATATCATAATATTCAGTCTGTTTGGTGTGGCGTTTCGAAAGGAAAAAAGTAACTTATAAGTGTGATAAGTCAGTTTGCAAATTTAGATGCCGTTGGTCACAGCTTATAAGTACGATTGTAAAAGCACTTAAAACTTACTTATGATTTACGTGAAAGTAGCTTTTTGAAATTAAAAAACATTTTTGCCCTTATATCTACGTTTTTCTTATGCTTCTCTCTCTATATTTCTTGTAATTTCTAATCAGTTTTTAGTTATTTATTTTTAATAATCTAAAATAATTTTCAACAGTTGTTATAATATTTTTTTATTCTATATTTACATAAATTATACAGAAGTATATCATCTAATTAATTATGTAATATTATTTGGTTCAAAAATTTTCATTTCTAATTTAAATATATGTTATTAATTAAATATAACTTTTTTATATTATAATAATTTAAAATTATTATATTTTGTAAATTCATATTTTTAATCATTTTTTATTATTTAATAAAAGTTATACCCATTTTGATTATTCTGTAAACTAAACTTACTTATTTAATCCTAATCCAAACAATTTTTTCACTTTACAAACTAACTTTTTTTTTTATAGTTAAAATTTTGGAAAGGGATTGGGCTCACCCACGATCCAAGGACAGGGCGAAATCTCCCTTCCTCCTAGGTCATACTAATGTTGAGCAGGACGAGCCGTCAATTACCCTCAGGCGTTTACCTAGGCACCCAGGAGCTAGGATGCCTCCCCAAGCGCTGTGACTGAAACCACAACAAAGTGGTACTCCCCAGGGATCGAACACATGCCAACTTGGTCATATGTCTCACCCCTTCACCAGCTGAACCCACAGACGATGGGTTTTACAAACTAACTTTTATAAAAGCAATCCAAACACAAATCACACGATCTAATATAACTTTTACTCAATCTTACTTTTCTAAAAATCAAATTAAAAATAAGTTACATTTTCTACTACTAATTCAAATGGAACCATTATCATATATACTAATGGCTCATATTCTTACACAAAGTTAAGATCAGTCATACTGTATACACACAGTTATACACTGCTTAATTATATTTATGAATTGTGGAATTTCTTATAAATTTTATATTATTGATTGATGTATTGATTAATTAAGTCAATCATTGGATTGGAATGAGCTCTAGTTTTGCCAAACTAGAATTATGGGACACAAGGATTTAGGACTAATGTCTGGAATTCAACTCTCTTTACTTTATCACTTGAGGCCTAAATTACAGTTTTCATTTGCATGTATTGGCTTTCGTTGTCTGAAACTGAGTTTATTTTTATGCATGTAAATGTTTGATTATGATATATATCTAATTGTTCATGTATTCCTTCTTTAAAAAAAAAAACAATTTACTCATATTTTTGGTTCATATATATATAAGCTCGATCATTGGGTGAAACCAAACAATTATATACTCCTCTGGTCCTATTTATAAGACACAGAGGAAAGTTTTTTTGGTCCTATTTATAAATCACTTCATTAAATTTTTATCATGAATGTACCATATTGTCCTTCATTTATTATAGTGTAGATATTTATTTTTTTTGAAAGGAGTATATATTAAATAGGTATAAAGTCGGAAAGTTGCTATATTTTAATGAAGAGTTAATGCAGTTTAAGATTTTTCTTGATCTGTGTGAAACATGTTGGAAGTGCCTTATAAATAGAATCAGAAGAGTATATGATGGGGATGAAGGGGATGGGAGTTTTGGTGAGTGTCGCAAGAGGGTTCGGAAAAGCTGGAAACTTCTTCCAACCAATCAAATAAAAACTCACCTAAACTACTTTTTCCAACCACTAAAATGAACACTTCCAATTAAACTTCTTTGGCCTTCGGTTTAATACGACGTATCTCTCACATGCTATGTCTTGTGTACTCATATAAATACATCCCAAGTAGATTCAACCAAACTTGCTCCTACTTAAATGAACCAACCAATCGAACTTTTGTACGAGTGTCTGTGTGGATTTGCAAATTCTGCAGCTAAAAGCTTACGTTCAGTTCTTAGTATAAGATTTAATGAATTAATTTAAAGAAATTATTTAATTATATTATATATTATATGACCTCTCTAAAATATTTATGTATATTATTAGATTATATATCAATTTATAGTCAGACAAATTAGTTAAAAAAAGATAAAAATAAATTTATTAAAGTAATTTATTTTGCTTCATTAATCTTCTCAACTTAGTCAATTGAGTATTATATTAAAGCACAGATATAATATGTCCTCATTTCATAATATGAGAAACGTTTTAACTCTATTTACTAACAAATGGGTAAAAATGAAAATTAAAGTTCTAAAAATTTGCTGATGTTAGTTGTGAAGAATGATAGAATTACTGGGAAAAAAAGTCATCATTTTTTATGAGACTTGGGGGAAAAAAATAAATTTATTTAATACGCATGATACTCCTTCTTGGTTCGTATTGTAGGAGGACATGACGCATAATATATTGAGGTGAGGTGGGACAGTAAATGCTTAATATATTAACACTTATTAAGGAAATTCAAGCACATATATTAAGGAAATTCAATATAAAGTGTCCTCCACTATATGGAAGTATCTTCCAGTATGGATCACTTTGGATTTTTACCCCAACAAATTAAACATTATAACATATTACATTAGATTAAGGCACTTTAATCAAATATTACATTACTATCATATAAAAAGGGCATTTTTTGGGGAAAAAATCATTAGATAATGCACAAAACGATTAAAAAAAAGACTTATATTGAGAATAATAAAATATTAAAGAATTTTCCTTTTATATATAAGCAATATACTTCTCAAACACTGACTTCAAAAAATTTTGGGTTTCTTGAGTTAATATAACTAAACACATTTTTCTTGCAATGCGTGGAATCTAATGAACTAATTATATTTTTCCTCCGATCCTAAATATAAGACCCTTATACGTGATTTATCAATAAACATGATTTGCTATGTATTTCATCATACACAAACTCCCTAATTTCTATAAAAATTGATTGGTATATTGATGATTCCAAGTCTTGTATCACCCTTGAGAAAACAATAATGCAACACCTGGATAAGAAAAACTGGTGGCGTATTTGCTAACTAATTACTTATTAAAGCAAAATAAAGAATATATATTTTTAACATAATCATATGAGATTAAGCTTAAAATCAAAACGGCATTCTTCATAAAAAAAAATAAGAGAACAAAATCACGTTCACATCTTGTATTTTATTTAGGGTGTGTTTGGATGAAACCAAACCGTGGTTTGGAAAAGTGATTCTGGAAAGAATAGATTTTATAAAAAAGTGATTTTGAGAAGTGAGAGTGTTTGGATAGTTGTTATCAGAAGCACTTTTTATATATACAAATTACTAAAAAAAAGACAAAAGTTAATATGATAATTACAGAAAAAAATAGATTTTATGATATATTTTAATTTGAAGGAATAAAATTGTTAATAATATATTTTTTATTAACATAATTAATAATACATAAGATAATATAATTAATATGTATATATATTTATAAAATATAAAATTAAATATGTTTATAAAAAAAATAACAAGATACATATCCTATAGGCTTTCACACTCTCCCTTTTTTCTTCAAAAGAAATTTTTTTTTGCTTTTTCCAAAATCGTGGTTTTGACCCAAAACTATGGTTTGTACAAATTGGGTGGGTGTTTGGGTGACTTAGCACCCAAACGGTGCCTAAAAAGAGAGATCTGGTTTTATTATTTAAATATCCTTAGAAGAAAACGGGCTGATATCGAACTGGCCCAAGCCCAATCATTTTCAAATCCATTAAATGTTCCAAAGGAAATCGCTGTTTATAAAGTTTCGCTCGTGCTAACAAGAGTTAGTCCAGTTAGTAAGGAGTTAATTTATAACCCACAAGGTTATGAGTTTGAATCTCTCTGCCAATATGAAAAATTTGTTAATGGGCTATCTGTAAATACTTCTGTAAGCGTTTTGTATTTCTATAAGTGCTTTTTGAACCTAGAAACATGTCCTGGCCTAGGTGAGCCCACAAGACCCAATTCATCTAAACTTTTTTTTGTACCAATAAAAAAAGCTTCCTTGGTAAATATCTAATTAATTAATACATCATTGTCATTATCTTGTGGCCTTAACGCCAAAAATGATTGAGAAAAAAAAAATAGATGAACCTTATAAAAGATACCGTCTGAAAACCGCCAACAGTATTCAATAAAAGATGAACCTTATTAAAACAAAAAACCAAAAAGAAAGAAAGACACATAAGGAAGAACTTCTATATTCTACGGTCTGAAAGCTCAATGGATGACATAACAGAAAATTACATATTTCATTGATAATTTGTAGAGATAATAATTAAAAATTTTGACTTTTAGCCTCTGATTTCTGAATATCTCCACTTTCCTCCCTAAAATTTGGTTTTCCTACAAGGCAAATTTTTTAATTTGTCCTTTGGAGATCATCTCCCCTGAAAAGATTTCAGATGCCAAATATTTCTGTCATGAATCTAAAATTATTTTACACCAATTTCAGTGAGTGCATAATTATCCGTTTTATGTAGACGAAACTAAAATTATATTATTGCCTTTTTTTTTTGCTAGAATTTAGATAACTAAAATTATTACCCACGCACTTGCGTTCATCATGATGAAGTTGTAACTGAAAAAAAAAAGAAGCTAAAGTATATATTTGACCTTTTAATTTTATGTAAAGTTTCATTTTAAAAAGTATACTTTTAGTCTTTTAACTCTAAAATTATTACTCTTAAATGATGATTTTTTTGTAATAATCATGGTTGTTTTGAATATTAAATTTAATATGTTAGTATTTAGTAATGTTTTATCAGCATTCAAGAACTCAATATCATCATTTTCTGTTAACATTGTTGGGATTAGAGGACTAAAAGTTTACTTTTTAAAATTAAAAGACCAAAATAAAATCTTGTGTAAAGTTAAAGGACTAAAAGTATACTTTAGCCAAAAATTAACGTTAGAGGATGGAAAGATATTTGATCTGTAAGTACCTTTGTAAGCTGTCTCTGAGTTTGAAGGCATGTTCGATCTAGCCACATTCAAGACTCAACTCTCATATACTTTTCTTTATTTTTAAAAAAAAAAGATGGAAGGATATTAAAATTTTGGTAAATTATATTTGTCCTTGAAAATGGAATTTATTAAAGAAGCTATTAATTATTCTAATATGGACCTTATAATTATCCTTTATCATAAATAATAGGTTTTAAAAATGATAAAAAAAGGTTTTTCAAAGATTAGTATTCTATAGATCTATTAATTATTTATTTTAAATATTTTTCAGGAAGAATATTAAATATATGGATAAAAATTATAACATTAAAAAGATAATTAAAATTGAAATTTTAAAAAGATGGTAATAATTTTTCTGTTAAATTCATTATATTTTTCAGACATAAATTTCGTTTAAATTTGCGGATAATTGAGAGGGTCATCCTTATCCACAATAAGGGCGTGGCCACCAATTATATTTGTATGTGTCTAGACAGAGACATTCATTCTTTTTCTTAGGCTTACGCAAATCAGACCTAATCCTACCAATTAAAAAAAATTAACATAAAATATGTGAATATTGTTAATATTATTCTGTGACTTATTAATAAACAAAAAACCAGTGTGACTCCCAGGAGTATTTCACATAGAGAAATTGAAAAACAAAATATAATACTAGCTCATGAAAAGTATATAATATATATATATATATATATATATATATAGTTGTTTGAAATTTGATGATTGCTGTCAATGCTGATATACCCGCAATGAAGAATTTTATTGTAATTTTTGGCCAAAAAAGGCATTCAGAGAGTAATCTCATAATACTGACATCACCAAATTTACACTCTGAATTCTGATACTACTTCTTTTTCTTAATATAAAATTTTATTTAATTTTTATTTTGATCTTAAATATAAGACTCAATCTATTTTGTCTTAAATATAAAATATATGCTCAGTATTTTAAAATTTTTTAAAATTCCGAAACTATAAAATTATCACCTCCAACATATTATAAAAGCTGAGAGTATATATTTTGACAAATTATAGTCAGATGAAGCCAACAGATCTGGCTCTCTTTTTTCGGACTTGGGGTTGTCATTTATCCTCCTTTGCTGCCGTCTAATTATATCTAAATTAAAAAGAAACTACACCATTTTTAACTCATGAGATATCAAAATTTCATACATTTTATATAGAATGTAATAATAAAAATAAACAAGAAAAATATTTGAAAAGTAAGAAAAAATTATGGAGCAGTGGAAGGGAGGACAAGTGACACCTCAAATTCCTCTTTCTCATCCAAAAAAGTTGACATTTCTTTCTTTTTGATACCTTTTTTTTATCATCTATGAATGAATTTTCTCGTAATTTTATTTTAATATCTCAGTTGAAGGATCGAAATACTAACAGAAATGATGTATATTGGCAGGAAAAATGAAGTGTGTGAAAAGAATCGAAAAAATTGAAAGTCTTTCAAGGAAAGTGATTTTATGCCAACTATGAAAAGCGACATCGCTCAATTTGGATTTTGAACGGAAACGCATAAATGCATGGTAATGTATATATACATAAAATGAAATAAAATGGCAGATTTAAGAATGTTGGATGAGTAATTTTGTGCATAGAGTTGATGCATGTTTCAAATATATTTGGATAAAAAGTAATATTAATTGTTATTAAATTATGATAATAATAATAAAATAATTAATTTTATAAGGGAGAGGGACGAGCAAATCTAGCCTTCGCCCGCTGCCCGACCCCAAGTTTAGAGCCCTTGCCATCCTTTAAAAACTAATTCCTTTCTTCCCGAATTTGACAAACATTCCTTACTTTATGATTTTAAAAGTGTTTTTATGATTTATGAAGTAAATATATAGTGAAATTTGTCTCATTTTATTTAAAAAATACTGTTTAAAAGTATTTTTAATTATTGCCAAATACCACCTTACCACCTTCATTTTTCATAATGTACACTCTATCTCTTTCTTTACTTTGTTTTTCACCCTACTAAAATCAAGCATAAAACCACAAAACAAAAAAACTATCAAATGCACTTTATAAATAAAAAGCGAATTTATTGTTAGAGTACCTGAAGAGTATTGTCCCTCACGGTTAGAAAGATTGCATGTGCCTCCAACTACCAACCTACCTAAGTGAAGTGACAACTAGATGTTGTCTTTAGCCACGTCTTGTGGTGGGATGACTCGAAAACAATTTGAATCAATATAGTAATCATGATATAATATTTCTTTCTATTTTCTAAGAAAAGTTAAAATTTACTTTATTTAGTTTAATTATATTTTCTCGCAAACACTTATTTTTATCACGATATCCTATTATTTGGTAAGGAGGATGACAATTAAGAATCTTATAAGAAATATATATATATATATATGTGGAAATGTGGATCTTCACATTATAAACAAAAAAGTTTGAGTTATAAAGTTTTTTAACTGCAAATAGGTTCTATTTTGTATTAATTTCGTCCTTTATTATTTTCTCATTTAATGTATATTTAGTAGATGTTCTTAATCAAAATAAATAGAATGCAAAAATCTCTATTGTATCTAGGTATAATTTATTATATTTACGTAGAAATTGGTTTTGATCATAAATATAATACTTTAGTTCATTGTATTTCTCATTTTTATTATTATATTTTTCTCAAACTAATTTATCCAATTTGTAAATTATATTGATATGATATAACATTACATTAGGATATTTTAGAGAGTTCCTACCACATTGGTTAGAATTAAATAATTTATTTAGTTTTTTTAATTCACTCAAATTAGTTGATTAATTCTTACATTAAGCATCATAGATTAATAGGAGTAAATCAACAGCATGCTAATTACCAGAGGATTCATCTTCTCTTTGGTGTTTTGAATTTTATTATTTGCTTGCATCAGCAATTCAATTCAGAATATAAATATATAGTTGAATGATCTTAATAATATCTTTCCATATATATATATATATATATATGTTTCATCTCAAGCAGTAATAATACAGTCCTATGGGCTTCAAAACGTGGTACTATGGTGTTTTTCTGTGGGTTTGAGGCCAACATTTTCATTTGATTAATTATGAATCATCCTACCACAGCCAAACTATCTTACTCTGGCTTCATCAACTCTCATCTTCCATTTTCCAGAAAATTCTAACAACAGAAAAACATATTCTTACAAAATAATTAATCTTGTAATCAATTTGATTTGACTATTAAAAATATAAAAAAAAACCAAACATTCCTGAATTTGTCTGGTGTTTTAATTTGATGTACTACCTCCTTGGTATGTTCCTAGTATAGACTTGCTTTCAATATTGATGTTTTCTCTTTTTTTCCCCTTAGCTTGCAATATTAATATTAATTACGTGTGTTTTTGGATTTATATGATCGACTTCGCTAATAAAATCCTCAAGTAATTTTCTTTACGTCACCTAAAATTTAATTAATAGGTTATGTGTATATTGCTCAAATCAAAATGTTAATAAGTGATTACTATTTGCACACAAAATAAAATTGTGAGGTTCATTTAATTTGAGGTGTGGCTCCAGTTCTTCAAATAAATCAACATATTTATCATCATCGAGATTATATATACAATTTTAAGATGTTAAAAGTCCACATTGTAGTCAAACATAAAGCCAAAGTCCCCATAAACTGTATTTTCAAGGGAAAATGATGCAATTCTCGAATAAAAAAAATGATGCATCAATATATATATATATATATAAACATAGATTCATTTTATTATATCAATGTTATGACGAAAAGAAAGAAGAGATTAAAAATTGAATAATATTGAACATTTCGACTTAATTTTAATTCGTTGGTAGAGGTCATTTGTGTGTTTCAACATAGATATCATTAATTAATAAACAAGCGGATAACTAAAAATTTTAATTAGTTTAAAACACGTACATATATAGTATATCTGATTGAGGATTAATCAAATCAAATAAAGGAACGTGGATATTAAGATTTAAGTGTTAAATTAAAAGCAGACACGTGAAGGCTATTAATTACTTTAATTAATTAAAAGGGCAAAATATTACAAGTCCAATATTCCTTTATTTAGTTCAAATCTAAGTTCACACCCTACTGTTGGATTCCCTTTGCGTAATCCGTTCGCTTCAAACCCAAAAGATGCTCCTTCCTCCCCTTTTTCACACACATCACTATTTCTAACTTTATCCATATTCAATACATATAATTTTTTAAAAACATAACAATTTACACAATAATAAATAAAGACAAAATAATACTATATTCATATTAAAAATTTAATGGTGTGACGCATAACAATACCCAAAAAAAAAAAACCTTTTTCTTTGCTTTATAAATAGCACTAGAAGAGCAAACAGATATTAAATCCTAAAAAGTTATCTCTCTATATATATACATACTATTTCCAATCCTTAATATAAAAGCTAATTAAGACATTGAATTTGGTCTTTAACATAAAACATCAGTCCATTCTGTCTCCTATTTTTTTCCAAATATTCCTATTAATTATAAGATATTCTCACCGAGAGGTAGTTTTAATGCATATGATTAAAAAGTTAGGAAAAGTTAACACATATTTATAACAAACAACCAACTTAATTAATTTTTTTTAATATTATTAAACTAGTTATCTAATTCTTATATTAAAGACAGAAATTATATAATATATATAGTAGACGTACTTGTGCATATATTTAGTTAGTTAATTATGTAGTGAGTCTGCGACGGCAAAGAGGATTAAATTTGGTCAATAAAAACCCATCCAAAAAGCAGCCACGTAGGAGCACATGTATATAAAACTAAAAGGTCAATTGACCCTGTCGCCTACCTTCTCGTATATATACAAAAAACCCATCAATCAATCTCTCTCTTATCTCATTACCATCTTCATTTTCAAGCCTTTCTCAAACTTATCTACTCATCCCCCCCACTCATCTCTCTCCACCCATTATCCTTACATTACACGATCACTCTCATAATTCCTCTGAGTTTTAACGGAGCCCATATTATCATTATGGGAAACTGTTGCGGAACGACGTCGTCCTCTTCAGTTGATCACTGGGGTGGCGAGGATTGGAGTTTTCTGACATCGAGCAAGAATAGCAGGAACAGAAGCTCAACGAAGGTGTTTGATGAATTGAAGTTGATGAACAATAAAGAGGACAAGCTTCTTGTGGGAGATTCAAATGCTTCTTCTTCTTCTAATGGGAAGATTAAGATAAAGATTTCGAAGAAGGAGCTTCAAGTTTTACTGGGAGAATTAGAGAAGCAGAATAAGAATAAGAAGAAGAATACTAATAATTCTGCAGAACAAGTTCTGGTTCGTTTAATGGAGGCCAGAGATCAGCATCATCATCTTCATCCTGCTGGCCACAACTGGAGCCCTGCGTTAGAGAGTATTCCTGAAGTTAACTGATGATGGTCAGATTAAGGTTAAGGCTATTTTTAGTGTACAAAAATCTCAGAGCAATTCGTTTGTTAATTCTTTTATTTAATTTGGGTTTGATCTTGTAGTTTGGTGTAAGTAGCCTGGTTTGGTTTTGATCAGACTGTATCTTTATGTGTGAACATATCGAAGCTTGCAATAAACAAGTGAAAATTTATGTAGGTATATGTGTGTGTGTGTTTCAATGTACATATATTGTTTTCTATTTATAATCATATTTATGAGCTTTGTTAATTAATTCATTAATTAATGTGGAGAGAAAGATCACAACAAATCAAATCAAACAAGTTTTCTTGTTTGAAAATTATTTATTATATTCGTTCACCAAAAAAAATATTTGTTATATTACATGGCCGGATCCTTGCCGTACGTTTTGATACTTCGCCTAATTAATTAGTTTCTTCGTTTTAGTTAAGATTTAATTAGAAGGTGGATTGTAACTGTCTTTTTGCTTTTGTTTCTTTTTCTTCTGCGTGTACTGTAGTCCTCAAGTTTAGAATAATTATAGAATATGATGAATATCGCCTAGTGATGTGAAAGAACTTTTAAGGGAAAATAGCAATTAGGTCCCACTCAAGGGAATTAAATACAAAAAGATCCCTTGAAATCATGCAATTATTCTGAAGTTCCAAGGAATCTTTTTATAATAAATTTTATTTGTTTAATTACCAAATTACCCTTCTTTTTTTTTTAAAATTTGTATTGACAACTGAAAGAGCAGTGGTTGATAACTCAGGGTGTAAGGATTGACAACTATAGCAGCTGGTTTGACAACTTATGGTGTGATATGCTGAGAAAATGTGTTGTCAAACCAGTCGCGATAGTTATCAATCCTTGCACCCTGAGTTGTCAACCACTGCTCTTTTAGTGGTCAATACAAATTTTAAAAAAGAAGAAAGGTAATTTGGTAATTAAACAAATAAAATTTATTGCAAAAAGGTCCCTTGGGACTTCAGAATAATTTCATGATTTCAAAGGACCTTTTTATAATTAATTCCCTTGAGTGGGACCTAATTGCAATTCTCCCAACTTTTAATTTGTAGGTGACAATTAAGGTTATTGATTGGATCCCACTTAAAATATATGTTGTTAGTAATTGTCTCTCTAAATAAAAAGTAATAATTACACAATGATAGAAAATAAAGCTGGTAATATGAGTATGTGAATCCAACCTGTCAAAAATAATAGATTAGGATGACTACGAGCCAGCTCGTCACCCAATAAACTTTTTTAATGCCACATCGCCAGGCTCATAACTCATTGCAAGTTGGGCTGTGAGCCTGCAAGCTTACTTGCATTTATTTATTTATTTATTTTTTTAATTTTATTAATTAATCAACTTATATTATTATATGTTATATTTTATCTAAAAAATATAAAAAAATACTTGTACCATTTATTTAGTACTTTCAATCAAGTAATTGAAGGAAAAATAAAAAATTCATTATATATTTTTGTACATTGTATAAGAAAAATTATAAAAAGTAAAGAAGTAAATAATGGTTGTTACGCCAACACACCAATCTACCAAGCCGAGTTTAGCCAACCTGCATGTGAATAGGCATTTTTAGCTCACAGCGCATAGATTTTAGGGAAAATGACATTGAGGTCTTACAGAACCAAATATACAGTAAAAAGATCCCCTAAAATCTCATAATTCTTCTAAAGTCCCAAAGGGACTTGGATGCAATTTTCAGAATGGTGAAATGACTCTCTTGCCCCTAAAGTAAAATCTGTTAGAGCCTTTTTAGTTTTCTGCCTTACAAGACACACGGTTGTCATTGGAGAAGGAAGAAAATGACAGTGTTGAAGGGAGAATAGTTTTGGAGACCTAAATGAGTGTTGGTTATTGTGTTTAAGGTGGCTGAACAACAGAGACAGAGATGCCCAGTTGTGAATGACGAAGGCAGAGACTGAACAATGGAGGCAGAGACTGAACGACAGAGGCAGAGACTGAATGACAGAGGTAGAGGCGCCAAGTTTTGAAGGACGGAGGCAGAGACATCGAGTTCTGGGAACGGAGGTCGCTGAATGACGAAGGCAGAGACGTTGAGTTTTGGTTCTGCGAATAATTGTTTGTTTTTCCAGCCTTTTTCTTTTCCCCTTTCATTCTCTACTGCCAATTTGTAGTTTAAAGCATAATACAATTGGTCAGATTAGATGTTGAAACAAGTTTTAAGGTTCATGAGGGGGATGAGTAGTGTCTTTACCTTCTGCATTGTCTAAAAGTTTTATTTCTTTGTATTTTTCTCCCAGATTGCGCCTTTTCCCATTACTGAAAACTAATAATCAAAATTCCCATTAGGTTATTATTTATCTTGTGCATTGCATTGCACAGGGGAAAACTTTAATTTTGGTCCTAAACCATAGATAATCAAGATAGAGTTAGGAGCTACTGCATTGTGCAAGTTATCTGATGCTATTGTGAAAGCTCTTTCGACATGATTGTCTTTTTTGCTCTTCTTTAAATCATGGTGTGGCATGCACCAAATATATTTATTTATTAAATTCTTCCATTTTTATGGTATTAGGCTGATGCAAGTATTTCTACCATCTGCAATATGCGATTACTCAGCTCAATAAACCGGAAGATAGTATTTGGGAAAACCTATTTTATAAGATAGTGGCTGTGGCAAGTATTTCTGCCATATACAATATGCAAAACCTATTTTATGAACAGGTGAAAAGAAAGACATGAAAAATAAAGTAAAAACTTCTTTGTTCACCATGCTAATCATAAGTGAAAAACAAAAATTAAGAGAAAAATGAAAATTTGATCCTACTTACTTATTTTGCTAGGTAGAATACATAACCATTTGATGTGGCTTGTTAAACAGGCTGGAGGGATTCTTTTTGAAAGGAATGATAATCATTTGACCCTTTAAAATAGAACAAAATGGGTAGTAAAAAGTAAGTCTACACTTGAAAGCCTTAAGGTATGAGTTTGGATATGAAATTTATAATAAATAAGGAATGTTAAATATTAACTGCTTATTGATTTGTCTAATTCTGTCATTGACATTTTATGTATACTTCTAACAACTTTTTGGTTTGCCAAGTTCTATTCTTTTATGATAGGAATTAGAGAAAACCTTAGACAAGGCTCTTTTTGACTTGCCTTCTATATCATGTAGAATTAGTCATAGTTTGCGCCCTTTTTTTGGCAGGTTAAAAAAATGGGAAAGGAAGGAAGTTATGCAGGTGGACAAAGGAGCTCTAATTTTTCTGGTTATGTCTTGTTCACAGAGGAATTCTCTAAGAAAACCTCAAGAAAGTACAAATTACTTGAAGCAAGGAATCCACATGTGAGGAAGGCTTGGGATAAATTATCTGAAGACTAAAGAGAGGAATATTGTAAAAGGGCTAAGGAACAAAGAGCTCCTACAAAGTCCAAGAAGCACATAGTTCCTTTCTACACAAGATGTGCACCTAAACAATTTATACAAGTTTGCAAGCATATCAAAAAAAGGAAGGAACTTATGGATAGGCTAAAAAAGATAGGTTTTGACAAGTTGGTTGAAGTATGTTGCCACAAAATTCAAAGAGAATTGTGTGGAGAGTTTATGTGTGGATTTGACCTTCTAACAAAAAACATTTCCATAAGAGGGAAGAGAAGGAAAATGAGGGCAAAAGATGTGCAGGGCTATATGGGGCTACCATTTGATGGGGAAGAGATTAAAGTAGCTGTGAATAATGAGGATGAAGTGTTCAAGCAATGGAGGATTGTGTATGGTAATATTCCATATAAGAAGATAGCGTCATTGTTGACTGAGGAGAAACAAGATGAAAATTTTGAGGTGCTGTTTGTCATGTATGCATTGGGAACATTGTTGTATCCTAATGCAAGTATTTGTGTCACTGATTATTTATTGAAGGTAATACTATCAACAAAAGATAGATTAGGTAACTTTGATTGGTCATCCTATGTGTTGAATGAACTATACAACGGCATTGGAATGTACAAGAAACAATTGGAAAAAGGCAAGTTGACTGAAAAGAAGAAGAATGTGCCAGGTTGTCTATACTTCCTACAAGAAAGTGCTATTATAATTTGTATATTTCTGTTGTCATTTTATGGTCTGAATGTTGTCAATGGGTGCTGTTAACTTATCATTCATATCACATGCAGCTATATTGTCTACAAAATTTCCACTGGGGAAAACAAAAGCTTCACATGTCAAGTATGCTCTTGCACTTTGGGATGAAAAAAAAGTGCAGCAAAGAGTTAACATGGAGAAGGAGAGCAATCGAGGAATATTGCATCCAACTAGTCAAGACACCAATTTTGATACAGAAAATTTAACTCACCCGGTATGTAGACTTGTAGGCTTAATGTACAATTTTTTTTACTGTTGCTTACAGATTGAAGTTCTGAATTTTATTTGTATAGGAGATCAAGAAAACATATGCTTGATTAGTGTCAATGCTGGGAGAGGAAATTATGGCCCTTCAGTTAAGACTAATGAAGGATAGTGACAATGTAAGCGAAGAGGAGAAAGATGAGGAACAAGAATCTGAATCAGAAGAGGAAAAAGTTGTCAAAGGAAGTGAATTAGAGGATGAGGAAATTGAAGAAGAAGGAACTGAATCAGAAAATGATAGAAATGAAGAAGAAGAAGAAGAAACTCAATCAGAAAAGGAGATGAGTAGAGAAGAAAATAAAAGAGACGAAGAGGATGAAGATGACAAACAAGTGCATGAGGACAAAGAAGATGAAGAAGAAAATAAAAGAGAAGAAGAGGATGAAGAGGACAAAGAAGTTCATGAGGACAACCAAGGAAAGGGAACAAACATGTGAGGAAATCAACAAGGGTGATAAGTAAGGGTAAGGCTCTTAGGTCTCTATTTCTGGAAATTAAAAGTGAGGCTGGGAAAAAGAGAATAATTGATGACAGGCAAGCTTTATTTGACATGTATATAGTAAGGTGTGATGAAGATGAGCAAAAGCAGTAAGTATTATGTTTTGGTGACCAAATTTGTATTATGTTACAGAATTTACTGAGCTGATAATTGTTTCATTTGTGTTAGATACTTTGTATCGATGTATGGATACTTCCTAACTCGTGGTGAGCTGCAATGTCTCCAATGTAGAAGATGGATAAATGACAAGGTGAGTCACATGTATATAGTTAACATCAGAATGAGTTATTTGATGCTAAAGAGTTGTAATTTCTTTGTATTTGCAATTTCAATTCATGACTATGGTGGCGAAGACATTTGTTGGAGATCAAAAAGGAAAATAGGGGCAAGTCAACCGCCATATATTTTCTACAAATTTCATGCAAAAAATGGTGGCGAATTCTTTGAAGTAGAAATGGGAAGAGCATGAAAGAGAAATATTACCTAAATATATTGGATACAATATTGGGGATTGCGATTTCATTTTCAGTCCTACGCTATTTGAAGATCACTGGTTTTGTTATGTTTTGGAGACAAAGACCGTAATCTTCCATGCCCTTAACTCATTGGTTGATAGTATCACTTTCATGAGATTACAAGCAGAGGAAGAAGAAGCAAAGAAAAGGGTGAGCAACAACATGATGCAAAGAAGAAGAAAAAGAGAATAAATAAAGAGCACTTCAATCCCAAACAATTTATGGCAACACAAACTGTGTGAAGTTATTTACTACTGTTATACTTGTCAATAGCTACTCTTATAGTTGTCACTAGCAGCCTGCGTAGTTGTCACTAGATACTCTATCCCTTGTCAATGGATGCTGTGTTAGTTGTAACTAGATGTTGTGTTAGTTGTTACTGGATGCTCTGTCCCTTGTCACTGGATGCTGTGTTACTTATCATTGAATGCTCTGTCCCTTGTCACTGGATGCTGTGTTACTTGTTACTAGATGCCGTGTCCCTTGTCAATGGATGTTGTGTTAGTTGTAACTAGATGTTGTGTTAGTTGTTACTAGATGCTCTGTCCCTTGTCACTGGATGCTGTGTTAGTTGTTACTAGATGCTCTATCCCTTGTCACTGGATGCTGTGTTACTTGTCACTGGATTCTCTGTCCCTTGTCACTGGATGCTGTGTTACTTGTAAGTAAATGTTGTGTTAGTTGTTACTAGATGCTCTGTCCCTTGTCACTGGATGCTGTGTTACTTGTCACTGGATGCTGTGTCCCTTGTCAATGGATGTTGTGTCAGTTGTAACTAGATGTTGTGTTAGTAGTTACTAGATGCTCTGTCCTTTGTCACTGGATGTTGTGTTACTTGTCACTGGATGCTCTGTCCCTTGTCACTGGATGCTGTGTTACTTGTCACTGGATGCTCTGTCCCTTGTCACTGGATGCTGTGTTACTTGTCACTGGATGCTCTATCCCTTGTTACTGGATGCTATGTTGTTAGTGATGCCTTTTGATTATGTGCCTTTTCTTTTCAAATGAATTGTTTCTATGCGATGCTGCGTGTTGTAAAGCCAGAACTGTTTGCCTATGGGGACAAAATTGACAATGAAGTGAAATGGGCTAAAGTTTATGTGCAGAACGATTCATGAGTGTAGTTGTTCGATTGTGTTATGTTGTTTGTCATTGTTCACAATAACAATTTCATGGTGCTTACATATTCAATTTCCTTGACAGTGATTCATGTGGAGTTGATGTTCTCTCTTGCCTACAAGAGTGAGATGACACTGTTCGTGATGATGCAGTATATATAATGCCATGATACTCTAATAATGAACTACAAGAGTTAAAAGTTGGCTATTTGTGGTGGTTGGTTACCTGTCCTAATAATGAACATAGGGATAAAGTGATGTCGATACTATCAGACTACAAGAAGAGAAGATAGAGTAGTCAATTAATTTTTTGTTCTGTTAGGCCATGATATGTGTTGTAAGATGATTGGCAACCAAGGGAAAGCAATGAGTAGTAATAGTTTAATGGTCAATAGGTCATTTTGTAACAAACTGATTATATTATGTTTATAATGTTATTACCTTTGTCATCACATGTTATAATACCAATTTCTTAGAGTTTTATTCCATTTTTAATAATATATGTTTTATATCTTTATTGATATCGACAAATTTATGTAATATTAATATTATAGGGATTATGTTACCAGTATTACTCTGTGTAGAGAAATTAACAAAGGAGAGTGTATAGATCAACGGCACCCAGCGTAGATATTAACAACCTGGGTTATTCAAAATAACAAGTAATATAACAAGAGTTAATGACAAGTGATATAAGAATTTCATAACAAATGAATGTGTAGATATTAACAATTGATAATCAAAATTTTTACAACTGAAGGTGTCGTTTATTTATAATGTTAAGTTTATAATTATTGAGAAAAAGGTGTTACTCAAATTTATATTCAATTGATAAGAGACAGTGCCTTCATTAATAAGTCATCGTGCTGCCATTGACAAGTCACAGTACTGCCATTGACAAGTCAGTGTGCCACCATTGACAAGTCACGGTGTCACCATTGACAAGTCGATGTGCCACCATTGAGAAGTCACGGTGCCACCATTGACAAGTCGGTATGCCACCATTGACAAGTCACGGTGCCACCATTGACAAGTTAGTGTGCCACCGTTGACAAGTCACAGTGTCACCATTGACACTTCATTAATAATGATTATATATCACAATATAACCAAAATATAATATGATAGAGTGATTGAAAATATCATATGATACTAAATCAGGTTATGTAACTTGAATTCATATTGTTGACAACTTACATTAGCAAATTAATTAACAAGTCACAGTGCTCCATTGACAAGTCATAATAGGTCTAATGACAATACAGGGTGTAGGTAATGACAACTGAAATGACAGCAGAATCTAACATGCCAATTCATAGCCAACTTTCATTTACACCTTCATATATATGAAATTACACCTATTTCACAATCCATCCCAAAAAAAATATAGGAGTTGCATGTATTTACCAGACTAACTATTGGTGTGTATCCATTTATAAAAAATTCCCTTCATACCATTTACAAAATATTCCCTTCACATCCATATACAAAAAATAGCTGATTTCAATATGTTCTCAGCTGGGATTTGGGTTCTTGCATTTCTTGGCAGTGTGTCCAGGCTCTTTGCATCTTCCATAATAATAAACCTTCTTATTTTGGAACTAAGATTCTATCCTATTAATCCTTGGCCTTCCTGGAGGCCTTCTAGTTATGAGTGGATGCAAGAATGTTTGGGTAAGCATGAGTCACAGTAGGTGCTTCTGGCTATGGGCAATCATGCGTCGTAATTGGCCTCATGCTATTTGCATATATTTTCTTTTGTATGGACAATTTATAATAGTCATCTACATAATCATACACGCTATGGTGAATTAGTTTGATTGTCGCACACGCATGTGGACAAATTATTCCACTCATTTGTCATGCCAAACATGTGCATCTGTGAGAAATAAGATCAACAGTCACATATATGTAGGGGTGAGCAAAACCGAACCGAAACCGAACACCGAACCGAACCGAACTCAATTCGATTTTTTCGGTTCGGTTAATTCGGTTTTTAATTTTTTTCGGTTATTTTTTTCGGTCTTTTCGGTTATTGGTTATCGGTTCGGTTTTTTAAAAAATAATTCGGTTAGAACCGAATAACCGAAATTATTTGAAAATAACTATTTTTTTTTAATACTTCTCCCTATTTTCTTTTTACACCCTCGGGACTGTTTTTCTGCCTCCTCACACCATCACTCTCTCCCATAGCCTTTCACTCCCATCTCAAGCCCTAAATCTTGCAGGTCGCATCGTCGCAGACTCGCAGTCGCGGCCTTCTTCTCCAATCTCTAGTTCTCCTCTCCTCCCTCGACCTTCGCTCTCAAGTTCCGATCTTCACTCCTTGGCCGTCACAAAGTTCGGATTCACAGCTCGCTACTCGCCGCAATCTCCGCCCTCCTTGGCTATTGCTCGTCGCATCCCAATCAGATTCCCCTGATTCTCTCGCCTTTCAATCTTTGTTATTGTGAGAATGTGAGGTAAGACATATGCCATAGTTCAAAAATTTCAGTTTTCTTTCTCTCCCCTGATTCATCGTTCTGATTTTTTTTTGGGGGGGCTCTGAAGATGTGGAATCTTCTCAGGTGTGAACTGTGATAAGAAGGAAATAGCTCTCGCCTCTCAAGTAGCCTTTTCATGTAGTCAAAATTTAGAATATGGTCCCAAAACCATTATTAGTAAATTAACCCTATACATTGTGTGTTCTCTCTAGTCTCTCTACTTTTTTAGCTGCCACTTTCAGACCAGCTATAGTCTCATCCTGAAAACGCCCTATACATATATAAAGAAAGATCATCGCTGTCCAACAATGTTTGACATCATTGGTGGTTTATTAATGATGAATATAATTTTATGATAGATGTAAACATCTCCAACTGATTTAACTATGATAGTGTGTTTAGATATACATATTTGTGAATAATTTAATTTATTTATGTTTCACAAGTTATGTTAAACAGAAATGTCGGTCAAGATTTTCTTAAATGAAAACAGGGTTAATGATAAAGAAAGGAACAGGGGCTGTGAAATCAGCGTGTGGAAGGTGGTTGAGACATCCATTAATTCAGCAATCTGGTTTACTTGATACTTTGCGTTTGAAAAGACTGATTAATTAACATCCCTTGGATGATTTTATTGCCCAAAACGAATCAAGCTTGTATTCAACTTCATGACTTAATTTATAAGCGGTCCTATTTTGATGATTTTAATTGAAGATGCGAAGCTTGGGTCTTGGACAAGCGCGTGAAAGTAGTTCTACATTTTAATTAACATCGTTTTATGCATTGTATTGCCCAAAAGGAATATTATTATTTGGACTTTTATTCCGTCGGTTGGCTACTGGTATGATACTTGGAACAAAAAAAAAAGCCCAAAAAAAGGCCCAATAACCGAACAAACCCACTAACCGAACCGAATATATTTCGGTTAATTCGGTTCGGTTATTTAACTAGATTCGGTTTCGGTTCGGTGTTGGCATTATGATCTATTCGGTTATTCGGTTATTTCGGTTAGTATCACTAACCGAACCGAATAACCGAATACTCACCCCTACATATATGATGTGTCCCTCATATATTGTTTACACCGAAATATGGTCATCACTCTAATATATTGCCTCTATATACGCACTTCTTGCTATTTGTTCCGACAACTTTGATTCAATATTGGGCCCTATACTATTTTTCCAACTTCTCATCCCCATTTTGCTAGCTTGGCCAGCTTTTCTTGATGCTCTTGTATCAAAACCGGCAAGGCATGCTTCCTTCCTTTCAACATCCATACATTAAAAGATTCAACAAGATTGTTGGTGATATTATCCTATCTCTTAAAAGAAAATTTATTTCGCGCCCATCTATCCACATCCCCATGAAATTCAACCTATTGTGCCAATTGTGGACAAAACAATCTTAAATTTCTCATTGCAATATTAAACTCATTATCATGCCTTGCATATGCGATTCCATCAAGTAAATTAAGTGCATTCTCCTTGTTATTTTCTGAGGTTTGTCTCACATCTCTATTGATTTTCACATACTGTGCATTATAATTTTCTTTCACATATCGATAGCAAAAAGCATGTTTCTGACCATCAAATATTCCATTGACAACACTGATGATAGCATTACTCCGATCTGAGATAATTGTCACTTGTCCTGATCTGGTTATCTCCTTCAGATTCTGCAAAAACCAAGCTCATTTGTCATTTGTTTCTCCGCTAATAATACCATATGCTAAGGGAAATAACTCATCATATGCATCAAATGTACAAGCTGATAATAAAGTTCCTTTGTAAGGACCACTCAAATGACATCCATCTATATAAATAATTGGTCTGCAACCTTGCACAAAACCTTTAATTGAGCATCCATATGCAATGAATAGCCTCTCAAATCAGCTGCCATCTAAGCCTTCCCATCTTGCAACTGTATCAGGATTATTTTCTATTAGTCTCTCACACATCCAAGGGATTACCTTATAAGAATCTTCTACTCAACCATGTAATTTCGTTAGTGCTCTCTTCCTAACCCTATATGCTTGAGTATAGTTCAATTGCACTCCATATTCTTTATACAAGTTCTTTCTAATTTCATTAGGACTCTTATCAATATCACACCTCAAGTCATCAATCACAATTGAAGCAGCTAAATTTGACCTTCCTGAGTGAGAAATAATTAAGTTGCCCTGTGTATGATGAATGTGTTCACTTTTGTATGCTCTAATAGTTAAAAACTCAGTATCTTGATGTGCTCTCATTGAATATGCACCCATATACCATGAACAACCATCAACCTTGCACTTCACAATGATCTTTTGCTGATTATTCTTAATAAAAAGGTATGAAAACTTTTGGGATAAGCTGTACTTGTATAATGTTTTTCGGAGGGCAGTGGTATTTGGAAATATTTGTCCTTCTCCAATAAACAAATCTACAAATGGCTTTTTATCAAACACAACTGAGAATTTCAAAAGAAATGAGTTACTTTCTTTTCCAACAATTGATGATATAATTTCCTTCAATTCTTCATAACTTGTGCCCTCCTTTATATTTGTTGTTCTTATACTACCTCCCACATATCTCATATCATCTTCTCCATCATTTATAAACTTTCCCCCTATGTGAACAAAGCAAAATAGATGCTTTCCAGACATACTCGCCATTAGTAATATAAACCTGCATCAAGAATCATGCAACTGTCATTGACAAGTCAAGCAGCTACGTTGACAACTATCACAGCACATATTGACAACTATCATGACTTGATTGACGAAACAATATCTCATTTCGTGCTAAGGGTTTCTACCCACACTAACCTTCATCTTTTTCTTCCTTTGCCACTAAACTAATGTTAAAACAGAGCAAAACCACCCATAAGCAACCCAAAAACAGAGCATCCATGATTATCCTACACGCCCAACTTAAATCACCAACACACACCAACCAAAAACACAGTTTTTCTATTGATTAACTTGTCAATCCTAGACCAAAAACAAAAGCTTTGCAGTACTAAAGGCAAAAACGATTTTTTGATTTCTCATTCCCAAACAAATGCACAATCTGTCAAGAAAGGTAGGAGAGGAAAGGAAACAAAGTTCTAGACATAAAGATTTGTGGAGATTCACATGGAAGCTCTTTCGAGTTTACTAATGTTAATAGAAAAGATACTTCATCATCAATGGCTTCTTCCTTCTTTCCCAATGTCTTCTCTCTCAACCATACTGGGCGGGAAAGTCCTCACACAATTCACCATCTTTGTTTCTGATAGCTAGGGCAAGAGAGTCATTTTAACATTCTGAAAAATGCATCTAAGTCCCTTTGGGACTTCCAAACAATTATGAGATTTTAGGGAACCTTTTTACTGTATATTTGGTTTTGTGGGACCTTAATGTCATTTTTCCTAGATTTTAATTTGTCATAGCCAACTAACAACCTGTGAGTTGGCCGTACTACCACCCCTACCAGAAAATTAATCTAAAACTCGTAGCAAATGACAATTCTCCTTCTTCTATTTTGGTAAGTCATGATATACTACCTTTGATCCTTAATATAAGACCTCGTTTGACTTTTATTTTAGTTTTAATTATAAGATCTCAATCCCCTTTGTCTCTCATATTTAGGCATTTTTTTCCCAAAGTAGTCTCTCTAATAATGGTAGTTCTAACCAATAAACTTGATTAGCAAGGATATTTTAGGAAAGACAATACCTACTTATTACAAATAACTAAATTAACCTATTTTCTTAATCTCCTCAGATTAGTCAACTAGCTCTTATAATTAGGACCGGAAGTAGTAGTCAATTAGTCACTAGACCGAATTTAAATGTAATTTTCATGCAAGAGATTCACATGATAGCGTGATGTGTGTGTGTATAATCATATGAAGAAATAAGAGGAGATAATTTATTTACTTGGTCAATGAGTTTTATTTGGATTAAAAAAAATTAGTATTTTTAATGTTCTTGCATAACAGTACAATATGCGCATTCTTCTGTTTGTTTTTAAAATCGACATAGCATGGAAGAAAACAAATTCAAATTGCACAAAACTAAGGCCCGGTAGTAGTTAATGCATCTCAAGAACGTATTGAATCTGATGGAGAATAATTATTTTTAACAAGATAATTTCGCAATTTTAGTCATTTTTTATAGGGGAAAAAGTACCCATAGTCATGTGTGTGTATCTGTGCATGGAACAAGGCTCTTTATGTTTTTATTAAAATATTCAATCATTTTTTGAAAAATTCAAAGTATAGGAGATAGAATCTTATAATTCTTACGCATCGGATTTGACCCACAACAAAATCGAGCTCAAATTGATTTTTGAACGTTAGAATTTCGAGAACCGTAATTCAAACAAGTGAGATCTAATACATATCAGTACGTCCTTTGATTAATATATATATATTTCATAAAATCCATAAAATAAAATAACACGTGTAATTTCAAACAAATTAACCTCAAAACCTAAGATGCGCATAAGTTTTTCTATTTTTCAACTTCAAAAGAAAAATTAAAAATTTAATAAAATTGGTGTGATTTTAGCGAAATTCAGTCTATCATTTTTGAAAATCTATTTTTTTTGGTAATAGGAAAATCTATTTTAATAAAACACATGACATCTTTATGTATAATTTACTTTTTAATTCAATAATTAGACTAATAATCAGCAAATTTGGTCGAAGCATCCTGGCAAAAGGAAGTTAGGATATATTTATAGTATGTGTTTCGAAGATGAAAATCCAACAAATAGCAAAAATATAGTAATGAAAAGTAAAAATGTATGACGAAAATAGTTTTTTTAACTCTGTAATTGCTTGATCTCACTGAACCTAGTGATAATATTTTATATAAATGTTGTACGTATGCAACCAAATATTGGCACAATTAATTTTATATAAGATTTTATTTTGATTCATTAATTTTATAAAATGTCCTTTTTTAACCTTTCAACCTAACACTGCCAACAAAAAATCTTATAGTCAAAATTTAAATTTTCACAAAACATTTAAAAATGCTGAATTTTAATTCTAAAAATAATTAATAATGATTGTTACAAAATATTAATTATTATTTTGAAACTAATGCTGTCAAGGTTAAAGAATTGAAATAATACATTATAAAATTAAAGAACTAAATTAATTGGAACCTTATATAAAATTAAAAAAAAATAAAGATGTGCACCTAAATATCGGTTGAGTTTGAAAAATAAGCATGGTAGAACATTATATATATATATATATATATATATATCGCATTATAATATTGATATTTATTATCCGAACGTGACACAAAAACAACTAAAAAATCAATGAAAAAAATGGTAAAAGTTGCGAGTCGTGTTTGAATTCAAGTCAACTACACAAAGTTGGTCATCATGGGATCAAATTAATTAACGTTCCTTATTAACAAAATGGAAAATGAACAGAAAATCGATATTAAATAATGGTTTTGCGCGAGGGATTATTAATGTTGGATTCAGCCCCTTTGAACAATTTAATTAACTTGGAAACAGAATTTTGCAAGCCCCTTCAAACTTTTTTCCCTGCTCTTTGAATCACGGAAAGTTGATTGATCTTGATCATTTAAAAAAAAAAATCAATTGTTAAATTAGTGACTTTTTTAGAGACATTGGATAAGTATGGTCCTGCGTGGTGGGGCCCACGCACAAATCCAAATATGTTCATTAATTTATTAAACGTTGATTAATAGCTAGTGAGGTAATTTAAATTATATTATACTACCTCTAATCCTAATTATAAGAGTTAGTTGACTAATTTGAGGAGATTAAAAAAATAAGTTAAGTTAGTTATTTATAATAAATAGATGTTGTCTTTTCTAAAGTATCATTGCTAATCAAATTTATTGGTTAGAACTACCATTGTTAGAGGGAATATCTTGGAAAAAATATATAAATATGAGAAACAAAATGGATTGAGGTCTTATAATTAGGATCAAAATAAAATTCAAATAAGATTTTATATTAAAGATCGAAGGTACTACATTATATTGATTTTGATGAATTTATATATATATATATAAATATATATATATATATATCGATTGATGTCGTGCGTGGCGCATTGCATATATGAAAAGTTATAACTAAGCCCCATGTAAACTATGTTACATGTAAATATCATAGGATAATATGTAAATGCCAGATTATTGTGATGTTTATTTTTTATTCTTTACATATATGAAAACTTTTAATTAACAGAGTCTAGTGGAAATGGCCTGTCTTTCATAACATGACAAATCAAGATTAGAATCCTCATTATAAGAAGTGCTCATATTTAATATATGACAATATATTAAAAAGAATTGCTTTCAATTAAAAAAAAAAATCTCCGTGGCTTGGACAACAAAAACAAATAAAAGGTAACTTTTTATGAAAAATGAATTATAAAATACGGGCAAGGACATATGGATGGGTGGGCCTAGTAAAACGTGACTTGACTTCATCTTAGGGCCTGTTTGGGTAGCACCCCAAACCATGGTTTGGGGGCCCAAACCATGGTTTGGGGAAAATGCTACCCAAACAGGCCCTAAAAAATTGCAAACCGTGGTTTCATTTGAAACCATGGTTTCACCCGGAAGCTGAAAATTGTCGCTTGTGGGAAAAAATCGGGCACGCCTAATGGTGATTCCAAAAACACCCCAGACCTTCTCTTCGCTGGCCGACACTCCTCCTCTTGAATTCAGACATCCTTCTCTTCTCTTCGCTGGCCGACACTCCTCCTCTTGAATTCATCGTGTTATTAGCTTGCTCCTCAGCTCGACCATTGCTCTCAGCTCAAGGTCGACCCTCAGCAACGGCTCCGGTAGGCAATTTCCCAGATCCTTCTCTTCTTCGCTGGCCGACACTCCTCCTCTTCGCCGAACGATCGGACTCAGCTCGAAGCTCGACCCTTCGGCCCTTATCATCAGCTCGTCTCTTCGCCGCTTCATCATCGGGTCGCGTCTTCGCCCGTGCTTCATCGCCAGCTCGCCTCTTCGCCAGCTCGAGTGTTCGCCGTCGCTGCTCTGAAACTTGACACCGGTGAGATCGTCCTGGCCTCGCGAAAACAGGGGTGGTCGTGCGTTTCTCGGCTCGCCAAAACCAAAGGAAGCTCCGATCCATCCATCCTCTGTCTCCAATCTTCGTTCTTCAGTTCGCTCGGTGAGCTCTCTCTGGTGATTGCCCAAAATTTTGTTCGTATTTCCTCCATTCATTGATCTATCAGCTTCTTGCTTATGATTCTGGTTCGGTGGTTCTGGTTCGGTCCCTCCTCTGTTTTCGGTCTGTCATCCGGAAGTGATATGAATTTTTTTTGAACCGTGGCTATTAGTATTTTGACTGTGGTATGTTGAATTGGAATGATTTGGCTGTATATCCTCTTCAATTGCAAGCTTCCTCTCGGTTCCATTTTTGAACCGTGGCCTTCGATTTCAGCTTTGTATGCCTAGTGGATCCAAGCGATGCCGTATGTAATTCCATATTCTGTCATAATTGTTGTCTGGATATTCCTTGGTCTTCCTTTGCGTCATTCGGCGGATTTTGATCAATGGTTTTTCTGGGGATTATTGCCGAAGATCTTGTTCGTTTTTGCCATGGATTGTTTCGGGGTTTATCGTGTTTTTGGATTTCTTTAATTGAGCTTCATGTGCTGGGGATTATAAATGGTATGTTCGTTTGGTAAATTGGTTCTGATTTTATTAAACAAAGAGGGAACAAATTATGGTAATCAATGTCTGGTTCTGGAGGCAGGGGACGTATATGGATGAGAAAGTCTGGCAATTGTTATATAAATTCAATGCAATTTGTTTTTCCTGTTGTAGTCCAGATTTCCCCCGGAGAAGAAGCTGTGAAGTCGAGACTTTGGTTTTTTTTTTTTTTGCCGTGGATAGTACTTGTGATAATGAACATTATTTGTTAAGAGTTGATCTGATTTGGGATGAGATAAGAATTGTATTGTTCTGTATTGTTGTATTAAGGATTTTGATAAATTTATGGCCAACTTTTGAGAGTGAGGAAAAATGAAATCACAACTGAAATCCATGTATATATATTGAAGGAAGTGATTTGTATTTTGGTCAGAGGTTTATGTTGGTAGTTTTTTTTATTTTCGGTTGACAAATCTGATAAGGATATAATTTTTAAAAAATATTATGAAAGGCTTGTGCAACATGTTATTTTTTAAAAACAATAATGTGCTTTATAATGTTATTTAATTAACATGTTATTTTGGACGTTTTAAAATTTTTAGTATTTTGAAGTAAAAACAGATAATGAAGTTTAGAAAGGAGGGGGTGTATTTTTTCCAACCATGTAAAATTAGAATTTTTTTGTGTTTGTTAATTTTTGTCACACTTGGTTTGGTAGGAAGGAATTGAGATTTAAAATGTGATCAACTTTTTCACCTATTACAGTAGACAATATGATTTTTGTTATTTCAATTGATTTTGAGTTGATTAACCTGGGATGACTGAAGAGTTATAATTGTGCTATAGCATAATGGGTAAGAATACGGTGAAAGCTTCCTGGGACCTACGAACCACAAAAGTGTTTATTGACCTCTGCATTGAACTTGTGCAACAAGGGGAAAGAAAAGGTACTAGCTTAACAAAGAAAGCTTGGGATATTCTTGGTGATAACTTTACTGCCAAAACTGGAAGAGTGTATGAAAAAGGTCAATTTAAGAATAAATATGATTCCCTACGAAAGGAGTGGCAGACATGGGATAGGCTGCTTCGTGAGACAGGATTGGGATGGGATACTGAAAGGAATACTGTCAGTGCAACTGATGATTGGTGGGAGAGAAAAATAAGGGTAATTATTGAACCTTTTGATCTTACATTTTCTCTACTTGTTAATGTTTTGTGTATATTTACTGTTTTTGGAATATTTTATGATATTATTGGTGTCTAATGTGCAGGAAGTTCCAAACTACGAAAAATTCAGAGAAAGAGGACTTCAATTTAGGGATGAATTGACTCAACTATTTGGAAGTGTGGCTGCAACTGGACCACAAGCATGGGCACCTTCTTCCATGACACTTCCAAGTGAAGGAACACCGAATGAAGATTTGGAAGAAGGGTCCGGAGATAGTGATGAAATTTTAGGTGCACCAACTGGTATAAGTGGGGAATTTAACACAGTGAACTTCAATGATAATAGTGGAGGTAGTGGAGGCAACACTGAATTGAGGCAGGATACCAGTGGTGGGGGTACAAGCAGAGGTAGGAGTCGACCTAGTAGCTCACTGGGGGTCAGAAGGAAGAGTGAAGTCAAGAAGAAACGCACATCTCCCTCTATGAAAATAGCGGATGCAATTAGCAAGATTGCTGAAACAAATATTTCTGAGGCCGAGCGTGGAAATGAGGTCATTTCACGAGCAGAAGCTAGAAGGTTGGAAGAAGAAGCGCGTGCTTATGAGATTTCAATTAGGGGAGTCCTGTCTCACCTGAAAACAGTTCCTGAAGTTGTCAGTGATCCTGATTTCTTTAGACGGTGCACACAACTCCTTATGGAACGGCAGGATGCACGAGAAATGTATGCAGCTCTGAAGGATCAGAAGGAACAGCTTCTACCCATTTTAGAGCATTTTACTAGGGATTTATGACTTGTTTATTATATTAGACAGTTCCATATGTGTATGTTTTATGTGACCAGTGGATTGTTATATGAATCAGACAACTCTGTAACTTTTATAAATGTTTCGTAATTTCTACGTAGGAATTCTAAACTTTATGTGTATGTGCACAGGATAAAACGAATATGGATGATGAAATTAAACATGTGGAAGAGCATGCTAAGGGACGGAAAAAAAGAGTTAACAAAGTTGCAGCATTGGTTGGTGCATACGCTACTTTGAACTTGTGTAAGGAGCCTCGGCATACAAGTGCTTATACAGGCTGCATATGGGTAAGGGATGTTTTAGATGGCAACTCCAGTCGTTGTTATAACATGTTTAGGATGGAACGGGATGTGTTCTTAAGTCTGGTGGAACAATTGCAACAACATGGTCTAAAAGAAACTAAAAATATAGGGATACATGAATCAGTTGCAATGTTTTTACATACCGTTGGGCATGCACTTAGTAGCAGAATGCAGCAAGAAAGATTTCAACATTCAGGGGAGACAATTAGCAGACATTTTCATAATGTCCTAATGGCATGCTGTAGACTTGCCATGTCTAATATCAAACCAAAAGATCCAACATTCCGGCATGTTCATACAAAAATTCGGTTTGGTAAATACTGGCCTTTTTTTAAACATGCTATTGGAGCAATTGATGGCACACATGTTTCCTGCGTTGTCAGTGCAACAGATCAAACTAAATTTATCTCTAGGAAAGGAACAGTGTCACAAAATGTCATGGCGGTTTGTGATTGGGACATGTGTTTTACTTTTGTCTTGGCCGGATGGGAAGGTAGCGCACATGATGCTCGGATATTTGATCATGCCCTCACAACTCCTTCAATGAACTTTCCCCATCCACCTGAAGGTATTTTTTTATTTCCTATATTTTTTTTTATATTTAGCTTAACAATAGAAACATAATTTACAATAATTTCATTTTTTATATAGGAAAATATTATTTGGTGGATGCTGGATACCCAACACCGAATGGATATCTCGGCCCATACAGACGGGAGCGTTACCATTTGCCTGATTTTCGAAGGACATCTGGGTTTGAAAATGACAATGAAATCTTTAATTATTTCCATTCAAGTTTAAGGAGTACAATTGAAAGAACTTTCGGAGTTTGGAAAAAAAAGTTCGCAATCTTACAAAACATGCCATCTTTGATTTTGAAACACAAGTTAAAATCGTTTGTGCAACGATGGCTATACATAATTTTATTAGAACGACATCTATTACTGATCCTGGATTCGTTCAGTTGGAAGAAGAAGGTACTTATGCAGAAGATGATGATGATGGGGTTAGATTTTCACGTATACATTCATCAATTCAATCTTCATCTTACATGGCTCAGGTTCGTGACAGCATAAGAGACGAACTTGTTAATTCAATACGAGGATAGTAGTCATGTCTTATTTATTTCCTTTTATCATAGATTGTAATATGTAGTAAAAACAAAACCTATTACAAATGCTTTGTATCGATGCATCATCTTAATGATTATGACACTTCTTTATTTATATTTCTCTTATTAATATTATGCCTTATATTCTCAAGCTAATTATTACTTACTTGAATAATTAATAAATTATTTTAAGACGTGTTTATTCTATTTTGCAACAAAATAATTCATCTTCTCTAAAAATATTTTTCACTCTTATATTTTATGAATATATATGTGTGGTGACAATTAATTAATTAATTGTATTAAACATCAGAGGTTATTATACATGTAGTATGTTATTACAAAAAGTAGTTATGAAAAAATGTTATGGGATTTCACGTTTACAATCTTTAAACAAAATTAATATTTTTCTGTTCTAAAAAAAATCATTTTTCTATAAACATATTTAATATTATGTTTTATAAATATATGTACACATATTAATTATGTATTAATTATATTATCTTATATATTATTAATTATGTTAGTAAAAATTATTTCATTAACAATTTTATTTCTTCAAATCAAAATAAATCATAAAATCTATCCCTTATATAATTATCATATTAACTTATACCCTTTTTGGTCATTTCCACATGTCAAAAGCACTTCTGGTAATAACTATCCAAACACTCTCACTTCTCAGAATCACTTTTTCTCAGAATCTATTCTCCACAGAATCTATTCTCCAAAGAATCTATTCTCCAAAATCACTTTTCCAAACCACGGTTTGAAGTCATCCAAACACACCCTTAATGGCGGCCCAAAAACCCCAAAAACATTATGAGGTGATCATATGAGATGCCGTTTTTCTTTGCTAAAATTAATAATTGGATTTCAGTTTGATAGGTGAAATAAATATAAATTTTCACTTGAGAAATAGTTTGAGCGAAAAAAATTTATATTGCTACAAATTTTGAAAAAATTATATATATAAATAATATTTATTTTTTCATTTCATATAATTTAAACGCACTATGCACACAAATATATTAACATTAGATTTAAGCCTTAAATTTCATTTAAATATAACAAATGGCCTGTTTAGGCAACTTGCCGTTGATATAAGACAATACTCATGAAAGCATATGTTTTTTTTTTTGGGTCTAATCTCAAATGCTGCTGTATTAATATAAAGCAAAAAAGAAAAAAAAGTAACAATGCAATCAGAACTACAGTCCAGAAAACTCAAAAGCGGGGATGAACAGAAAAGGAAATGCAAAAAAAAATATATACTGTGGTATCTCAAAAGCCAGCTGGTACCTTTTTGAATCACAAAACTAATTTAGCTGATCTTTACCGCTTCCGTGAACTGTACGGAGAGAATCTGAGTCAGATTAGTTCCGCTTCTTCCTAATGCATACATGTGTGTGTGTACAAATATCTCTTTATATGCCTAGGGCCGCCCCGCCCATGTGATTAAAATTTTAAAAATGCCCTAATTTGTTAAATTTAGTTTGTAAGTTGATGGATTTAGGGTTGGCCCGCGAGTTTTCAATCTCTTAAAAAAAAATACTATTTTTATATTTATCACATTTTCATTAAAAAAGGAAAAATAAACGAAAAAATTATTAATAAAAAACATAAATATGAATAAAATTAAGTCATAAATATTAAATATCATCATATTTAAATATCCATTAACATTCAAGAACATCTAAAACATCCATTAACAAGATAACAACATCCAAAAGTTTTATCTATAGTGCAAATGTACAATAAATAAACACTATCATTAATCTTTTAAAACTTCATTATCACTATAATCAATTACTCTTCTTTATAAGTATGCTCTTCTTTTGAGACCAAAATATCACGTTGTTCTCATTTATAGGAATTTCAGTTTTAAATTTTCCAGTTTAGTTATTATTTTACTTTAATTTGAGAAGCATTGTTGTTGAAACTCATAAATTTCTAATTGAAATCATAGAATCACAAGTTATATGATTATAAAAATACTCTCTTATCAAATATATATAGTTTAAAAATAGCAACACATATAATATAAGTCAAATCATTATTAAAGTCTAAATTAACCCATTTCTTAAAATTTAATTGGACAAATTATTGTCTAAAACTAAATAAATCAAATCATTCTTTGAAATTTAATTTTAAAATGATAATAATAACTAACTATTTAAAATATTATTAACAATATTAAAAAATATTAGAATTAGACCAAAAAAAATTAAAAAAACAAAAAAATTATAAAATTGCCTGAACGGACAGCCTGTTTAAACCCTCAGTCGTACAAGGCCAGACCCTTTAAACCCATTTTTTATTTGAGGGGAAAATTTTCAAGCCCAACTTTTACAATTTTTCAAGCCTAAACAGGCTAACCCGTTTTTCTGACTCTAATCAGAGCCTAATGATATTAATACTCCTCTACAAGTGAGAGGTGGCATATTTAAGGGTATTTAGGTGAAACAAAAAGTTTTTTTATGCTAATCGGGACAAAATTATTCTCGTATATATATTTATTTAACATGCCATAAAATTACTTTTAAAATTATGATTAACGGAGCACTCTTTTATTTCTGTTTGTAACCCCAGGGATTCTTCTATTTTTGTATATGCTTTTCTATGTCTTACGTTCACAATTAGTGTCAACACTAGTTGTAATATAGTAAGAATTAATTAAGGTGTTGGATTTAGTGTAAGATATAAAATCTTAATTAAGTTAGTTTATTTTTTATATTTATTATTTTCTCCCAAATTAATTTATCTAACTTTATAAACTAATATATATAATCTAGAAAAAAAATTTAGGTCAAGTTACTCATATCTATCATGTCAAGTGTTTCAATTATGCATGGCCACATGCCTTTTTATATCTCATATGGATTTATAATCAAATGTTATTAAATACTAGTATTTTAAAAATAGGACACATAGTCACACGTGATTACGAAACTTTACATAATGAATATAAAAAATTTGATGTAAGTGTTGTCCTATAATCTAATGTAATCTAATGTTATACAAGAGATCATGCTTTATTTATTATAACTAAAATTTGACTTACCTAAGAGGGAGTGTTACATATCGAATTTTTCAATGTAATTTCCATTCCTATCCCTTGAGTTACGCACAATACCTTCTAAAAAAGACTAATATAATCTTACATTTTCCATTCCTTCTATAGTTTCTTAAGAGACTTCATTAACTTTGCCTAGAAATAAAATTGTTATCCTAACTTTTCTTCAGAAAATATTGAGAAACATTGCATTAGACTTCAAGTCTCTTGCCTACTAAATATAACAGAGATAATGTCTAAAAATAGTTACCTAATAACTCATCAAATAACTTTTGTGTGTGTGACTATCAATTCCCTGTAAAAGACACCATGGATAAGGAAACGCTGGAAGTATATCCTCTGTCCCCAGCTTATTGATCTCTGAGAGGAACAAATTCTAATTCAGCTTCAGAATCAATCTATCCATCTAATCCACTCAGGGCCTCATCAATAGAGAGAGAAGCGGAAGAGCCCCTTCTCATGGAGCCCAAGGAGGCATCGTCAGAAGCGCCGCCCCAAGCAAGGTCGGAGCTAGAAGACGTTCTGACAAACACCGACCTCCCTTACTGGCGGCGCCTCCGATCGGCCACTTGGATCGAGCTCAAGATCCTCTACCGCCTCGCCGGCCCCGCCGTGGTCGTCTACTTGCTCAACAATGTCACCTCCATGTCCACACAAATCTTCTGCGGCCAGCTCGGTAATCCTCAGCTCGCCGCCGCCAATCTCGGCAACACCGGCATTCAAGTCTTGGCCTATGGCGTCATGGTACGCGCACACACTCTCTAAAACTGTCCGAACATAACGTTTCCTGAATTCTTGGAATTAAATATTAAATTATTCAACAAAGTGTGACTTTATAAGTTTTTGTCGTGTTCTTATTTTGCAATCAGCTTGGGATGGGAAGTGCAATGGAGACACTGTGTGGTCAAGCTTATGGAGCTCATAAGTGTGAAATGCTTGGCATGTACATGCAAAGATCAATGATTCTTCTAATGGCGACGGCGATTCCACTCACACTCATTTACGTATTCTCCAAACACATATTACTTCTTCTGGGCGAGTCCACCATTATAGCATCAGAAGCTGCGATTTTCGTGTACGGTCTTATTCCTCAGATTTACGCATATGCGGCCAACTTTCCGATACAGAAGTTTCTTCAAGCTCAGAGCATAGTGGCTCATCGGCGGCGACGTTCGCCGCCCATCTGCTACTGACGTGGATTGTGGTGTTTAAGTTGGGCGGTGGGTTGCTGGGGGCGGCGTTGGTGCTGAGCTTTTCGTGGTGGGTAGTGGCGGCGGCTCAGTTTTGGTACATAGTGGTGAGTAAGAGGTGTGAGAGAACATGGAAGGGATTTAAGTTGGAGGCTTTTAGCGGATTTAGGGGTTTCTTAAAGCTTTCTGTGGCTTCTGCTGTTATGTTGACCTTGGAGACTTGGTATAATCAGATCCTGGTTCTCATTGCTGGCCATCTCAAACATCCTGAGATCGCCCTTGATTCTCTCTCCGTTTGGTAATATCTCTGTCTGTTAGTTAAATTAATTAAACGTCACTAAAAGTTATTTTTGTAAGTATTCATGAAGAAGAAGTTATGAGTATTCTGAAATTTTTTTTGACTCAGTATCATCCTAAAAATATTTAGAAAGAAGTAGTATTATCATTTTCGTTAAAATTTATTAATAGTCAATGTTAGCTTTTAAACAAAAAGAGCGGCTTCTTTTTTAATACTTACAGGAGATATTAAGAGGTAATATTACCATTTTCGTAAAAATTTATTGGCCAACTGTTAATGTTAGTTATTAAACAAAAAGAGTGGTATGGCTTCTTTTTTAATACTTACGGGATGATATTAAGCCAACAAAAACTTTCAATACATCCCCATTAGCTTCTTTGTAAATACTTTCAATATACTTGATTTGTTTTGCCTGAGCATTGAATATATATACTTGATTAAGTAGGTTGCATTTCATAAGAATCATATATATATATATATATATATCATGTATATATATTTATATATCTCGCTACGTAGTTAGGGCAACTACATGGAACAAGAATGTCAGATATGAAGATGTCGTACAGGGTTGATGTGTCTCACTGATTGAATAGATCAGATACATAAGTTTATTAATTTGATTTGATGGCAAACCTGTGTGGGGTCTGCATGCGATTTGCTAACCTTCTAACAAGAATTTCCTAGCAAACAGTTGATATAAATATATCTGTCCACCAGAATGTTTGGAAGGCACAACCCCACCAAGAAAAAAAGGGGGGAAAAAAAGAACAGAGCAAAGAACAAAAAAGGTCAGATGTACCATTCGATTTTATGAAACTTGTCTTGTATTTGACTTGTCAATTTGAAAGTTCACTTAATTTTGGTTGGAATGTTGGTACCATCTTTTAAAAGAGTTTTTAAATCATAATTTATTGGATACGAAATAAATATGTGAAGAAAATTTTGTTTTCACTGTTAAGCAACTCTAAACCAACCCTTAGTTGTACCATTATATATATTGCTGTAAATATGCTTGAAACGTATATATACATGTATATGTATATGTGTATGCACAATTCACTATATGCATGATCAATAAGGGAGATTACATATAAATATACAACACTAAGTTTTATTTGTTATTTGCTCGATGCAGCACGACAATATCTGGGTGGGTGTTCATGATTGCAGTAGGATTTAATGCAGCTGCAAGGTATCATCGTATTCATTTACACTTCAAATAACTTCATCGTATTCACTTACACTTCAATTTTTTAATTCACTCAAATTAGTTGATTAATTTTTACATTAAGTATCATATATTAATAGGAGTAAAACACCATCACGCAATTATCAGAGGATTCATCTTCTCTTTGGTGTTTTGAATTTTATTATGTGCATGCATCAGCAATTCAATTCAGAATATAACTATATATTTGAATGATATTCAATAATATCTCTTCAAATCATGGTACTTTGGTGTTCTTCTGTGGGTTTGATGCCAACATTTTCATTTGATCAATTATGAATCATCCTACCACAGCCAAAATATCTTACTCTGACTTCATCATCAACTCTCATCTTCCATTTTCCAGAAAATTCTAACAACAGAAAAACATATTCTCACAAAATAATTAATCAACTCTGTATATTGTAATCAATTTGATTTGATTTGATTATTAAAAATAAAAAAATAAACCAATCATTCCTGAATTTTTCTGGTGTTGTAATTTGATGTCCTAGCTCCTTGGTATATGCTGAATACAGATTTGCTTTCAATGTTGATGCTTTCTCTTTTTTCCCCTTAAGTTGCAATATTAATATTAATTACGTGTGTTTTTGGATTTATATGATCGACTTCGCTAATAAAATCCTCGAGTAATTTTCTTTACGTCACTTAAGATTTAATTAATAGGTTATGTGTACATTGCTCAAATCAAAATGTTAATGAGTGATTACTATTTGCACACAAAATAAAATTTTGAGGTTCATTTTATTTGAGGTGTGGCTCCAGTTCTTCAAAATAAATTAACATATTTATCATCACTCGAGATTATATATACAATTTTAAAATGTTAAAAGTCCACATTTTAGTCAAATATAAAGTCAAAGTCCCCATAAAATGTATTTTCTAGGGAAAATGATGCAATTCTCGAATTAAAAAAATGATGCATTAATACATATATATTAACATAGATATCATTAATTAATAAACAAGCGGATAATTAAAAAATTTAATTAGTTTAAAACACGTACATATATAGTATATCTGATTGAGGATTAATCAAATCAAATAAAGGAACGTGGATATTAAGATTTAAGTGTTAAATTAAAAGCAGACACGTGAAGGCTATTAATTACTTTAATCAATTATACAAGTCCAATATTCCTTTATTTAGTTCAAATCTAAGTTCACACACTACTGTTGGATTCCCTTTGCATAATCCGTTCGCTTCAAACCCAAAAGATGCTCCTTCCTCCCCTTTTTGACACACATCACTTCCAATTTCATGTAGACGCCAAATTATTCATCTAATTTTCAAATTAACAACTTTCTAACTTTATCCATATTCAATACATATAATTTTTTAAAAACATAACAATTTGCACAATAATAAATAAAGACAAAATAATACTATATCCATATTAAAAATGTAATGGTGTGACACATAACAATACCCAACAAAAAAATTTCTTTGCTTTATAAATAGCATTAGAGGAGCAAACAGATACTAAATCCTAAAGAGTTATCTCTTTCTACGTATATACATACTACTCCCAATCCTTAATATAAAAGCTAATTAAGGCATTGAGTTTGGTCTTTAACATAAAACATCAATCCATTTTGTTTCCTATTTTTTTTTCAAAATATTCCTATTAATTATAAGATATTCTCACCAAGAGGTAGTTTTAATGCATATGATTGAAGAGTTAAGAAAAGTCAACACATATTTGTAACAAACAACCAACTTAATTAATTTTTTTAATATTATTAAATTAGTTATCTAATTTTTATATTAAAGACAGAAAATATGTATTATATAGAGTAGATGTACTTGTGCATATATGTAGTTAATTAATTATGTAGTGAGTCTGAGACGGCAAAGAGGATTAAATTTGGTCAATAAAAACCCATCCAAAAAGCAGCCACGTAGGAACATATATATATATAACTAAAAGGTCAATTGACCCTGTCGCCTACCTTCTCGTATATATATATAAAACCCATCAATCAATCTCTCTCTTATTACCGTCTTCATTTTCAAGCCTTTCTCAAACTTATCTACTCATCCCCCCACTCATCTCTCTCCACCCATTATCCTTACATTACACGATCACTCTCATAATTCCTCTGAGTTTTAACGGAGCCTATATTATCATTATGGGAAACTGTTGCGGAACGACGTCGTCCTCTGCAGTTGATCACTGGGGCGGCGAGGATTGGAGTTTTCTGACATCGAGCAAGAATAGCAGGAACAAGAGCTCAACGAAGGTGTTTGATGAATTGAAGTTGATGAACAATAAAGAGGACAAGCTTCTTGTGGGAGATTCAAATGCTTCTTCTTCTTCTTCTAATGGGAAGATTAAGATAAAGATTTCGAAGAAGGAGCTTCAAGTTTTATTGGGAGAATTAGAGAAGCAGAATAAGAAGAAGAAGAAGAATACTAATAATTCTGCAGAACAAGTTCTGGTTCGTTTAATGGAGGCCAGAAATCAGCATCATCATCGTGCTGGCCACAACTGGAGCCCTGTGTTAGAGAGTATTCCAGAAGTTAACTGATGATGGTCAGGTTAAGGTTTAGGTTATTTTTAGTGTACAAAAATCTCAGAGCAATTCGTTTGTTAATTCTTTTGTTTAATTTGGGTTTGATCTTGTAGTTTGGTGTAAGTAGCCTGGTTTGGTTTTGATCAGAGTGTATATTTATGTGTGAATATATCGAAACCTGCAATAAAAAAGTGAAAATTTATGTAGGTATATGTGTGTGTGTGTTTCGAAATATATACATATAGTTTTCTATTATAATAATATGTATGAGCTTTGTTAATTAATTCATTAATTAATGTGGAGAGAAATATCACAACAAATCAAATCAAACAAGGTTTCTTGTTTTGAAAATTATTTGTTATATTAGTTCACCAAAACAAAAAATATTTTTTACTATTACATGGCCTATCCTTGCCGTACGTCCACATACTTCGCCTAATTAATTAATTTCTTCGTTTTAGTTAAGATTTAATTAGAAGGTGGATTGTAACTGTCTTTTTGTTTTTGTTTCTTTTTCTTTTGTGTGTATTGTAGTCCTCAAGTTTAGAATAATTATAGAATATGATGAATATCGCCTAGTGATGCGAAAGAACTTTTAATTTGTAGGTGACAATTAATATATGTTGTTAGTAATTGTCTCTCTAAATAAATAAATTAAAAATAATAAACAACAAAAAATAAAGCTGGTAATACGGGTATGTGGGTCCAACCCGTAAAAAATGATGAAATGGGATAATTAAAAACCAGCTTGTCACTCAATAACCTTTTTTAATGCTGCATTGCTAGACATCATGATTCATCGTAAGCCGGGCTATGAGCCCACAAGCGGACTTACATTTAGTTTTATTAATTAATCAAATTATGTTATTATATGTTATATTTTATCTAAAAAAATTTAAAAAAAATACTTGTACCATTTAGTTAGCGCTTTCAATCAAGAAGCTGAAAGAAAAAACAAAAACTCATTATATATTTTTATATATTGTATTAGAAAAAATATAAAAAAATAGAAAATAAAAAAATAATAATAATTAGCATGCCAACCTACCCAATCCACCAAACCGAGCTTAGCGAGCCTGCATGTAAATAGGCTTTTTTAGCCCACAGTGCATAGATTCAATCTGCCATAATAGGCCAACTGGCAACCTGCGAATTGGCCGTATTCTGCTGGAAAATTAAGCAGAAACTAGTAGCAAATGACAATTCTCCTTCTTCTATTTTGGTAAAGTTATGATGTAGTCACTCGACCGAATCTAAATGTCATTTTCATGCAAGAGATTCACTTGTTAGCGTGATATATATATATATATATATATATATATATAATCAATCATATGAAGGAATAAGAAGAGCTAATTATTTGGGAAAAAGACAGAAAAATGCATCTTTAACTTCAAAAGCCCAAAAACGTTCGTCCAATTCCACAAATCCTTTTTGGTACCATGAGACCAAACTGGGATTATTATGTGAAAGGAAAAGACCACATTGTCCTTCATTTTAAATATTATTTTTAAAATATCACAGCCCCTACTAGCTGGCCGGTCACCGGACCTCCGGCGGCGGCGGTCACTGGAGCTCCGGCGACCAGCCGACAATTGGTCACCGGAGCTCCGTCGGTCGGATTTTTTTTTTTGAAAATTTTTACAACTTCAATATAATGGTTAACAATTTTTATAATGCTATTAACAACTTCAATATAGCAATTAACAACAGCTTTTCTGGAAAATTCAACAAACTTCAGCAACCAGAAACAATTATTTTGAAAATTTTTACAACTTCAATATAACCGTTAACAACTTTTGTAATGTCATTCACAACTTCAATATAGCAATTAACAACAGGTTTTCTGGGAAATTCAATAAACTCCGGCGACCGGAAACAATTTTTTTGAAAATTTTACAACTTCAATATAACGGTTAACAACTTTTGTACTGCTATTAACAACTTCAATATAGCAATTAACAACAACAAACTCAGGCGACCGGAAACAATTTTTTTGAAAATTTTTATAACTTCAATATAACGGTTAACAACTTTTGTAAGCCTATTAACAACTTTAGTATAGCGGTTAACAACAGGTTTTTGAGTTTGTTAAAGGCATTATTGAAGTTATAAAAATGTCACTTTTTGAATTTAAAAACTTGTTGTTAACTGCTATATCAAAGTTGTTAACTGTTATATTGGAGTTGTAAAAATTTTCAAAAAAACGTAATTGTTAACGTTATACTGAAGTTGAAAATTTTTACAACTTCAATATAACGGTTAACAACTTTTATAATGCTATTAACAACTTCAATATAACAATTAACAACAAGTTTTCTGGGAAATTCAACAAACTTTGACGACCGGAAATAATTTTTTTGAAAATTTTTACAACTTCAATATAGCGGTTAACAACTTTTGTAACCCAATTAACAACTTCAGTATAGCGGTTAACAACAGGTTTTTGAGTTTGTTAAAGGTATTATTGAAGTTATAAAAATGTTACTTTTTGAATTTAAAAACTTGTTGTTAACTGTTATATCAAAGTTGTTAACCGTTATATTGGAGCTGTAAAAATTTTCAAAAAAACATAATTGTTAACGTTATACCGAAGTTGAAAATTTTTACAACTCTAATATAACGGTTAACAACTTTTATAATGCTATTAACAACTTTAATATAGCAATTAACAACAAGTTTTCTGGGAAATTCAACAAACTCCGGTGACCGGAAATAATTTTTTTGAAAATTTTTACAACTTCAATATAGCAGTTAACAACTTTTGTAAGCCTATTAACAACTTTAGTATAGTGGTTAATAACAGGTTTTTGAGTTTGTTACAGGCATTACTAAAGTTATAAAAATGTCACTTTTTGAATTAAAAACTTGTTGTTAACTGCTATATCAAAGTTGTTAACCGTTATATTGGAGTTGTAAAAATTTTCAAAAAAACGTAATTGTTAACGTTATACTGAAGTTGAAAATTTTTACAACTTCAATATAACGGTTAACAACTTTTATAATGCTATTAACAACTTCAATATAGCAATTAACAACAAGTTTTCTGGGAAATTCAACAAACTCCGGCGACCGAAAATAATTTTTTTGAAAATTTTTATAACTTCAATATAGCGGTTAACAACTTTTGTAACCATATTAACAACTTCAGTATAGTGGTTAACAACAGATTTTTTTGAAAAATTATATAACTCAAAAACCTGTTGTTAATCGCTATACTGAAGTTGTTAATAGGGTTACAAAAGTTGTTAACCGTTATACTGAAGTTGTAAAATTTTTTAAAAAAATTGTTTTCGGTTGCCGGAGTTTGTTGAATTTCCCAGAAAAGCTGTTGTTAATTGCTATACTGAAGTTGTTAATAGTAGTACAAAAGTTGTTAACCGTTATATTGAAGTTGTAAAAATTTTCAAAAAAATTGTTTCCAGTCGCCGGAGTTTATTGAATTTCCCAGAAAACCTGTTGTTAATTGCTATATTGAAGTTGTTAATGGCATTACAAAAGTTGTTAACCGTTATATTGAAGTTGTAAAAATTTTCAAAAAAAAAAAATCCGACCGACGGAGCTCCGGTGACCAATTGTCAGCTGGTCGCCGGAGCTCCGGTGACCGCCGCCGCCGGAGGTCTGGTGGCCGGCCGACCAGTAGGGGCTGTGATATTTTAAAAATAATATTTAAAATGAAGAGCAATGTGGTCTTTTCCTTTCACATAATAATCCCAATTTGGTCTCATGGTACCAAAATGGGATTTGTGGAATTGGGTGGACGTTTTTTGGCTTTTGAAGTTAAAGGTGCATTTTTCTGTCTTTTTCCCTAATTATTTACTTGATCAATGAGTTTTATTTGGATAAAAAAATTAGTATTTTTAATTTTCTTGCACAACAGTACAATATGCGTATGCTTTTGTTTGTTTTTAAAATCAATATAGCATGGGAGAAAACAAATTTCAATTGCACAAAACTAAGGCCCAGTAATAGTTAATGCGTTTCAAGAACAGATTGAATCTAATGGAGAATAAATTATTTTTAACAATATAATTTCGCAATTTTAGTCATTTTTTATGGGGGGAAAATTGCACATGGTCATGTGTGTGTGTATTTGACTATTTGTGCATGGAACAAGGCTCTTTATGTTTTTATTAAAATATTCAATTATTTTTTGAAAAATTCAAAGTATAAGAGCTAGAATCTTGTAATTCTTACGCATCGGATTTGACCCACAACAAAATCGAACTCAAACTGATTTTTGAACATTGAAATTTCGAGAACCGTAATTCAAACAAATGAGATCTAAAACATATCATCACTACCTCCTTTGATTAATATAGATTTTCTTTTCATGAACTCCAGGAAATTAAAAAAAAAGGTGTAATTTCAAACAAATTAACCTCAAAACCTAAGATGTGTATAAGTTTTTCTATTTTTCAACTTCAAAAGGAAAATAAAAAATTTAATAAAATTGGGGCGATTTTGGCGAAATTCAGTCTATCAATTTTAAAATTCAATTTTAATAAAACAGATGCCATATTTATGTATAATTTAATTTTTAATTCAATAATTGGTTTAAAATTGAATTTTAATAAAAACAGATGCCATATTTATGTATAATTTACTTTTTAATTCAATAATTGGACTAATAATTAGTAAATTTGGTTGAAGCATGCTGGCAAAAGGAAGTTAGGATATATTTGTAGTATGTATTTCAAAGATGAAAATCCAATAAATAGCAAAAATATAGTAATTAAAAGTAACACTGTATGACGAAAATAGTTTTCTTAACTCTGTAATTGTGCTTGATCTCACTGAACCTAGTGATAATATTTTATACGAATGTTGTACGCATGCAACCAAATATTAGCACAATTAATTGTATATAAGATTTTATTTTGATTCATTAATTTTATAAAGTGTCGTTTTTTAAATTTTCAACCCTAGCACGGCCAACAAAAAATCTTATATCAAACTTTAAATGTTCACAAAACATTTAAAAATGCTGAATTTTAATTTTCAAAATAATTAATAATGATTGTTACAAAAAAAATTATTATTATTTTAAAACTAATGGTGTCAAAGTTAAATAATTCAAATAATACATTATAAAATTACAGAACTAAATTAATTGGAACCTTATATAAAATTAAAAAAAATAAAGGTGTGCACCTAAATATCGGTTGAGTTTGAAAAATAAGCCGTAATTTTGGTCATAATAATGGTAGAACATTTTATATATATTTCGTATTATAATATTGATATTTATTATCCGAACGTGACACAAAAACACACAAAAAGAATCAATGAAAAGAATGGTAAAAGTTGCAAGTCGTGTTTGAATTCAAGTCAACTACACAAAGTTGGTCATCATGGGATTAAATTAATTAACGTTCCTTATTAACAAAAAGGAAAATGAACAGAAAATCGATATTAAATAATGGTTTTGTGAGGGATTATTAACGTTGGATTCAGCCCCTTTGAACAATTTGATTAACTTGGAAACAGAATTTTGCAAGCCCCTTCAAAATTTTTTCCCACCTCTTCTAATCATGGAAAGTTGGCTGATCTTGATCATTAAAAAATTCAAATGTTGAATTAGTGACTTTTTTTTAGAGGACATTGGATAAGTATGGTCCTGCATGGTGGGGCCCACGCACACATCCAAATATGTTCATTAATTTTATTATATGATCGTTGTTATTCTGCGATTAGATAAAACGTTGATTAGTGGCTAGTGAGGTAATTTAAATTATATTATACATTATATTGATTTTGACGAAATTATATATATTATTTGGGGGAAATGGCAAATAAAGACCCTTGAAAATATAAAATGGCAATTTGGGTACTTCAATTCATAAAATTGCTATCAGAGACCGGGTCCTAGATTGCAATTATGAAATGAAGCCCAAATGACTAAAATGCCCTTCCTTTTCTCTTTCTTCCAGCACCCCATTTCTTTCTCTTTCCTTCTTCTCTTCCTCTCTCCCTTTGTCCTACTCTCCCTCTCCCTCTCTCTTATGATATTAGAAACGTAAATTTCTGACTTCCTTTCTCTCTCTCTCCCCTCTTTCTTCTCTTTCCTTCTTCTACTCTCCTTCGACTTCATTCTTCTTCTCCAGAACCGTGACGTTCTTCCATGTTTTTCCCAACCCATTGATTTGCAATGGGAAAAATGAAAACATGTTAACCGTGTAGCTTCCATATTTAATTTTCTGCAAAACATGTAATGCTAATAGCCTAATATAGTACTCTTCATATAAAAGCTCTCATTCTCCATAATCTCTCTTTATTCTACAATCTCATCTCCTACTGATATACTCGAATTAACAACTATTACCTCCTTTCATTGTAAAAAACTGGTTGTTGTCAAAGAATTCTGGAAATTATCATTTACGAAGAGAAATGTAAACTTGTATAAAAACCTTATCAAAAGTGATAAGTTCACTATGACAAATGACAAGCTGAGTATGGTAAATGACAAGTTCTCATAAGGTTTTCATACAATTTCAAATTTCTCTGTTAAAATGACTGAATTTTCATATTGATTTATGAAATGACAAGTTTACTATGGCAGATGACAAGTTGAGTTTGACAAATAACAAGTTCCCATAAGTTTTCATACAATTTCAAATTTCTCTGTTAAAATGACTGAATTTCCATATTGATTTACGAAGTGAAAAGTTTACTATGACAAATAACAAGTTGAATATGACAAATGACAAGTTCCCATAAGAATTTCATACAATTTTAAATTTCTCTGTTGAAATGACTGAATTTCACATTGATTTACAAAGTGACAAGTTTACTATGACAAATAACAAGTTGAATTTGGCAAATGACAAGTTTCCATAAGGTTTTTATACAATTTCAAATTTCTCTATCAAAATGACAAAATTTTCATGTTGATTTACGAAGTGACAAATTTACTATGGCAAATAACAAATTGAGTTTGGCAAATGGCAAGTTCCCATAAGGTTTTCATACAATTTCAAATTTCTCCATTAAAATGACTGAATTTCTACATTGATTTACGAAGTGACAAGTTTACTATGGCAAATAACAAGTTGAGTTTGGCAAATGACAAGTCCCCATAAGGTTTTCATACAATTTCAAAAAAATGAATGAATTTTCACATTGATTTATGAAGTGACAAGTTTACTATGGCAAATAACAAGTTGAGTATGGCAAATGACAAGTTCCCATGAGATTTTCATACAATTTCAAATTTCTTCGTTAAAATGACTGAATTTTCATATTGACTTACGAAGTGACAAGTTTACTATGGCAAATGATAAGTTGAGTTTGGCAAATGACAAGTTCGCATCAGGTTTTCACACAATTTCAAATTTCTCTGTCAAAATGACTGAATTTTCACATTGATTTACGAAGTAACAAGTTTACTATGATAAATGACAAATTGAGTATAGCAAATAACAAGTTCCCATAAGGTTTCATACAATTTCAAATTTCTCTGTTGAAATTAAAATTTGCAGATTTCTGACAGCAACTACTTCTGATAAGCAGTAAATGACAAGTTTAGTAAGATTAATGACAAGTTCAGTGAGTTGAACCCCTTGTACAAGGAAACTAATTACGAGCTGCACCTCATGCAATCTTGAGTCTTACATTCCATCATAAAGTTGACTTCCCTTCCTCATTCACATGCAATGAATCATCCAAGCTTTCATTCTTTAAGGAGGAGTAGATTATGAACTTGTCACCATCAAATTGAAATGTATTTCCTAATCTAACCATAGTCCTCAAAGAATTTCTTGACACCTTGTTCCATTTGGAAGAATTGTCCTGTACGCAAGACAAAATCCAATATGATCTTGGTATGTTTTCTAGGTATGTACACACAAAAAAGTTCAAACTATATATAAAAAGACACATACACATTAAAATAGCCTTTGACTTTCTCCATGAAACTGATAAATTGACTAATGAAAGTTAATCATGAATTTTCATTTCTTGATTTCCTCCATAACTACCTGACTCACAAAGACAATACCAAAGACAAAGTAAAGAAAGAAGGAGGAATTCAAAATGAGTATAAGCAAGGATAAGGCGTAAGTATCTTCAAGTTTTTGGTATAGTTTTCATAAGTTATGGTAAGATAATTATTAGATATGCATAAAGCCCTGTTTTAGATAGTAGAAAAACATAATGAATTGATAATGTTCTGATATATCCAAGGTGATAAAAGATGAATCAAATAATGTTGCAGATTTGGTACTTAGTTCAAGCAGGGGCAGAATATCACACTCTGTAAGCATTACACATAATCTTAAACAAGCATAAAACAATGCTCCAACATGCTTTGCTACACTGTTCCTTCTCTCTCTGAGACAAGGAATAATAATTTCAAAGTAGATTTTCTATTCAAAATCTAACAAACCATCGCAATATTATTTTGTTACAAGAGAGATAATAGTACAAGCTGAAACTTTACCAAATATTCTAAGGTACAGATCCTTCTTCGCTGCACCAGGTTTGTGGCTATGGAAGGTGGAAATGGAGATAGGCTTTTGAGCTATGGTGGAAGAATCAGAACATAGCAGCACCTTTCTCTCCCTCTAAATTCTGAAGTGAGAGACGTGGCTGAGGTGAGGACTAGAGTGCAATGCTTTGATCTTGATTCAGCAGCAGCAAAGAAAAGGACAGAGAGAGAGAGAGCAAGAGAAGAAAGAAAAAGAGGGAGGGGATGAGACGGAAGGAAGAGAAAGGAAATGACATTTTTACTTTTCTCCTACATTTCATAATTGCAATTTAGGACCCGGTCTCTGATAGCTATTTTGTGAATTGAAGTACCTAAATTGCCATTTTATATTTTCGAAGGTCTTTATTTGCCATTTTCCCTATTTGTAAGCTCTGACAAATATCGATTGATGTTACGTGTGTGTATTACATATATGAAAAGTTATAACTAAGCCCCATGTAAACTATATTACACGTAAATATTATAGGACAATATGTAATACCAGATTATTGTGATGTTTATTTTTTATTCTTTACATGTATGAAAAGGTAACTTTTGATTAATGGAGTTGGATCTAATAAAAATGGCTCGTCTTTTATAACATAACAAATTAATATTAGAATTCCTGTCATGAGAAGTTTTATATTTAACACCTGACAATACTCAAAAGAAAACTACTTCTAATGAAAAAAATATATGTCTCTATGTCTAGCAAAACAAAAACCAAAATAAATAAAAAGTATCTTTTTATGAAAAATGAAATTACAAAATACGGGCAAGGATATATGAGTGGGCCTGGTAAAACGTTATTTCACTTCACCTTAATAGCGGCCCAAGAGCCCCAAAAAAATTATAAGGCAGCCACATGAGATGCCGTTTTTCTCTGCTAAAATTAATAATTAGATTACCAATAAGATTGGGTCTAGCAAAAAGGATTAGTCTATCACAACATGACGAATCAAGATTTAAATTTCTGTTAGAAAAAATACCCACATTTAGTGCCTAACAGTACCTCGAATAGGATTGCCTCCAATAAGAAGATACCTATGTTTTAGCAAAAAAAAAAAAATGGATTTCAGTTTGATATGTAAAATAAATATAAATTTTCACTCGAAAACTAGTTTGAGTGAAAAAATTTTATATGGCTGCAAATTTAAAAATAGTGATATGTATAAATAATATTTATTTTTCATTTTATATAAACACACTCTACAGTATACACACAAATATATTAACATCAGATTTAAGTCTAAAATTTCATTTAAATATAACAAATGGCCCGTTTAGGCAACTTGCCGTTGATACAAAACAACACTCATGAAAGCATATGTTTTCTTTTTTGGTCTAATTAATCTCAAATACTGTTGTATTAATATAAAAACCAAAAAAAAAAAAAGACAGTAACAGTACAATCAGAACTGCAGTCCAGAAAACTGAGAGCAGAGAATGAACAGAAAAGAAAATGCAACAAAAACAAGAAATGAATTGGAAGCAGATATACCACAGGCCAGGCCAGCTATTAGATATTAATACTCCTCTGCAAGGGAGAGGTGGCAGATTTATTTCTGTTTTCAACCTCAGTATTCTTCTATTTTTATATCTGCTCTGCCAAGTTTTACTTTCACAATTAGTCTCAACACTAGTTGTAATATAACTATTACCTTATGTATCTAATATAAGAATTAATCAAGGTGTTAGATATAAGATCTTAATTAAGTTACTTTATTTCTTATATTTATTATTTTCTCCCAAGCTAATTTATCTAACTTTATAAGCTAATATATATATGATCTAGAAAAAAAACTTAGGTCAAATTATTTATATCCATTATGTTAAGTTTTTCAATCATGCATGACCATGTGGCTTTTTATATTTCATACGAGTTTATAATTAAATGTTATTAAATGCTAATATTTTAAAAATAAGACATATGGTCATATCTGATTTCAGAACTTAACAGAATGAATGTAAAAAACTTGATGCAGGTATTGTCCAATAATCTAATGTTATACAAGAGATCATGCCTTATTTATTATAATTAAAATTTGATGTACCTAAGAGGGAGTGTTACATATCGAGTTTTTCAATATAATTTTCATTAGGAGTGTTCATGGGACGGGACAAGACAAGGATGATCCCGTCCTAGACCCGTCCTGTCCCAATTGGGACAGGACATAACTAGGATGGGACAAGGACGTCCCATCTCTTTTTTTGTAATTTTTTTAATTTAAAAACTAACTATATAAGAAATGTAAAAACTTATATTATGTGAGGAAAATAGATAAAAATGACAACATACTGACAAAGAAAAATGTTTTTTGTAATATGAGAGACAAAAAATAAACAAATATAAAATATTTGCTACAAAGAATATCATGTAACTCATACGAAAACAACTTATAAACAAACAAAAAATAACAATTGATAAATATCATTACCAAAATACTATTACAGTGATAAATAAAATAAATATATAACAACTAAAAATAAAGATAATATATCAGGACGGGACACCCTTATCCTGCATCCCGTCCCGTCCTGAAACAATTTTGTCCCGTCCCGCTTTCGTCCTGTCCCAAAAGCTTTCAGGACAGGACTGTTCCGTCCCAAAATGACTGGGACAGCAACAGGACACTGGGACGGGACATAGTTGAACACCCCTAATTTCCATTCCTATCACTTGAGTTACGTACAATACCTTCTAAAAAAGACTAATATAATCATACATTTTCCATTCCAGTCTACAGTTTCTTAAGAGACTTCATTAACTTCGTCTAGAAATAAATTTTTTTCCTAACTTTAGAATATTGAGAAACATTGCATTAGATTTCAAGTCGCTTCCTACTAAATTATAATAGAGTTAATATCTTAAAATAGTTACTCATCTGGTCCTATTTATAAGTCACTTCCAACATATTTCACACAGACTAAGAAAAACCTTAAACTTCATTAACTTTTATTTAAAATTCAACAACTTTTCAACTTTATCCCTGTTTAATATACATTATACCTCATGTAAAGAAAGTCAACATAATAATAAATGAAGGGTAAAATTATATATCCATACAAAAAAAATTCTTTTAGTGCCCCATAAATAGAACCAAAAAATATTTTCTCTCTCGGTCTTATAAATAGGACCAGAGAAGTACTTATCTAGTCCTAAAGCACTTCCAGTATGTTTCACTTAGACTAAGAAAAATCTTAAACTTCATTAACTCATTTAAAATTTAATAACATTTCAACTTTATTCCTATTTAATATACATTATACCTCATATAAACAAAATCAACAAAATAATAAATGAAGAGTAAAATTGTATATTCATACAAAAAATTTCTTTTAATTCTTTATAAATATGACTAAAAAATATCTTTCTTGTAAACAGGACAGGAGGAGTAACTAGTAACTCATCAAGTAACTTTTGCGTGTGTGACTATCAATTCCCTTTAAAGGACACCATGGATAAGGAAACGCTGGAAGTATATATTCTCTGTCCCCCGCTTATTGGTCTCTGGGAGGAACAAATTCTAATTCAGCTTCAGAATCAATCTATCCATCTAATCCACTCATGGCTTCATCAATAGAGAGATAAGCGGAAGAGCCCCTTCTCATGGAGCCCAAGGAGGCATCATCAGAAGAGCCGCCCCGAGTAAGGTCGGAGCTAGAAGACGTTCTGACAAACACCGACCTCCCTTACTGGCGGCGCCTCCGATCGGCCACTTGGATCGAGCTCAAGATCCTCTACCGCCTCGCCGGCCCCGCCGTGGTCGTCTACTTGCTCAACAATGTCACCTCCATGTCCTCACAAATCTTTTGCGGCCACCTCGGTAATCTTCAGCTCGCCACCGCCAATCTCGGCAACACCGGCATTCAAGTCTTCGCTTATGGCGTCATGGTACACTCGCTCTCTCTCTCTCTCTCAAACTATTGGAACATGACGTTTCCTGAATTCTTGGAATTAAACATTAAATTATTCAACAAAGTGTGTCTTTATAAGTTTTTGTCTTGTTCTTATTTTGCAATCAGCTTGGGATGGGAAGTGCAGTGGAGACACTGTGTGGTCAAGCTTATGGAGCTCATAAGTATGAAATGCTTGGCATGTACATGCAAAGATCAATGATTCTTCTAATGGCGACGGCGATTCCACTCACACTCATTTACGTATTCTCCAAACAAATATTACTTCTTCTGGGTGAGTCCACCATTATAGCATCAGAAGCTGCGATTTTCGTGTACGGTCTTATTCCTCAGATTTACGCATATGCGGCCAACTTTCCGATACAGAAGTTTCTTCAAGCTCAGAGCATAGTGGCTCCGAGCGCTTATATATCGGCGGCGACGTTCGCCGCCCATCTGCCACTGACGTGGATTGTGGTGTTTAAGTTGGGCGGCGGGTTGCTGGGGGCGGCGTTGGTGCTGAGCTTTTCGTGGTGGGTAGTGGCGGCGGCTCAGTTTGTGTACATAGTGGTGAGTAAGAGGTGTGAGAGAACATGGAAGGGATTTAAGTTGGAGGCTTTTAGCGGACTTTGGGGTTTCTTAAAGCTTTCTGTGGCTTCTGCTGTTATGTTGACCTTGGAGACTTGGTATAATCAGATCCTGGTTCTCATTGCTGGCCATCTCAAACATCCTGCGATCGCCCTTGATTCTCTCTCCGTTTGGTAAAATCTCTGTCTGTTAGTTAAATTAATTAAACGTCACTAAAAGTTATTTTTGTAAGTATTCATGAAGAAGAAGTTATGAGTATTCTGAAATTTTTTTGACTCAGTATCATCCTAAAAATATTTAAAAAGAAGTAGTATTATCATTTTCGTTAAAATTTATTAATAGTCAATGTTAGCTTTTAAACAAAAAGAGCGGCTTCTTTTTTAATACTTACAGGAGATATTAAGAGGTAATATTACCATTTTCGTAAAAATTTATTGGCCAACTGTTAATGTTAGTTATTAAACAAAAAGAGTGGTATGGCTTCTTTTTTAATACTTACGGGATGATATTAAGCCAACAAAAACTTTCAATACATCCCCATTAGCTTCTTTGTAAATACTTTCAATATACTTGATTTGTTTTGCCTGAGCATTGAATATATATACTTGATTAATTAGGTTGCATTTCATTAGAATCATATATATATATATATCATGTATATATATTTACTCCTCCGGTCCTTAATATAAGACCCATTTAACTAATTTGATTAGATTAAGGAAGTTAGGTAAGTCAATTAATTATAAGAAAAGTGAAATATTTTTCCTAAAACACCATAATCATCTTTTTTAGTACCCCCTCCCCCTCTTCTACTTAATTATGGTTGAGAGAGTATCCATATGGGTAATTTAGAGAAAATTGATAAATATGAGAAATGGGTCTTATATTTAGGACCAAAACCAACTCAACAATTGGGTCCTATATTAAGGACAGGAGGAGTATATATCTCGCTACGTAGTTAGGGCAACTACATGGAACAAGAATGTCAGATATGAAGATGTCGTACAGGGTTGATGTGTCTTACTGATTGAATAGATCAGATACATATGTTTATTAATTTGGTTTGATGGCAAACCTGCGTGGGGTCTGCATGCGATTTGCTAACCTTCTAACAAGAATCTCCTAGCAAACAGTTGGTATAAATATATATGTCCACCAGAATGTTTGGAAGGCACAACCCCACCAAGAAAAAAAGGGGGAAAAAAAAAGAACAGAGCAAAGAACAAAAAAGGTCAGATGTACCATTCGATTTTATGAAACTTGTCTTGTATTTGACTTGTCAATTTGAAAGTTCACTTAATTTTGGTTGGAATGATGGTACCATCTTTTAAAATAGTTTTTAAATCATAATTTATTGGATACGAAATAAACATGTGAAGAAAATTTTGTTTTCACTGTTAAGCAACTCTAAACCAACCCTTAGTTTTACCATTATATATATATATATTGCTGTTAATATGCTTGAAACGTATATATACATGTATATGTATATATGTATGCACAATTCACTATATGCATGATCAATAACGGAGATTACATATAAATACACAACACTAAGTTTTATTTGTTATTTGCATGATGCAGCACGACAATATCTGGGTGGGTGTTCATGATTGCAGTAGGATTTAATGCAGCTGCAAGGTATCATCGTATTCATTTACACTTCAAATAACTTCATCGTATTCATTTACACTTCAATTTTTTAATTCACTCGAATTAGTTGATTAATTTTTACATTAAGTATCATAGATTAATAGGAGTAAATCAACATCACGCAATTATCAGAGGATTCATCTTCTCTTTGGTGTTTTGAATTTTATTATGTGCATGCATCAGCAATTCAATTCAGAATATAAATATATATTTGAATGATATTCAATAATATCTTTCCACACACATATATATATATATATATATTTCATCTAAAGTAGGAATAATGCAGTCCTATGGGCTTCAAATCATGGTACTATGGTGTTCTTCTGTGGGTTTGATGCCAACATTTTCATTTGATCAATTATGAATCATTCTACCACAGCCAAAATATCTTACTCTGACTTCATCATCAACTCTCATCTTCCATTTTCCAGAAAATTCTAACAACAGAAAAACATATTCTCACAAAATAATTAATCAACTCTGTATATTGTAATCAATTTGATTTGATTTGATTATTAAAAATAAAAAAAATAAACCAATCATTCCTGAATTTTTCTGGTGTTGTAATTTGATGTCCTAGCTCCTTGGTATATGCTGAGTACAGATTTGCTTTCAATGTTGATGCTTTCTCTTTTTCCCCTTAAGTTGCAATATTAATATTAATTACGTGTGTTTTTGGATTTATATGATCGACTTCGCTAATAAAATCCTCGAGTAATTTTCTTTACGTCACTTAAGATTTAATTAATAGGTTATGTGTACATTGCTCAAATCAAAATGTTAATGAGTGATTACTATTTGCACACAAAATAAAATTTTGAGGTTCATTTTATTTGAGGTGTGGCTCCAGTTCTTCAAAATAAATTAACATATTTATCATCACTCGAGATTATATATACAATTTTAAAATGTTAAAAGTCCACATTTTAGTCAAATATAAAGTCAAAGTCCCCATAAAATGTATTTTCTAGGGAAAATGATGCATTAATACATATATATTAACATAGATTCATTTTATTGTATCACGGTTATGACGAAGAGAAAGAAGAGATTAAAAGATAACTTTGTGTGTGTGGATGAATGAAGAGATCCACTTGCATTTTAATTTGTCATTGTTCTTTTTTTTTTTGGCCAACAATTTGTTATTCTCATTCATGAATAGAATAATATTGAACAATTCGACTTAATTTTAATTCGTTGGTAGAGGTCATTTGAGTGTTTCAACATAGATATCATTAATTAATAAACAAGCGGATAATTAAAAAATTTAATTAGTTTAAAACACGTACATATATAGTATATCTGATTGAGGATTAATCAAATCAAATAAAGGAACGTGGACATTAAGATTTAAGTGTTAAATTAAAAGCAGACACGTGAAGGCTATTAATTACTTTAATTAATTAAAAGGGCAAAATATTACAAGTCCAATATTCCTTTATTTAGTTCAAATCTAAGTTCACACACTACTGTTGGATTCCCTTTGCATAAGCCGTTCGCTTCAAACCCAAAAGATGCTCCTTCCTCCCCCTTTTCCACACACATCACTTCCAATTTCGTGTAGACGACAAATTATTCATCTAATTTTCAAATTAACAACTTTCTAACGTTATCCATATTCAATACATATAATTTTTTAAAAACATAACAATTTACACAATAATAAATAAAGACAAAATAATATGATATTCATATTAAAAATTTAATGGTGGGACACTCAACAATACAAAAAAAAAAACATTTTTCTTTGCTTTATAAATAGCACCAGAGGATCAAACAGATACTAAATCCTAAAGAGTTATCTCTCTCTATGTATATACATACTACTCCCAATCCTTGATATAAAAGCTAATTAAGGCATTGAGTTTGGTCTTTAACATAAAACATCAATCCATTTTGTTTCCTATTTTTTTTCAAAATATTCCTATTAATTATAAGATATTCTCACCAAGAGGTAGTTTTAATGCATATGATTGAAGAGTTAATAAAAGTCAACACATATTTGTAACAAACAACCAACTTAATTAATTTTTTAATATTATTAAATTAGTTATCTAATTTTTATATTAAAGACAGAAAATATGTATTATATATAGTAGATGTACTTGTGCATATATTTAGTTAATTAATTATGTAGTGAGTCTGAGACGGCAAAGAGGATTAAATTTGGTCAATAAAAACCCATCCAAAAAGCAGCCACGTATATAAAAAGGTCAATTGACCCTGTCGCCTACCTTCTCGTATATATATAAACCCATCAATCAATCTCTCTCTTATTACCGTCTTCATTTTCAAGCCTTTCTCAAACTTATCTACTCATCCCCCCCACTCATCTCTCTCCACCCATTATCCTTACATTACACGATCACTCTCATAATTCCTCTGAGTTTTAACGGAGCCTATATTATCATTATGGGAAACTGTTGCGGAACGACGTCGTCCTCTGCAGTTGATCACTGGGGCGGCGAGGATTGGAGTTTTCTGACATCGAGCAAGAATAGCAGGAACAGAAGCTCAACGAAGGTGTTTGATGAATTGAAGTTGATGAACAATAAAGAGGACAAGCTTCTTGTGGGAGATTCAAATGCTTCTTCTTCTTCTAATGGTAAGATTAAGATAAAGATTTCGAAGAAGGAGCTTCAAGTTTTACTGGGAGAATTAGAGAAGCAGAATAAGAAGAAGAAGAAGAAGAATACTAATAATTCTGCAGAACAAGTTCTGGTTCATTTAATGGAGGCCAGAGATCAGCATCATCATCTTCATCGTGCTGGCCAAAACTGGAGCCCTGGGTTAGAGAGTATTCCTGAAGTTAACTGATGATGGTCAGGTTAAGGTTAAGGTTATTTTTAGTGTACAAAAATCTCAGAGCAATTCGTTTGTTAATTCTTTTATTTAATTTGGGTTTGATCTTGTAGTTTGGTGTAAGTAGCCTGGTTTGGTTTTGATCAGAGTGTATATTTATGTGTGAATATATCGAACTTTGCAATAAACAAGTGAAAATTTATGTGGGTATATGTGTGCGTGTTTCGAAATATATACATATGGTTTTCTATTTATAATCATATGTATGAGCTTTGTAATTAATTCATTAATTAATGTGGAGAGAAAGATCACAACAAATCAAATCAAACAAGGTTTCTTGTTTGAAAATTATGTGTTATGTTGGTTCAGCAAAAAAAAAAAATTTGTTACTATTACATGGCCTATTCTTGCCGTACGTCTTAATACTTCCCTAATTAATTAATTTCTTCGTTTTAGTTAAGATTTAATTAGAAGGCGGATTGTAACTGTCTTTTTGCTTTTGTTTCTTTTTCTTCTGTGTGTATTGTAGTCCTCAAGTTTGGAATAATTATAGAATATGATGAATATCGCCTAGTGATGCGAAAGTACTTTTAATTTGTAGGTGACAATTGAGATTACTGATTGGATCCCACTATAATATATGTTGTTAGTAATTGTCTCTCTAAATTAAAAAAAAAAACAATAACAAAAAATAAAGCTGGTAATATAGATATGTGGGTCCAACCCGTAAAAAATGATGGAATAGGATGACTAAAAGCCAGCTTGTCACTCAATAAACTTTTTTAATGCTGCACTGCTAGACTCATAACTTACCGTAAGTTGGGCTGTCACCTGCATTTGATTTTATTAATTAATCAAATTATGTTGTTATATGTTATATTTTATCTAAAAAATTAAAAAAATACTTATACCATTTAGTTAGCGCTTTCAATCAAGAAGCTGAAAGAAAAAATAAAAATTCATTATATATTTTTATATATTGTACAAGAAAAAATATAAAAAATAGAAAATAAATAAATAAATAATAATTAGCATGCCAACCTACCCAATCCACCAAACCGACCTTAGCCAGCCTGCATGTAAATAGGCCTTTTTAGCCCACAGTGCATAGATTCAATCTGTCATAGGCCAACTAACAACCTGCGAATTGGCCGTATTCTGCTAGAAAATGAAGCTAAAACTTGTAGCAAATGACAGTTCTCCTTCTTCTATTTTGGTAAGTTATGATATAGTCACTCGATCGAATTTAAATGTAATTTTCATGCAAGAGATTCACATGTTAGTGTGATATATATATAATCATATGAGGAAATAAGAAGAGATAATTAATTTACTTGATCAATGAGCTTTATTTAGATAAAAAAATTAGTATTTTTAATTTTCTTGCACAACAGTACAATATGCGTATGCTTTTGTTTGTTTTTAAAATCGATATAGCATGGAAGAAAACAAATTTGAATTGCACAAAACGAAGGCCCAGTAATAGTTAATGCATTTCAAGAACGTATTGAATCTAATGGAGAATAATTATTTTTAACAAGATAATTTCGCAATTTTAGTCATTTTTTTCAGGGGAAAAAGTTACATACAGTCATATGTTTGTGTATTTGTGCATGGAACAAGGCTCTGTTTTCATTAAAATATTCAATCATTTTTTGAAAAATTCAAAGTATAAGAGCTAGAATCTTATAATTCTTACGCATCGGATTTGACCCACAACAAAATCGAGCTCACACTGATTTTTGAACGTTGAAATTTCGAGAACCGTAATTCAAATAATGAGATCTAAAACATATCATCACTACCTCCTTTGATTAATATAGATTTTTTTTTTCCATAAACTCCAGGAAATAAAAAAAGGGTAATTTCAAACAAATTAACCTCAAAACCTAAGATGTGTATAAGTTTTTCTATTTTTCAACTTCAAAAGGAAAATAAAAACTTTAATAAAATTCGCGTGATTTTAGCGAAATTCAGTCTATCAATTTTAAAATTCAATTTTAATAAAACACATGACATATTTATGTATAATTTACTTTTTAATTCAATAATTGGACTAATAATTAGTAAATTTGGTTGAAGCATCCTGGCAAAAGGAAGTTAGGATATATTTGTAGTATGTATTTCAAAGATGAAAGTCCAATAAATAGCAAAAGTATAGTAATGAAAAGTAACACTGTATGACGAAAATAGTTTTCTTAACTCTGTAATTGTGTTTGATCTCACTGAGCCTAGTGATAATATTTTATACAGATGTTGTGCGCATGCAACTAAATATTAGCACAATTAATTTTATACAGGATTTTATTTTGATTCATTAATTTTATAAAGTGTCGTTTTTTAAATTTTCAACCCTAACACGGCCAACAAAAAATCTTATAGTCAAATTTTAAATGTTCACAAAACATTTAAAAATGCTGAATTTTAATTGTCAAAATAATTAATAATTATTGTTAACAATAATTAATTATTATTTTAAAACTAATGGTGTCAAAGTTAAAGAATTCAAATAATACATTATAAAATTAAAGAACTAAATTAATTGGAACCTTATATAAAATTAAAAAACAAAAAACAAAACAAAACAAAGGCGTGCACCTGAATGTCGGTTGAGTTTGAAAAGTAAGCCGTAATTTTGCTCATAATAATGGTAGAACATTTTTTATATATATTTCGTATTATAATATTGATATTTATTATCCGAACGTGACACAAAAACACACAAAAAAAATCAATGAAAAGAATGGTAAAAGTTGCAAGTCGTGTTTGAATTCATGTCAACTACACAAAGTTGGTCATCATGGGATTAAATTAATTAACGTTCCTTATCAACAAAATGGAAAATGAACAGAAAATCGATATTAAATAATGGTTTTGCGAGGGATTATTAACGTTGGATTCAGCCCCTTTGAACAATTTAATTAATTGGAAACAGAATTTTGCAAGCCCCTTCAAACTCTTTTCCCAGCTCTTTTAATCATGGAAAGTTGGCTGATCTTGATCATTAAAAAATTTTTTAAAAAATCAAATGTTGAATTAGTGACTTTTTTAGAGGCATTGGATAAGTATGGTCCTGCATGGTTGGGCCCACGCGCACATCCAAATATGTTCACTAATTTATTAAACGTTGATTAATAGCTAGTGAGGTAATTTAAATTATATTATACTATCTCCGATCCTAATTATAAGAGCTAGTTGACTAAATTGAGGAAATTAAATAAATAAGTTAAGTTAGTTATTTGTAATAAATAGGTGTTGTCTTTCCTAAAATATCATTACTAATCAAATTTATTGGCTAGAACTACTATTATTCGAGGGACTATTTTGGAAAAAAAAATGTATAAAGGGGTGTTTGGATAGAAACCAAACCATAGTTTCAGAAGTGCTTTTACAATTTACAAAGTAAATATGTGGAGGAGTTTGTCTCATTTTGCGGAAAAGTGTTTCTGAAACCATAATTTGGAGGTTGCCAAACACCCCTTTATAATAAACAAAGTGGATTGAGGTCTTATAATTAGGATCAAAATAAAATTTAAATGAGATCTTATATTAAAAATCGGAGGTAGTACATTATATGTTGTGCGTGTGCGCATTACATATATGAAAAGTTATAACTAAGCCCCATGTAAACTATGTTACATGTAAATATCATAGGATAATAAGTAAATGCCAGATTATTGTGATGTTTACTTTTTATTCTTTACATATATGAAAATTTTTAATTAACGAAGTGAAGTCCAGTGAAAATGACTCGTCTTTCATAACATGACAAATCAAGATTAGAATCCTTATTATAAGAAGTGCTCATATTTAATATATGACAATATTCTAAAAAAAATTGCTTTCAATAAAAAAAATTATCTGTGTGGCTTGGAAAACAAAAACAAATAAAAGGTAACTTTTTATGAAAAATGAATTATAAAATATGGGCAAGGACATATGGGTGGGCCTAGTAAAACGTGACTTGACTTCATCTTAATGGCGGCCCAGAAACCCCAAAAAATTATAAGCTGGTCATATGAGATGCCGTTTTTCTTTGCTAAAATTAATAATTGGATTTCAGTTTGATAGGTGAAATAAATATAAATTTTCACTTGAGAAATAGTTTGAGCGAATAAAATTTATATTGCTACAAATTTTTTAAAAATTATATATATAAATAATATTTATTTTTTCATTTCATCTAATTTAAACGCACTATGCACACAAATATATTAACATTAGATTTAAGCCTTAAATTTCATTTAAATATAACAAATGGCCTGTTTAGGCAACTTGCCGTTGATATAAAACAGTACTCATGAAAGCATTTTTTTTTTTTTGGGTCTAATCTCAAATGCTGCTGTATTAATATAAAGAGAAAAAAAAACAGTAACAATGCAATCAGAACTACAGTCCAGAAAACTCAAAAGCGGGAATGAACAGAAAAGAAAAATGCAAAAAAAATATATACTGTGGTATCTCAAAAGCCAGCTGGTACCTTTTTGAATCACAAAACTAATTTAGCTGATCTTTACCGCTTCCGTGAACTGTACGGAGAGAATCTGAGTCAGATTAGTCCCGCTTCTTCCTAATGCATACATGTGTGTACACAAATATCTCTTTATGTGCCTAGGGCCGCCCCCGCCCATGTGATTAAAATTTTAAAAATATCCTAATTTGTTAGATTCAGTTTTTAAGTTAATGGGTTTAAGGTTGGTCCACGAGTTTTCAATCTGTTAAAAAAAAAAACTATTTTTATATTTATCACATTTTTATAAAAAAAGAAAAATAAATCAAAAAATTATTAATAAAAAACATAAATATGAATAAAATTAAGTCATAAATATTAAATATTATCATATTTAAATATGCATTAACATTCAAGAATATCTAAAACATCCATTAACAAGATAATAACATCCAAAAGTTTTATCTATAGTGCAAATGTGCAATAAACAAACACTATCATTAATCTTTTGAAATTTCATTATCACTATAATCAATTACTCTTCTTTATAAGTATGCTCTTCTTTCGAGACAAAAATATCAAGTTTTTCTCATTTATAGGAATTTCAGTTTTAAATTTTACAGTTTAGCTATTATTTTACTTTAATTTGAGAAGTATTGTTATTGAAACTCATAAATTTCTAATTAAAATTATAGAATCACAAGTTATATGAGTATAAAAATACTTTCTTATCAAATATATATAGTTTAAAAATATCAACACATATAATATAAATCAAATCATTATTAAAGTCTAAATTAACCCATTTCTTAAAAATTTAATTGGACAAATTATTGTCTAAAACTAAATAAATCAAATCATTCTTTGAAATTTAATTTTAAAATGATAATAATAACTAACTATTTGAAATATCATTAACAATATAAAATAATAATAATATTAGAATTATACAAAAAAATTAAAAAAACAAAAAAATTATAAAACTGCTGAACGAGCAGCCTGTTTAAACCCTCAGTCGTACAAGGCCAGACCCTTTAAACCCATTTTTTATTTGAGGGGAAAAATTTAAACCCAACTTTTACAATTTTTCAAGCCTAAACAGGCTAACCCGTTTTTCTGACTCTAATCAGAGCCTAGTGATATTAATACTCCTCTACAAGTGAGAGGTGGCATATTTAGGGGTATTTAGGTGAAACAAAAAGTATTTTTGTGCTAATCGGGACAAAATTATTCTCGTATATATATTTATTTAACATGTCGTAAAATTACTTTTAAATTATGATTAACGGAGCACTCTTTTATTTCTGTTTGTAGCCCCAGGGATTCTTCTATTTTTGTATCTGCTTTTCTGTGTCTTACGTTCACAATTAGTGTCAACACTAGCTGTAATATAGTAAGAATTAATTAAGGTGTTGGATTTAGTGTAAGATATAAAATCTTAATTAAGTTAGTTTATTTTTTATATTTATTATTTTCTCCCAAATTAATTTATCTAACTTTATAAACTGATATATATAATCTAGAAAAAAAATTTAGGTCAAGTTACTCATATCTATTATGTCAAGTGTTTCAATTATGCATGGCCACATGCCTTTTTATATTTCATATGGATTTATAATCAAATGTTATTAAATACTAGTATTTTAAAAATAGGACACATGATCACATGTGATTGCGAAAATTTACATAATGAATAAAAAAAATTTGATGTAAGTGTTGTCCTATATTCTAATCTAATGTTATACAAGAGATCATGCTTTATTTATTATAACTAAAATTTGACTTACCTAAGAGGGAGTGTTACATATCGAATTTTTCAATGTAATTTCCATTCCTATCACTTGAGTTACGCACAGTACCTTCTAAAAAAGACTAATATAATCTTACATTTTCCATTCCTTCTATAGTTTCTTAAGAGACTTCATTAACTTTGTCTAGAAATAAATTTGTTATCCTAACTTTTCTTCAGAAAATATTGAGAAACATTGCATTAGACTTCAAGTCTCTTGCCTACTGAATTATAACAGAGATAATGTCTAAAAATAGTTAACTAATAACTCATCAAATGACTTTTGTGTGCACTACAAAAAAACAGACTTTAGGCGACAACTTTCGACGACGACAAAAAAAGTCACTGCTGAAAGTGGACCTTCAGCGGAGACTTTTTTTGTCGCCACTGAAAGTTCGCTATTGTCATATCCCCCCATAACCATCCCCTACCATGCACAAACATGAGACGCACACTGGTTGCTCCCTCCTGAAATCCATATACCTTGTGGAGTTAAGATTGAATTGGGTATTTAATATAAAACATAAAATATGTTGATTATCAAAATGGTAATTAGGAAATTCAGTATTTAAGATCATTACTAATAGACAAATATTGTATAACATATAAAATAGGTTCACTATTCTATATATTAAGAAATTGAGTAGTTCCTATTGTTAAATTTTCATAATAGTAATAAACAAAATATCTCAACTAATATATTTAAGCTTATATTTCTTTTTTTTATTAAGCTAATTCATAAAAGACATTGATTGCTTTTCTAAAAATTAGTGTTTTATTTTATTTTAAAATAAATTTTAATTCTAAATATCAAAAGTAAAATAATTTTCCATTTGAATTAGATTTTAGAATAATTTATAAACAAAAAATAATAAATATTTTAGGTATAAACAATAGTTTAGATTTAAGGCATAGGATACTATTTTCAGTACATTAATAGATTGACCGAAATTAAATTTCAAGCATAATTAATTTTAAAAAATACTATCAAATTAATACAAATTTCAAATTTTGAACATATATCATGGCCAGCATATATGCCATGATTTTCGGGATTAGAGAAGTTATATAATTTTATTTATTTTTCTCAATTTAAAATATTTGCAGAGAAAGGATATTTTGGTTTGTACAAATTAAAAATAGAAAAAATAAGGCTCATTATTGGGGATAACTGCAATAAATTCGGTAACAATTCAGAATTAATTGAATTAATCAAAAAAATTATTAAAAAAATAGATTTATCTCCCATTAGAAACATGGGTAGAAAATGGGTGAAAAATGTGGCCTTTTCTTTTAAGAAAAAAAGAACATTTATCTACTCATAGGTGAGTCACGTGTCGTGCTGCCAATAACTCTTGCTTTGTACTCTACTTTTATATATTAATAGATTTAATTAATTTCACTGCCCGCCATGCCACATTGTATTTTTTGGTTAAATATAGGTATTTTTTTATTGAAGGTAATCTATGTGAGATACTGTTAGGTACTAAATATAAACACCTTCTCTAGCGGAGATTATATATAGTCTAATCAACTACTGGTTAAACATTCTAAAAAACTAAATCGCAAGTAGAAATATTTACAAATCAAAATCATCTGAAAGGATCAAGCAATATATAAACATATGTCGACCGTGGATTATATACAGTCTAACCATATAGCAATGCGGGTCCTGCAAAATAAAACTATCCATATTTCTTGTAATTCTGATTTCACTGTGATGATGCATTGATAGATGCAGGCCTTCCCTCATGGCCAACCCAGTACCTATATTACAGAAAAAGTGTAATGCACCCCTCATTACCTGTATGTGTTTTGTGATTGTAGCTGCTGTAAGAAAATTAGAGGAAAAAACTGACATTCTTAAATGACTTGATCAGTAGTGCATTAAAATTCTATTTGAAACCATTTTTCATTATTGGAGATCAACATCAATTGTGGTTGCACTCTACAAAAACCAAAACACACACGCACACAAGATTCACCCGAGCTAAGATACTCAACAAAAAGCGGAGAGAGAGACATCAGCGAGAGTGCCTCTATCTCTCCATGTCCCATATCACCAAAATTGCTCTCAACAAAACACCACAGTCGTAAATCAACACTTTCCAAACTAAAATAGCTCTCAACAAACTCATTGCAATATCCTTGGGGAAAGATCAATTGGATGTACCAATTTTTGTGCGTAGAGAGACTTGCACGGAGAAAATCAAAAGAACAGAAATAGGATAAAGAGTTTTACTGACAATATTGACTTTGGGGGGGGGGGGGAATCCAGTTCAACCTTTTCTTTCTTCTCCTCAAATATGACCCAATCATCCATTCTCTCCCTAACCATGCAGCCGACGAGTCCAAGCCACAAGATATTCATGAGGAGGGGGACATGAATGGTATTGTTGCCATTGAGCAATAGGGAGGCAATTACACCAAGAAAGATAAAGACACCTAAGATCTAGGAAGCTTTGATGCTTGGGTGAAAGAAGAGGGAAACACCAAGTACAGTGGAACGCTTACGTCAGCGTCGTGCAACCGGACTGCTCTGTTGTTGCAAGATTAGAGCTTCCCAACGGTAGGTGAATGAACCTCCAAGACAAAGCGAGAAGGTTGGAAGCTGATGTCAACCACGCCTTCAAAAGGTGAGAAAAGAGAAGCTTTCTCTGATAGTTTCAAATTGCTGTAAACCATCTTTAGTGTCAAGCAATACAAACCCCTATCGATATAATGCTTGCCACTGTCCCTAGTGATATAAGAAGTCTGAGTCCATCCCAAAATTGGCGTCGGTATATATACATGCGTGCCACGATCACTTAAAGGGGAAAAATACTGCACATTGTCTACATTAGAAAGGGTAACTGCTACAATGAAAACATGGGTAACCGTCAGAAGCACTCACATATCGAACTATTAGGAACGTGGGTAGGAACATGGGTAAAAAATGTGGCATTTCTTTTTTTTGAAAAAAAGAAATATTTATCTAATCTTAGGTGATGCCATGTGTCATGTTGTCAGCAACTATTGCTTTGTACTCTACTTTTATATATTAATAGATTAATAGATGTTGTACGCATGCAACCAAATTTTAGCACAATTAATTTTATACAAGATTTTATTTTGATTCATTAATTTTATAAAGTTTTGTTTTTTAAATTTTCAACCCTAACACGGCCAACAAAAAATCTTATGGTCAAATTTTAAATGTTCACAAAACATTTAAAAATGCTGAATTTTAATTGTCAAAATAATTAATAATGATTGTTACAAAAAAATTAATTATTATTTTAAAACTAATGGTGTCAAAGTTAAAGAATTCAAATAATACATTATAAAATTAAAGAACTAAATTAATTGGAACCTTATATAAAATTTTAAAAAAAAACAAAACAAAACAAAGGCGTGCACCTAAATATCGGTTGAGTTTGAAAAATTAGCCGTAATTTTGCTCATAATAATGGTAGAACATTTTATATAAATATATATATATTTCGTATTATAATATTGATATTTATTATCCGAACGTGACACAAAAACAAAGTAAAAAATCAATGAAAAGAATGGTAAAAGTTTGAAGTCGTGTGCAAAGGTGGTAATCATGGGATTAAATTAATTAACGTTCCTTATTAACAAAATGGAAAATGAACAGAAAATCGATATTAAATAATGGTTTTGTGAGGGATTATTAACGTTGGATTCAGCCCCTTTGAACAATTTAATTACCTTGGAAACAGAATTTTGCAAGCCCCCTCAAACTTTTTTCCCTGCTCTTTGAATGAGGGAAAGTTGGCTGATCTTGATCATTAAAAAATCAAAAAAAAAAAAAAATCAAATGTTGAGTTAGTGACTTTTTTTGAGACATCGGATAAGTTTGGTCCTGCATGGTGGGACCCACGCACACATCCAAATATGTTCATTAATTTTATTATATGATCGTTGTTATTCTGCGATTAGATAAAACGTTGATTAGTGGCTAGTGAGGTAATTCAAATTATATTATACTCCTGTGATCCTATTTATAAGACAGAGAGAAAATGTTTTTTATTTTTATTCATTAAATTTTTATGATGAATGTACTATATTGTTCTTCATTTATTATAGTATATATAATTATTTTTTTAAAATGTGTATATATTAAATAGGGATAAAGTTAAAAAGTTATTATATTTTAATGAATAGTTAATGCAGTTTAAGATTTTTCTTGATATGTATAAAACATGCTGGAAGTGCCTTATAAATAAGACTTAGAAGAGTACATTACATTGATTTTGATGAAATTATATATATTTCTAAGCCCTAACAAATATCGATTGACGTTATGTGTGTATTACATATATGAGAAGTTATAACTAAGCCCCATGTAAACTATATTACATGTAAATATTATAGGATAATATGTAAATACCAGATTATTGTGATGTTTATTTTTTATTCTTTACATGTATGAAAAGGTAACTTGGAGTTGGGTCTAGTAAAAATGACTCATTTTTTATAACATAACAAATTAATATTAGAATTCCTGACATGAGAAGTTTTCATATTTAACACCCGATGATACTCAAAAGAAAACTACTTCTAATAAAAAAATATCTGTCCCTATGTCTAGCAAAACAAAAACCAAAATAAATAAAAGGTAACTTTTTATGAAAAATGAAATTACAAAATATGGGCAAGGATATATGAGTGGGCCTGGTAAAACATTTCACTTCACCTTAATAGCGGCCCAAGAACCCCAAAAAAATTATAAGGCGGCCACATGATGAGATGCCGTTTTTCTCTGCTAAAATTAATAATTGGATTTCAGTAAATTTTCACTCGAAAAATATTTTGAGTGAAAAATATTTTATATGGCTACAAATTTTAAAATAGTAATATGTATAAATAATATTTATTTTTCATCTATTAATTAATATATAAAAGTAGAGTACAAAACAGGAGTAGTTGACAGCATGACACGTGTTGTCGTTTATGGGTAGATAAATGTTTTTTTTAAACAAAAAAATCCCACTTTTTGGAACTATTTTTTTAAACCATTTTCTGCCCATGTTTCTAATAGTCCTATATATCCGCGTTGGTAATCGTGTTTAGTTTAAACTAATGAACCCAGAATTTCTTCTTTTTCCAAATTATTTTATATGATCTGATTTATAAATTGATAAATTATAGGAATGGCTATAATTACAAAATCTAGAAATGTGGGGCAGTTTTTTATTATATCTTTATCAGCAATTTCCTAAGATAAATTGGTTATGAGGATATTGGGGTATATTTATCTATTAATATATAAAAGTAGAGTATAAGGCAAGAGTAGTTGATAACACGACACGTGGCATCATCTATGGGTAGATAAATGTTCTTTTTTTTTTAAACCAAAAATCTCACTTTTTTGAACTATGTTTTTAAACCATTTTCTGCCCATGTTTCTAATAGTCTTATATATTCACGTTGGTAATCGGGTTTAGTTTAAACTAATAAACCTAGAATTTCTTCTTTTTTCAAATTATTTTACATGATCTAATTTATAAATTGATAAATTATAGGAAGGGCTATAATCACAAAATCCAGAAATGTGGGGCAGTTTTTTATTATATCTTTATTAGCAATTTCCTAAAATAAATTGGTTATGAGGATATTGGGTATATTTATCTGATCGTGATTTTTATGATCAAGACAGTTTTTTATTATATGATCGTGGCAGTTTTTTTAAATATATTTCGATTTTAGTATATCTTTATCAGCAATTTCCTAAAATAAATTGGTTACGCGGATATTGGGGTATATTTATCCGATCGTGATTTATATGATCGTGACAATTTTTTATTATATGATCGTGACAGTTTTTTAAATATATTTTGATAATTGGAAGTTTTTAAATTAGTTATGAGGATATTGGGATATATATAATCGTGACAGTTTTTTATTATATATTTAAATAAAGTGATTCAATTTTTTATACTATACAAAGAGGTACCAAGTCACACCCGTGAATTGCACGAACGCTGTACTAGTCTATTAATATATCAAAGTAGAGTACAAGGTAGGAGTTGCTAGCAGTACGACACGTGGCATCACCAATGTGTAGATAAATGGTCCTCATTTTTAAATTTTTGTAAAAGTCATGTTTCTACCCATGTTCCCCTATTCATGTGTTTACGTTTCTACCCACGTTCCCCTATTCATGCAGTTATGTTCCTACACATGTTCTCCTATTCATGTGTTTTTCTTTTCTTTGTTTTTTTTTTGGCAAATTATTCACAGAAAAAATTGTCCTCACAAAATTTAAAATTTAAAACATGATCTATCTCACGATTATTTGGTGGTTGGTTACAAAGCAAGAGTTGGTTGCAGGCCGACATGTGAAGTTTGATCACCAGAACACGTTGATTTTATTACTTTGTTATAGGAATTTTTTTAATTACAATTAAGAATATTTCAGGTATGAAATTAAATTCAATAATCTAAAAAAAAGCTCTTAATATTTCAAATTTTAAATTAAAATTAATAGTTCATAAAAAGTGGTTCTCCATCCCCCCAATTAAATCATTTTGAATTACAAATATATTTATAAAATTAAAAAAAAACAATTGAATAGACTTATGCCATGTTGTTACTTTTTTGGGCGAAATTTTTTTAGGTTGGTTAGTTTTAAGATTTCAAATCAATATTCCATATTTAAATTCAAATTAATATAAATCTTTAAACTGTAAATAAAGTTTCACAACATTTAGCTTTGTCAACAATCAATAATCTTCTACAGCATTCCACGTGGCAAGCTATAATCTTAGATAAATAGAGGATTTTTTTAATTGGAAAAATAAAATGGGAAAAATGAAATGATAGCAGTTCCTATTGTTATTCTATATTTTGAGGCAGATTTTTTAATTGAAAGTGAAAATAGGGAGGAATTTCTAATGTTGTGAGTTTTGATCACTGCATCCATATTGGTCCATATTCCAAGGTTTTCTTCTAGGCAATTTTCTAATTTCAAATTAATATTTCATATTTTAAATAAAATTTAATTAATAATTCAAATTTTAAATTTAAATTAATATTTCAATATTTCAATTAAAATTAACATTTCACAAAAAGCGGCTATTGTTTGGATTAATTAATGGATTAAAATAAAATTTTAAGGGTTGTTGTTCATGATTAGACGGCAGCCACACCTTCCCACTTTGCATACTTTTTGGTTTTCAAATTTTGTGTTTAGCTATTATATTGTGATCGTTTCCGCTTTGTCATAAGATTTGTAACAATCAGCCTTTTCGACTATAACAACCCATGGTGGTGAGTGTGGGTTTAGTGACGGTTACAGGTAGTAGGGTTGGTTGTGTGTATGAGTTTGTGGCTATATATACATGTGGTGGTTAGAAGCAATTGTTTTAAGGTAGTTTTTTGGGCAATTCTTTCACTCTTCACCTCTCCAATTTTATGTAGTCAACAATGAAAGCACCAAATTTTCATTCCATTGATTTGGGTAAAAAAGATTTGTCTTAACAATTATGTAGTCACTAAATTTTCATTCCAAATTTTATGTAGTCAATGCCTTTCTCAACCTCTTAAAGCTAAATGCCGATTTATAGCTAACTATTTAGTTTTGTGTGGATCCAACTGAAAATATAAATATTATAAAATCAAGGTCATAAACTGATTTTCTCTTTGAGTTATGATCCTTTCATCTATCAGGTTTTTTTTATTCCTTCCCAACAATTGTTGCATGTTAAAAAAAAAGAAGATAAAAGGTGTCAGTTGTACAACTTTTTATTTGTCTTGAATGTATCCCATGCATTGCACGGGTATTAAACTAGTTACTATATAAAAGTAGGGTACAAAGCAGGATCCGATGAGAGATTGCCAAGTGGTCTCACCATGATGCAGATAAATAGGTTTTATTTTTCTATTTTTATAAAAATTGAAATTTTATGCACACCTCCCCTATCTATGCGTTCCTCACCCTATCTTGATAAAATTGGCAGTTATCTCTCATAATAAATTTGCCACTTATCTCACATTATTTCTGTTTAAAGTATTTTAGTTGAGTTGTTATTTACATTTTAGGATTAAAAGTTATCTTAAAAAATATCTTAAGTTTAAAGTTAACAAAAGTTATTTATTCCAAAAATATTTATTGTTTATTCTCATTTGAATTGAGTGAAATAACTTCCTTGATTCTAAAAATCATGACAAGTATAACAGCCATGATATATTTTTAAAATTTGAAATTTACATTAATTTTAGTGTTAATAAATATTTTAAATTTAAAATTAAATAATACAAAAATAATGTAACTTCCCAATCCTATTAACCAATTATTTTTTTTATCTATACAGTTTCAACAATTTAAAAAATATATTTAAATTTTCTCTCATACCTTCCTATTTTTCTTTATTGGTTGCTTCATTAATAATTTTAAATAGAAAAATAAGTGTGAGCATTATTTTATAGATGAGAAATGGCCCATTTTGTCATTTCTTAGTTAATTGAATGGTTTTGGATTTTAGATTTTATAACTGAAATCTACAATATTTAATTTTTAAAAAGCATTATATATATTATCATCAGTCAAATAATATTCCCACTTGAAAAATATAACTGTCTAAAATATAACCGGCAACTTTAGAAACAATAATATTGCATCAGTGTTATAATAATAATAATAATAATAATAATAATAATAATAATAATAATAATAATAATAATAATAATAATAATAATAATAATAATAATATTTACTTAGATATTTAAAAAATAGAGTAAGTGATGAGCGTCCCAATGAAAACAATGAATGCCCCTTTAAGTGTGATTGGGAGGAAGATACACTTCATACTTTGAGAGACTGTGAGGCAGCAAAAAGAGTGTGGTTACTTATGATTAACCCTCTTTATTATTTTGTTTTTTTCTTTGGAAATTTACAGGTGTGGCTTCGGTGGAACATGAAGAACAACCCAGAAGGCAGGAAATTTACAAGATGGCCGTGGAATAGAATCTTTGGAATCGTTTACTGGGTCATCTGGAAAAACAGATCCAGGAAAGCATTCGGGGAGAGTGTAGATCAACCGAGAGACTTAATGCACAAGATCCTATTCCATCTCATGGAAGGGGTAGCTGAAGATAAATATCATCACAAAATCTTCCAGCTTCAAGATCAGAAAGAAACACAACGAGTTTTGCCACCAATGGGTTATGTTCGAGTGGATGTAGATGGATCAAAGAGAGGACAAGGTGAGGCAGCTTGTAGAGGTTTCATCATTGATGAGAACGGACAGTGGAAGTGTGGTTTTCAACAGAAGTTAGGTTTCATTCCATCAACTGCAGCTAAAATTCACGCTATTGGGTCAAGTCTAAGACTTTGTCAAAAGCTAGGATACAAAAAGATCAAACTATACACTAGTTCTCTGGAGGCTATTCAACTGTTATTTATGGATTGTGATCAGTCACACTTGTTAAGGAAAAATATTCAGTGACTGAGAGACGTCATTTTCACTCACTGGGATGTAGACATCATACACTCCTTTAGAGAAAACTTAGAATGTGCTGATAAGCTTGCTAGGATGGCCCATTTAATACAACAGGAATTTTTAGTACTACAGGATATTCCTGGTTTTTGTACAGGATATGTAGAAGCTGAAATAGGTAATATGCCCGAAATAGCTAGTGGACTTGTACGGGTAGTTAACTATCCCTGAACTATCTCAAGCTCTAAGCTTCCCTTTGTAATATTAAAAAAAAAAAAAGAATCGGAGTCAGGGTAGATAACGGTACGGATAGCTATTAGTTTATTTACTTCCACAATTGAACATATTAGAGATTTGAACGGTACAATGAGTTCTGTGATTCTGAATAAAAGCAAGTAGAGGTCTAAAATTTGGTAGCTTGTAGTTGTAGGTTGGACTTGGACTTGGAGAATTTTTTGGGTCCACTTAAAAACTTAGTTCATGTACTATACACGTATATACCCACTCTTAGTAAAAATAAAGTCCTTCCACCATTATTGTGATAACGAGTGCCACAAAAAAGTGGAGTAAGCTCCAAATCATTTTCAAAACATATTTGAAAATCTAGTATTGGAGCATACTGTGCCAGAGGAAAGGGGTGGGAGAGAGGCTTCTTGGTTCTGCCACCTTGCAACTCGCTTGCCTTGGTCTTCTGAGTTTGAAAAAAATGACTCACAGATCGCAATCATATTTATAGCTCTCGAAGAGGCAATCAAATTCACGGTGACCGGTGGAAAAAAAACCAAACCATAAATGAAGATCCCACTACCTAGAGAGGGGACCCCACAGCGCCGTAGAAGAAGGATTATCGTGCAAAAAAAAAAAGTGAGATAGGACCAAAGATAACACAAAGAGAACCTAAACGGACAGTGAATTCATACCCCGGCATTGCACGGGTGTTGAATTAGTTGCGTGCAAAAGAGAGAACTTTACATATTGTGGGGGACGAATGGACACGTGACGACGTGTTGTTTAAAAGCGGTGAATTATGTGAGCCATGTTGTGGGCCCATGTCTTGCGCGTTTATATTGTTTGCTGAATTGTCAAAGCAAGTTATCATCAGTTCCCTTCTCTCTCTCTCTCTCTCTATTTTGTGGCCTTATATGTAATCACCAATCACATTTGGAAGCTTCGAAACAATCCTTCTCCTACTGTGATAAGGTGTTTTTTGAGCGTTACACGTTTTTAATTTAAATTAAGAATGATTATTTAATCTCATACGCCCCAATGATCGGACATTTATTATATGCTCCTTTTGATGATCTTATATAAAAGCAATATTTTCTCGGATAAGTTCTTTTACTATATAAAAATAGAATACAAAGCAGGATTTGATGAGAGATTACTAAGTAGCCTCACCATGATGCAGATAAATAGGTTTTATTTTTCTATTTTTGTAAAAATTAAAATTTTATGCACACTTCTCTTATCTATGCGTTCCTCAATAAATAAAGCAAAAAATATTTTCTTTCTTTGTCCTATAAATATAGGATCAGAAAAGTACTCATCTAGTCCTATTTATAAGTTTTGAGACAGAAAATGAAAAAAGACAACATAACAGAAGATGCATACTGAACCAGAGTTCGAACGTTATTACATTCCATTCCACTGAGTGAACAGTAGGAAGTTTAATATATAGAGTTCATTGTCCATTGCAAGAGCAACACGTGTAAAGCAAAAGAAGTATAAAACTGCATCATTCTATTCCCCACTATGGGCTTCATTCAAGCGTTGGGCTTGTTTGTTTGTTGGACTTCAATAATAAGGCATTTCTAACATGTTTTACTCAGATAAATAAAAATCTTAAACTTTATTAACTCATTTAAAATTTAATACTACTTCCGGTTCTAATTATAAAAGCTATTTGACTAATTTGAGAAGATTAAAAAAATAAGTTAAATTAGTTATTTGTAATAAATATGTGTTGTCTTTCTTAAAATATCCTTACTAATCAAGTGTGTTGGCTAAAACTACAATTATTAAAAGGATTATCTTGGTAAAAATTGCATAAATATGAGAGACAAAGTGGATTGAGGTCTTATATTTAGAATCAAAATAAAAGTCAAACGAGGTCTTATATTAAAGACCAGAGGTACTAACTTTTTAACTTTATCCCTATTTAATATACATTATACCTCATGTAAACAAAATCAACATAATAATAATAAGTGAGGGGTAAAACTGTATATATATATATATATATATATATAAAAGATTTCTCTTAGTTCCCACTAAAAAATATCTCTTCCTTAGGACAGGTAGGACCGGAGGAGTAACTAGTAACTCATCAAATAACTTTTGTGTGTGACTATCAATTCCCTTTAAAGGACACCATGGATAAGGAAACGCTGGAAGTATATATTCTCTGTCCCCCGCTTATTGGTCTCTGGGAGGAACAAATTCTAATTCAGCTTCAGAATCAATCTATCCATCTAATCCACTCATGGCTTCATCAATAGAGAGATAAGCGGAAGAGCCTCTTCTCATGGAGCCCAAGGAGGCATCATCAGAAGAGCCGCCCCGAGTAAGGTCGGAGCTAGAAGACGTTCTGACAAACACCGACCTCCCTTACTGGCAGCGCCTCCGATCGGCCACTTGGATCGAGCTCAAGATCCTCTACCGCCTCGCCGGCCCCGCCGTGGTCGTCTACTTGCTCAACAATGTCACCTCCATGTCCTCACAAATCTTTTGCGGCCACCTCGGTAATCTTCAGCTCGCCGCCGCCAATCTCGGCAACACCGGCATTCAAGTCTTCGCTTATGGCGTCATGGTACACTCGCTCTCTCTCTCTCTCTCAAACTATTGGAACATGACGTTTCCTGAATTCTTTGAATTAAACATTAAATTATTCAACAAAGTGTGTCTTTATAAGTTTTTGTCTTGTTCTTATTTTGCAATCAGCTTGGGATGGGAAGTGCAGTGGAGACACTGTGTGGTCAAGCTTATGGAGCTCATAAGTATGAAATGCTTGGCATGTACATGCAAAGATCAATGATTCTTCTAATGGCGACGGCGATTCCACTCACACTCATTTACGTATTCTCCAAACAAATATTACTTCTTCTGGGTGAGTCCACCATTATAGCATCAGAAGCTGCGATTTTCGTGTACGGTCTTATTCCTCAGATTTACGCATATGCGGCCAACTTTCCGATACAGAAGTTTCTTCAAGCTCAGAGCATAGTGGCTCCGAGCGCTTATATATCGGCGGCGACGTTCGCCGCCCATCTGCCACTGACGTGGATTGTGGTGTTTAAGTTGGGCGGCGGGTTGCTGGGGGCGGCGTTGGTGCTGAGCTTTTCGTGGTGGGTAGTGGCGGCGGCTCAGTTTGTGTACATAGTGGTGAGTAAGAGGTGTGAGAGAACATGGAAGGGATTTAAGTTGGAGGCTTTTAGCGGACTTTGGGGTTTCTTAAAGCTTTCTGTGGCTTCTGCTGTTATGTTGACCTTGGAGACTTGGTATAATCAGATCCTGGTTCTCTTTGCTGGCCATCTCAAACATCCTGAGATCGCCCTTGATTCTCTCTCCGTTTGGTAAAATCTCTGTCTGTTAGTTAAATTAAACTTCATTAAAAATTATTTTTGTAAGTATTCTGAAATTTTTTTGACTCAACATCATCCTAAAAATATTTAAAAAGTAGTATTATCATTTTTGTTAAAATTTATTAATAGTCAATGTTAGCTTTTGAACAAAAAGAGCGGCTTCTTTTTTAATATTTACAGGAGATATTAAGAGGTAATATTACCATTTTCGTAAAAATTTATTCGCCAACTGTTAATGTTAGTTATTAAACAAAAAGAGTGGTATGGCTTCTTTTTTAATACTTACGGGATGATATTAAGCCAACAAAAACTTTCAATACATCCCCATTAGCTTTCTTTGTAAATACTTTCAATATACTAGATTTGTTTTGCCTGAGCATTGAATATATATACTTGATTAGGTTGCATTTCATTAGAATCATCTATATATACATCACATATATATATGTATATATATCTCACTACGGAGTTAGGGGAACTACATGGAACAAGAATGTCAGATATGAAGATGTCGCACAGGGTTGATGTTTCTTACTGATTGAATAGATCAGAAACATATGTTTATTAATTCAATTTGATGGCAAGAAAAAAAGGAAGAAAAAGAACAGAACAAAGAACAAAAAAGTCAGATGTATCATTCGATTTTATGAAACTTGTCTTGTATTTGACTTGTCAATTTGAAAGTTCACTTAATTTTGCTGGTACCATCTTTTAAAAATAGTTCTTAAACTATAATTTACTGAATACGAAATAAATATATGTGAAGAAAATTTTGTTTTCACTGTTAAGCAACTCTAAACCAACCCTTAGTTTTACCATTATATATATATATATTGCTGTTAATATGCTTGAAACGTATATATACATGTATATGTATATATGTATGCACAATTCACTATATGCATGATCAATAACGGAGATTACATACAAATAGACAACACTAAGTTTTATTTGCTATTTGCATGATGCAGCACGACAATATCTGGGTGGGTGTTCACGATTGCAGCAGGATTTAATGCAGTTGCAAGGTATCATCGTATTCATTTACACTTCCAATAACTTCACCGGATCAGATTCATCAGATCTCTATTATTGCGTTAAATGACTCCTTTCATTTCATTCACACATGCATAACATAATATAAATACTACTTCTGATCTTCTTTTTTTTTGGCTACAAAAGGGGGCTAAAAGCCAAAACAAAATCAACACAAAATGTTTCTTGGGTTGACAGCGCCCACAACGTCCTTTTCTAACCAGAAACCAATTCCATCTGGCGGCTCTCATATCATCCTCGTCTCATTGGTTTGAAGGAAGCTCCAACTTCCGAAGAACTACAGTTGAATCAGACTCAATAATCACTCTTCTTTGAGGTAACAACTGCCGTAAACAGTGCCCACATCTCAGCCTCCACAACACTGCATCTCCCCACTCCTCGAGCAAAACCTCCTATCCACCTTCCCTCGTGGTCCCTAAAGGCCCCTCCACAATCAGCTGCCTTATCATTTCCTCTCACCGCACCATCAATATTCATTTTGATCCATCCTATTTCTGGTTTATCCCATTTTATCTGCATACAGACCTCCTGAACTCCCTTTTCCTTTTATTCCAGCATCTCTCTAATTTCCCTTACTTATGTATCACTACCAGTGGCTCATTTGGTCTCACAAAATCGGTTTCAAATAAATTGCGATTCCTCCACTGCCATAAAAGCCATATTGTTACCAGTAAAGACTGTCTTCCAGTCTCCCCAACCATCTTCCTTCCTACTCAAATTCTGCAAGGACCAATCATGAAGCGTCAAGTTGAAAAACACCTCCCACCTCCTTCCTCTCAGCAGCCTTTCCCAAACCTGCTTTGCCATCACACAATCCCTTAGGACATGCAAAGTATCCTCCTCTTTTTCCATACAGACCATGCAAATAGAGAGGTATTCAGCATTTTATTTCTTCTAACAGAGGTTAATAGACCCCCGTTAATAGCAATCCACATGAACACTAGCATTCTCCTGGGTCCCTTCCACTCCCAAATCTTCTTCCACACTACATCCGCCCCTTCTCTATTAATCTTTTAGGCAGTTATACATATCAGAAACTAGATAATTTCCTTTAGAATTTCCCAGCCATTTTATGGTATCATTAGCATCATCAACTCTAGGAGGTAAACAGCTTGTATTCTTTCTACAACTTCCTCAGGTAGGCACTCTCCTAACAAATCAATATTCCACTCACCATTTTCTGTTATGAAATCTGCCACATAAGCCTTTTCCTCTTCTTCATTCAGACTTCTAATACAATTCTCTTTCAAAGTAGCCACACTTGCTAACCATTTGTCCTCCCAAAATTTCACTCTCCTTCCATTCCTCACTTCCTAGCCAACATTCTTAAACATATCTTGCCACAAACCTCCCATTCTCTTCCATATCGCTGAGTCCCCTTTTTTCACTGCATACTCCCTTCCCAGTTCCACTCTTCTTCCATACTTTGCATCTAGTATTTTCGACACTAATTTCCTTGGTTTCGCCATCATCTCCCATCCAGTCTTGCAAAGCAAAGCATCATTCATTATTTTAAATTCCTTTAAACCATAACCTCCTAACTCCTTCGGCATACATAGACGTTTCCACCCAACAGCATGAAATTTCCTTTTGCCCTCTTCTTCTCTCCATATAAACTCTCGTTGTAGTTTTTCTAACTGCTCGCACACTCCTCTTGGAATGTCTTCATGCAGCATATGGTACATTGGCATTTGTTGAGTAACAGATTGCATTACTTCTAATCTTTAATATAAAAGTTAGTTGGCTAATTTGAATAGATTAAAAAAATTTATTAAGCTAGTTATTTATAATAAATAGACATTGTCTTTCTTAGAGTACTCTTACTAATTATGTGTATTAGTTAACATATGCAACTACTACAAAGTGCAATTACTACTTTGAAAATATGAGAGGCAAAGTGAATTGGAATTTTATATTTAGAATCAAATTAAAAATCAAACTAATTCTTATACTACCTCTGGTCCTTAATAGAAGAGCTCGTTTGACTTTTATTTTGGTTCTAAATATAATACCAAAATCTATTTTGTCTCTTATATTTATCCATCTTTTTCTAAAATAGTCCTTGTAATAATGGTAGTTCTAGTCAACGCATTTGATTGGTAAGAATATTTTAGGAAAAACAACACATATTTATTATAAATAATTAATTTAATTAGTTTTCTTAATATACTCAAATTAATCAACTAACTCTTATATTAACGACCGGAGGTAGTATTAAGAACTGGAGATAGTATTAACTTCTTCTTTTTTCACTTGTGATGTGTATACACACACACACATACAGTGTGAGGGTGGGGAACGAGGTTGGAGCGGGACATCCAAAATCAGCAGCATTTGCAGTTGTGGCTGTGACGACGGTGTCTCTGTCAATAGCTCTATTCTTCGCCATTCTTGTCCTCATCTTCCGCCATGTAATCAGTTATATCTTCACCGGTGGGACCACGGTGGCGAATGCTGTCTCAGAGCTTGCTCCTTTCTTAGCTGTCTCTATCATCCTTAATGGCATTCAACCTGTTCTCTCTGGTAATAACTCTGTTTTGCTTCTCACTTAATTATTACGATTGCCCGTGCAACTCTACTTATTAATTACAGTTCTATGCTAGGTTTGAGATACTAGTATTTTATAAGCGCGTTGGCACTTTTACATTGATTATTACCAAATTATGGATGAGTGCAAGACTTAACATGAAGCTGTAATGGGATTGTTGATTTACTGTTCTTTTATCTTGCTATACATAACTACAAAATAAAAGTAATATTTTGTTGTTCTGGGCTTAATATATATTACACCTCCCATCCTGAATATGAAAACTAGTCAAAAATTTAATTTAGTCATAAATATAAGATCTCAATCCATTTTGTTTCCCATATTTATTCATTGTTTTAAAGTAGCTAGTCCCCATGTTAATTACACATATTAAAAAATTAACGAGAGTTTTTTAGAAAAGAAACATTTATTTATTATAAATAACTAAGTTAATTAATTTTTTTTAATTTTTATATATTAGTTATCTAGTTCTTATATTGATAAGTGGAAGTAGTATACATGAAGCTATAATGGGATTCTTTCTACATGTTTTTATAGTTGATTTAATTTAGATATGTTTTTGTACATAGAATCTGAGTGCACACGCACACGCACGGGCACCCACATATATGAGGATAATTAATATACAAATCTTTATAGTTTTAACTAATGTTTAGTCAGTCCTTGTAATTTTTTTGCTATTAGGTTTTTATAGTTTTACCGTATTTTTAATTAAGTCTTTGTAATTTGAAGTAACTAATAGAAAGGAAAAGAAACTACAAATACCTAATTAAAAACAGATGAAACTATAAAGACCTAACAAAAAACTATAAAGAAAATCTAATTAAAAATCATGCGAAATTTTAAGGGCTTGCAAATTAATTATCCCATCTATATTTATAGTATCTAACAGTCAAGTAATGATCGATAAATTTTGGATGGATGAGTAGTTGATAAAAGTAGGTGCATGTATGTGTATGAAAATGAAGGAGTAGCAGTTGGATGTGGATGGCAAGCTTTTGTGGCATACGTCAATGTGGGATGCTATTATATCATTGGGATACCTTTGGGGGTCCTTCTTGGTTTCAAGTTTGATCTTGGTGCTAAGGTAATTAATTGACTTCCACCATTCTTTAATTTAAACTCTAATAATTGTTAGACGCACACACAAATATCAATATATAGAGTTAATATAATTAATATAAAATTACTTGTTTTGTGAATATATATATATTATTGTAGGGAATATGGTCAGGAATGATAGGGGGAACTTTCATCCAGACTTTGATCCTCATCTGGGCCACTTGCCGAACTGATTGGATTAAAGAGGTAATTAATCTAGTTTACAAGTTTCTAGTTTTAATGAAACTTATTTTCTAATCAAAATTTTTAGTGAATAAATTAAATTAGAGAGAGACACACACGGGGAAAAACACATTAGATAAGAAAGATTACACATACTTTTTTAATTCTATTTATAAGTTACTTCTAATATGTTTTACCAGGAGAAAAACCAAATCTTATTTCATTAACTTTGTCTTAAAATTTAGCAATTCTATAACTTTATTCCTATTTAATATATGCACTTAAAAAAAAACAATATACACAATAATGAAAGAAGCGTAAAATAATATATTCATGATATGAATTTAATGATGTGACTTATAAATGAATAAAAAAACCTTATTTTTCTTCTTTGCTTTATAAATAAGATCAGAAGGAAGAAGGGGGGGAGAGAGAGAGTGTGTGTGTGTGTGTGTGAATACTCCATTCCTAATCTAAACACTAGTTGGGGAGCTAATTTTGATCATAAATATAAAACCTCAATACACTTTATCTTTTATATATTTGTCGTTCTTTCCAAACTAATTATCCAACTATTATAAAATGATATCTAATATAATGTCACATAAGGGTATTTTAGGAAAATTATTAAGTTGTTTTTGCTATAGTTAACTAATTTATCTGATTTTTTTTATTATATTCAAATTAATTAAGTAGCTTTTATATTATAGATGGGAGGAGTATAATTTTTTGCTTTTAAAAACAAAAGAAAAAAGTTTACTTATAGCCTCTTACAATCTAAGGAGCTAAACTCGGTGAAAGATAAAATATCAACAACACTAGTCATGATATGATGAGCTGATTTCACAAACCATTCAATTAGTTTGGCTTCCCTTAAAAGGCTTAGATTGATATCTAATTTTACATATATGACTGATATAAAAAGTTTTCAATTATAATTGAATATAAAATGCATAAATGAATAAAATTTTTTGGAGTGAAGACATGGAGATATAAATTACTCCTCTGATCCTTAATATAGTACCTAATTGTTGAGTTGGTTTTAGTCCTAAATATAAGACTCGTTTCTATATTTATTAATTTTATCTAAATTACCCCTATGGATACTCCCTCAACCATAATCAAGTAAAAGAGAGAGATGGAGTATTAAAAAAGATGATTATGGTGTTTTAGGAAAAATATATCACATTTCTTATAATTAACTAACTTACCTAACTTTTTTAATCTAATCAAATTAATTAAATGGGTCTTATATTAAGGATTGGAAGAGTACTAGAATTTGACAAGTGTGGTTTGTACAGGTTGAAAAGTCAAAGAATCGATTAGTATTGTGGGAAGACAAGAAGGACGAGGAGGATAAGGCCACTTCAGATGATTGAAACTAAAAGAATAAATGCGACCCTCCTTTTGTTTCATTCTGTGCAAGGTGCTTTAATTTTATGAAATGGTGAGCTATTACATATTAGTAGTATTTAATCTGCTGGCCATTTCTGTTCCCTCAATCCTTTTTTAATTTTAATTAACATACATTTATGTTGTCCGCCAAGGATTCATATGTTTTCCTCGTACACAGTCACGTGCCCTATTTTTAAATATTTTATTAAATTATAAATTCATGTGAAAAAGCAGAACACATGGTTATAGTTACACGTAATTGAATGTGACATAATAGGCATAAAAAAGTTAGGTATTTTTCATAACTTAAAGAGCACATAAACATCCAAATCTCGTGAATTTTATCTGTTTATTTAAAAAAAAATAATTGACACGGAATAGATCGTAAAAAAAAAAAAATTCAAGATAGAGAATATAAATTCTCAAGTACTTGTTGCTTTGGAATTAGATGCGTGAGTTAGTGCAGTTTTAGAATGGGATAACAGCAAATCAAAGTTTGTTCGATTCAGCTTTTACATTTTGCCAGCAAGTGGGGCAAAATGGGCCGATTGAAGCATCTAATTCATTCCAAAGGCATAATTCCTGCATATGCCGAAACGCTTGCGTTTCAGAATGGGTGAAGGTATTCACGCGAGTTGTGTTGAGCAAAATGCTCTAGTCTCTCATAATACTCCTCTGGTCCTTAATATAAGACTCATTTAACTAATTTGATTAGATTAAGAAGTTAGGTAAGTTGGTTAATTGTAAGAAAAGTGACACATTTTTTCTAAAATACATAATCATCTTTCTTAATACCCTCTCCCTCTTCTACTTGATTATAGTTAAAGGAGTATCTATAGGGTAATTTAGAGAAAATTGATAAATATGAGAAATGGGTCTTATATTTAGGACCAAAACCAACTCAAGAATTGGGTTCTATATTAAGGACCAGAGGAGTATAACAAATTAAGATAATATTTGAATCTTTATTGAAAAACATACACATATTTAGTATTCGATAATGTTTTGAACAAAATTACCTATAATAAGAGGATGTCAAAGTCTTTGAAAAAAAAAAAAAAGAATCCGTAGGAGATTGTCCATGATGTGGTCTATGAGCTGTGTTAAATTTGAAGAATTAGTTGTATTGGTTAAAATTTTCAAGTTATGAATCGTTAAAAGGGTCTCTACATCGTGAAACATGATGGTATAAGCACATTTATTGCTTCTTAAAATGATCACCTGCAATTTTAGAATTAAAAACCTTGTATTTAAGATCGCTACGATATGAAAAAATTACAACTTTATTTTATAAAATTTTTCCTGTATAAATTTTCCAAGCAACTTACAATAGTGTTTGTTTTGAATTAAAATCGCTTACTTTCTTTACTTTCTCTTTCATTCACGTTGTTTGAATCACATTTGAAACGCATTAGTTTGGTGACTCTGCTTTTTATTTGGATAAATGGGTAATTTTATTCTTGATCTTGTTTTCAAGGTGCATTAATACCTCAATCTTTTTAGTGGTGTAATTTTACCTATCATTTTTTTTGTTACAATTTTACCTATATATTTTTTTTATTTTGATGCACTTAAGAAATAAAATCAGATGCAAAATTGCACAGAAAATGATCATGGGTTAAATGACAAAAAAGATATTATGAGTAAAATTGCACCACTAAATATCATCAAAAAGTGGTAGGTTAGGTTGACAAAATATAATATACTTAGTATTATCATGGGGCTTATTATTGGGGTGAAATTTTTATTATCTAAATGTAGTTTTAATATCCTAAATATAAGATTTTTGATTGATAATTTTAAATTTTTTTTTTTTGAAAAATAATACTCCCTCTAGTTTATTTATAAGCTTCAAATTTATATAGGGGTATAGTTTATTTTATAAGCTTTAATTTGGGTTTGTCTTAACATTTAATGCATTTTTTTAATTTTGTCTTTAATTATTTATTCTATCTTCTTTACACTATATCTTTTATATTTGAAAATAAAAGTATATTTCTTACTTATATATTACGTTTAACAAACTGATTTTTTTCATTATACGTAAATTGATTATTTAAAGCTTATAATAAGAGTAAAAGAGAGTAATTAAGAGATGAGTAATTTTATTTTACATTCTTTATGTATTAAATATTAAATCATTAAATGCATAAAAATAAAATTATATTAAACCTAGATTATTTAAATTTAATTTAATCGGACAACTTAGATTCGGTTCTTATCACCTAGGTGATGAGCAGCAAAATTAAATTTGAGACAGCAAACAGTAACCTGCTAGGGCAAGTCCTCCTAAATTCATGTTTTAAGATGAACTAAATATTAGTACATAAATACATAATCAGCTATATTTACTTAATAAATGAGAACCACACGAAAGCTCATCCATATTAAACTTTTGGATTAAAATTATGATTAATTATTTTCTGAATTGATAATTACAACTTTATTTCTGTTCTCCGTTTTTTTTTTTATAATTTTAGACTGCGTAGTATAAAAAATGATTCTTAAATAAATAAATAAAGACTGTAAAAATTGGAAAATTCTAGATCAAAATTCGTTATTGTACGTTAACAGGTTTTTATAACAACTGACTTACAAATAATAACATATTTTTATTAAAATATATTACTTAAAATTTTGTAATTTTCATGATTTTTTTGTCATTTCCCCCTCTTTTATGAGGAATCAAAGCAACGAAAGTAATAATAGCATATATCTTTTCTATATTAATTGTTTTCCTCAGGTCGTTTTGATATTTTGGTACCAAAAAGGGCCATTGTTGATTTCATTTTTTTTTTTTTTTTTCATTCCCCGTGTACATCACTTGCATTCCTTTGTATCTTATATTCCCCATCTTTCATCCTTTTAATGCGCCAGTCACAAGAAAACAAGCATATCATCACTTCTCTTCGCCGCCTGCGAGATATAGCTTTACATGGAGTCGCCGGAAGAAGACCTTCACCGGCCCATCTTGAACTCAACTTCATCGCCGCCGGTGGGTCAGGAGGAACATGCAGAAGCTAACAGCGGCGGAGGAAGTCATATAGTAATAGTTGATTCTAGACTGGAAAATGTTCTCTCAGATACCAGCCTGCCGTGGCTCAAGAGGCTCCGATCGGCGACGTGGATTGAGCTGAGCCTGCTCTCCCCACTCGCCGCTCCGGCCATCTTCGTCTACCTCATCAACAACCTCTTGTCGAGTTCCACCAGAGCTTTCGCCGGCCACCTTGGCAACCTCGAGTATGCTGCCGCCAACCTTGGCCACAGTGGCGTTCAGCTCTTTGCGTACGGCCTCATGGTATACTATTGCATATCATCAATCCTTTATTCATTTGCATTTTATGTTAAATTTTACATTTTTTAAAAAAGTATCTTACGATTTCTCTAAAAATTTTACAAGATCTTGATTAATCCAAGATTAACAGGCCATTTAATTTCTTTTTTTGTAGAATTCTCCCTAAATTAAATTGTATGGGTATAACTGAATAAGGCTTTCCCCATACAATTTTTTTTTTCCAAACAGGAATTTGAGATCTTTTCTTAAGAGAATAAACAAGTGCCGACACCTTTGATTAATTTAAATGGCCTATTAATTGTTCTCTTCTACTTTTTCTCCAGCTACTCTGCTAGTACTGGTAAGCAATTTTCAATACACCACTGCATAGAAAAGTTTATTCCTATATATATATATATATATATATATATATATAAGTCACTGATAATTAATCTCCTTTTTCTAATTTTATTTTTATTGAATACAATAAAGAAAATAGGCGAGACTCCAGAGCATATTTTTTTCAACACCTAACAGAGGTAAGTGTGAAAAATTTAATGCATTTCTTAGTATGTTAAACTAGAGTACAAGTCATTCACATACATAAGCAGAGCTGTATTTTACAGGAATAAAAAAAACCCTAAATTTTATTAATTTTATCTCAAAATTTAATAACTTTTTAATTTTATCCTTATTTGATACATACTCTTTTAGTCTTATTTATAAGTCGCATCTAACATATTTTACTTGGATCAAGAAAAATCTTGAGAATCATTAACTTTATTTAATAATTTAATAAATTTTTAAATTTATCCCTATTCAATATATATTTTTCAACAAAATAAAAATCTATATAATAATAAATAAAGGATAAAATAATATATTTATATAAAAAATTTAATAATGTGACTTAAAAATAGAAAAAGTACACATTTTCTCTGCAATTTGCAAATAGAATAGGAGGAGTATATTTTCTGAAAAATCATCAATCTACATAATAATAAATTAAAAGTAAAATTGTATGTTCATGTAATATTTAATTTGTTTTGCAAAAGTTGGGCATGGGAAGCGCGGTGGAGACGCTGTGCGGGCAAGCCTACGGTGCGCACGAGTATGGACTGCTCGGTGTGTACATGCAGAGGGCAACCATAGTGCTGACCCTAACCGGGATTCCACTAACCCTGGTTTACATATTCGGCAGACAAATCCTGCTCTTGATCGGCGAATCAACGGCTATCTCATCAGCGGCTGCCATCTATCTGTATGGCCTGATCCCACAGATGTACGCTTACGCCGTGAACGTCCCCATACAGAAGTTTCTCCAATCGCAGAGCATTGTGGCTCCCAGTTCTTACATTTGCGCAGCCACCCTCGTGCTTCACGTACTGCTCAGTTGGGTGGTGGTCTTCAAGTTGGGCTTGGGCCTGATTGGGGCCTCTTTGGTGTTGAGCCTCTCTTGGTGGATCATGGCGGTGGCCCAATTTGTGTACATTGTTGGGTCTGGAAGGTGTAAGCATACGTGGACCGGGCTTAGCTTGCAGGCCTTTCATGGGCTTTGGGCTTTTACGAAGCTATCGGCAGCTTCCGCTATCATGTTATGCCTCGAGATGTGGTATCTTCAGGTGCTGGTTTTGATCACTGGCTTGCTCGATGATTCTGAGCTTGCTCTTGATGCTATTTCTGTTTGGTAAGCCCTTTTTTTTTTTTTTTTGTAAAGTTACCTTTCAAGGTTAGGAGTTATCGCCTCCGGTCCTCGTTATAAACAATGTTTTATAATTAGAACCGGAAGTGGTATTAAATAATTAATCTAAAAAGATTAAAATAATAATTTAGGATCAAAATAAATCCCTAAACTAATTCTTCTCCAAGAGAGTGTTTAATATGGCTTGCAAATGTGGGTTCTGAACTTCTGATGTAATGGATGGTTATAATAAATGTGGTGGCATGCAGCATGGCAATAACAGGACTACTGTTTCAGATTGGAATTGGATTTAATGCAGCTGCAAGGTGAGTCATATTTAATTTGCTGATATAATACTGCTTCTTATGCTTTTTATGAGGTCCAAATTACTGAATTGATTCTGTCATTGAAAAAAAAAAAAATCCTCTGTGAGATTGTCTGAACATTAAATAGATTTTTATCAATTTTACTTCTAATTAAATGCATTATTTTTCAACATGCATTCTATTTTATCTTCTCTCTTTTTTCACTATGTCAATGTCTCACTTGCCCTTGAGGGGCATATTTGGAGAATTAAAAAGTATATTTTAAATATATTTATTATTTTTACCCCTCTCTCTCTCAACCTCTTTTATATAAATGATGGCATATTTAGAAAATAAAAATATACCTTCCTTGCATATTTATTATTTTGAATTAATGTTAACAAATTTCTCAAACCACGTAATTTGGTTATTTTATTTGGATCTTATAAAAATAATGGGAGGTAATATTAATTAAGTTTAAAGAAGTAGGATGATTGTGAATGATGATGAACATGTGGGCACATGGATGTAACAGCGTGAGGGTGAGCAATGAGCTGGGGGCTGGGAATCCAAAGGCAGCAAAATTCTCAGTAGTGATAGTAAACACAGTGTCGTTGGTGGTGGCGGTGATAGAAGCCATGGTGGTGCTCGCTCTCCGCCACGTCATCAGCTATGTTTTCACTGACGGCGAAACTGTGGCGGAGGCCGTCTCTGATCTCTGCCCTTTCTTGGTCGTCACCCTCATCCTCAATGGCGTTCAGCCTGTATTGTCCGGTAACTCTCCTCCCCCTCTTCTCACTGAGAAAGATGATGAGAGCAAGAATGCATGAAACGAAAGAGAAGGTTGTTTATGGTGTAGGGGTGGCTGTTGGGTGCGGATGGCAAGCCCTGGTGGCTTATGTGAACGTGGGCTCTTATTATGTTGTTGGGGTTCCACTTGGTTGTCTCTTGGGCTTCAAGTTCAACCTTGGCGTTAAGGTGCTACTCTCATTCCCTTTTGTTTTGTTCAAAAGGATTTTTTTGCCAGACAAAAATTGGTTTAATTAGTAAGAAGTCAGCTTATATCTCATAAGATCCTAAGTTCAAATTCTACTGCCAACAGTGAGAATTTTGTTTGTGGGTGATCTATAAGTATTTCTATAAGCGTTATTTAAACCTGAGGCGTGCCCTCAAGAACTAACTCTCCTAAACTTTACCCAAAAAAGAAGAATTTTTTAATTGTAAAATTCTTCTATCTATTGTTTTCCCTGAATTATAAAAGTGTATACGGTACAAAATAACTGCCATGCGAAAGAGAACAAATACACATCACAAATTCAATATCTTATCAGTAATCTTAGACTATTAGTATCTGTCCCTTTAAATAATTAAAAAAAATCAGCACATACACTTGGAAACTAATTACTGATAATTCCTACATCTAAGCATTGATCATTCCTTAGATTCTCCTTCAAATTGGATTTGCAAGTTATGAAGAATGGTGAAAATGAAATGCATGTAGGGAATATGGACAGGCATGATGGGTGGAACTATGATGCAGACTCTGATTCTGCTATGGATCACTGCTCGCACTGATTGGAATCATGAGGTAACTGACTTCACCCCCCCCCCAAAATCCAAATCCCACTCTCTAGAGCCCATTATTAACTGTTGGGCTTCAAAACCCAAAATGATTGGGCTTGGCCCTATAGTTCACGGCTGACTCATGTGAAATGGGGACAATCCACAGGTGGACAAAGCTCAGAAGCGAGTTCGCAAGTGGCACGATCAGAAAGAGGCTGAGAATGAGCAGCACCCCGGTTGATTTCCATAATAATATATAATTAGTTGGTTTCATGATACTTAAATGTAAATGAATGAAGTAAAGTGGGCATGTACAAAGAGAAAGCATTGAGAGGTGACATTTGATTCCATGATTTTGCGTTTGTTTGTTTTTGTTTTTTGTTTTTCTTGTTACAAAAACAATTTTATAAAATTGTTTCTTGAAACAAGTTTTGAGAATAAAACAAACAAAAACATATGTTTGGATAATTATTATAGAAAAGCACATTTAAAAAAAATTAAAAATTACATTTGCGAAGTGGTGGCTGTCACCGACAATAATACGTGACAGGCGGTAGGTAAGAAAAGAAGAAGGTTTCTCCAATTTTTTAACATAAAAAGTACAAAATATGAAAAAAAAAATATTTAAAACTTGTTTCGGTCTTTTAGTTTTCAGAACCATGATATTGTTTTTTTTTAAACAACCAATTAAAAACAAATTGCCAAAAATGTTTTTGTTAAATTTTTTTGTTTTTAAAAATTTTTTTTTCGAAACAAAACAAAACAAGCGCTACATTTTTCTTTTGTTTTGTTTTTATTTAAACAAGCAAGCATTAATAGCTTGGAATTACAAGTAAAATCAATCTTGCGACCTCTCATTTAAAAGAAAAGAAGAGCTTTCAAGTCGGTAAGCTAGCTACAAGGCCTTTTGTAAATTATATTTGCTCATTGATAATGGTATTTTCTCACAAACTAAATCAGCCTTTTATTCTTCTTATAAATGCATGGAATGATGAGGAAAAAAATAATTTGAAAGGATATGAAGTAGCATCGGGCTGCAGTAACTAAGACGCCAAGGAGTAAATAGAGTCATTCATGGCTAAAGATTTAAAGCCTAGCTCTTTCTTGATTAGCAGTATATAGATTTGAGAGATAAATTAGTAGTTAATTACTCATTAATCAATAAAAGAGGACTATATATACACACATTATCTCCGATCCTTAATATAAGACCTAGTTGATTAATTTGGAGAGGTTAAGAAAATTATTTGAGTTAATTATTTGTTATAAATAGGTATTGTCTTTCCTAAAATACCATTGCTAATCATTTATATTAGCTAGAATTACCATTTGATAAAACATTTAACATGTGTAACTACTACAAGGATTACTTTGAAAAAAATAAATAAACATGAAAGATATAGTGAATTGGAGTCTTATATTTATGATTAAATTAAAAGTCAAACAAGTTCTTATACTTTTCTATTCCTTAATATAAGACCCATTTAACTAATTTGATTAGATTAAGAAAGTTAGGTAAGTTAGTTAATTATAAAAAAAGTGACACGTTTTTTCTAAAATACCATAATCATCTTTCTTAATACCCCTCCTTCACTTCTACTTGATTATGGTTAAGGGAGTATTTATAGGGGTAATTTAGAAAAAATTGATAAATATGAGAAATTGGTCTTATATTTATGACCAAAATCAACTCAACAATTGGATCTTATATTAAGGACTGGAGGAGTAATTAATTAACTTCCACCATTCTTTAATTTAAACTCTAATAATTATTAGACGCACACACAAATATCAATATATAGAGTTAATATAATTAATATAAAATTACTTGTTTTGTGGATATATATTATTGCAGGCAATATGGTTAGGAATGATTGGGGGGAACTTTCATCCAGACGTTGATCCTCATCTGGGTCACTTGCCGAACTGATTGGATTAAAGAGGTAATTAATCTAGTATACAACTTTCTAGTTTTAATGAAACTTAATTTCCTAATCAAAATTTTTAGTGAATAAATTAAATTAGAGAGACAAACACATGGGGAAAAACACATTAGATAAGAAAGATTACACACACCTTTTTAATTCTATTTATAAGTAACTTTTAATATGTTTTACCAAGAAAAAAACCAAATCTTATTTTACTAACTTTGCCTTAAAATTTAGCAATTCTATAATTTTATTCCTATTTAATATATGCACTTTTCAAAAAAATAACAATATACATAATAATGAAAGAAGTGTAAAATAATATATTCATGTTGTAAATTTAATGATGTGACTTATAAATACATAAAAAACATTATTTTTTTTCTTTGCATTATAAATAAGATCAGAAGGAAGGAGGGAGGGAGAGAGTGTCTGTGTGAATCCTCAATCCTTAATATAAAAACTAGTTGATGAGCTAATTTTGATTATAAATATAAGATCTCAATGCATTTTATCTTTTATATATTTATCATTCTTTCCAAACTGATTATCCAACTATTATACAATGATATCTAATATAGTGTCACATAAGGGTATTTTAGGGAAATTATGAAGTTGTTTTTGTTATAGTTAACTAATTTATTTGATTTTTTATTATATTCCAATTAATTAAGTAGCTCTTATATTATAGATGGGAGGAGTATCATTTTTTTGCTTTTAAAAACAAAAGAAAAAAGTTTACTTGTAGCCTCTTACAATGTAAGGAATTAAACTCAGTGAAAGATAAAATATCAACAACACTAGTCATGATATGATGAGCTGATTTCACAAACCATGCAATTAGTTTATTTATTGGCTTCCCTTAAAAGGCTTAGATTGATATCTAATTTTATATATCTGAGTGATATAAAAAGATTTCAATTACAATCGAATGCAAAATGCATAAATGAATAAAATTTTATGGAGTGAAGACATGGAAATATAAATTACTAAAACTTGACAAGTGTGGTTTGTACAGGTTGAAAAGTCAAAGAATCGATTAGTATCGTGGGAAGACAAGAAGGACAAGGAGGATAAGGCCACTTCAGATGATAGAAGCCAAAAGAATAAATGCGACCCTCATTTGTATTATTCTCTGCAAGGTGCTTTGATTTTATGAAATGATGAGCTAATACATATTACTCCTCCAGTTATAAATATAAGACTTTTATACTAGTGTGTATAAAGATATTATATTTAGGACTAGAAGAGTAGTATTTAATATACTGGCCATTTCTTTTTCCTCAATCCTTTTTTAATTTTAATTAACATATATTTATGTTGTCCGCCAAGGATTCATATGTTTTCCTCGTACATAATCACATGCCCTATTTTTAAATATTATTATTTGATTATAAATTTACGTGAAAAAAACAGAACACATAGTTATGGTTATATGTAATTGGATGTGAGATAATAGGTTAAAAAAAACTTGGGTATTTTTGATAACTTAAATAGGTCTCACGTACGAAAACATCCAAATCTCGTGAATTTTATCTGTTTATTTAAAAATAATAATTGACACCGAATAGATAATTAAAAAAATTCAAGATAGAGAATATAAATTCTCAAGTGCTTGTTGCTTTAGAATTGGATGCACGAGTTAGTGGAGTTTTAGGGTGGGTTTGGATGAAACCAAACCGTGGTTTAGAAAAGTGATTCTGAAGAATAGATTCTGGAAAGAATAGATTTTATGAAAAAGTGATTTTGAGAAGTGAAAGTGTTTGGATAGTTGTTATCAGAAGCACTTTTTATATATACAAATTACTAAAAAAAAGACATAAGTTAATATGATAATTACAGAAAAAATAGATTTTATAATGTATTTTAATTTGAAGGAATAAAATTGTTAATAATATATTTTTTATTAACATAATTAATAATACATAAGATAATATAATTAATAAATAATTAATATGTATATATATTTATAAAATATAAGATTAAATATGTTTATAAAAAAATATGTTTATAAAAAAAATAACATGATACATATCCTATAGGCTCTCACACTCTCCCTTTTTTCTCCAAAAGCAAAAATTTTTTGCTTTTTTCAGAATCATAGTTTTGGAGCCAAAACCATGATTTTGATTTTTGAGTGGGTGTTTGGGTGATTTATTCTCCAAACCATGGTTTGAGTCCCCAAACCATAGTTTAGAACGTCACCCAAACACAGCCTTAGAATGGGATAACAGCAAAGTTTGTTCGATTCAGCTTTTACATTTTGTCAGCAAGTGGAGCAAAATGGGCCAATTATTGAAGCATCTAATTCATGATCCAGTGACATAATTCATGGGTGTCTATGTCTTAAAAAAAAAAAAAAAGGAATCAGCAGAGGATTGTGCATGATGTGGTCTATGAGCTGTGTTAAATTTGAAGAATTAGTTGTATTGGTTAAAATTTTCAAGTTATGAATCGTTAAAAGGGTCTCTACATCATGAAACATGATGGTGTAAGCACATTTATTGCTCCGTAAAATTACAACTTGTTTTATAAAAATTTTCCTACATAAATTTTCAAAGCAACTTACAATAGTGTTTGTTTTGAATTAAAATCGCCTACATTCTTTACTTCCCTCTTTCATTCACGTTGTTTGAATCACATTTTTTTTTGAATAAATATTAGATAACATAGATTCACCAAGAAAATTAACTTCCCTTATCAACCACCCCCTCTTGCCTGAAAGGTGGAGGTTGATCAAGGATACAAAAGTTTGCCCCCATGTGGTGAGACGCCTTTGCTAGGTAATCAACCAATGACAAATTATACCTAGGGGAGTGTCTTACAATAACCTGCAAGTTCCTATGTAAGGCTAACCAATTTTTGTCAATAATATCTCTGAAAGGATTATTAGCATCACATCCTCTTACAACCAAATTGATCGCCTCAATACAATCAGAATAAAGCATAACCGATCTATAACCCTTAGCCTAACAAATGTTAAGGCCACACAAAATAGAAAAAATTTCAGCAATGGCAGGAGGAACTAAGGTGAGTTTGCAGCTGAATCATGTGATCCATTGTTCTTTTTTATTTTGAATCACTCCACCGCATCCACTTCTTCCATCCTGTAGGACTAATCCATCTACCTCCAAAGTGATATAATCTTGCAATGGGGGTGAGGGATCTATAGATCTCCTGTTCGTATTGCTGAAAAGGCCACAACCTTTAATTATATCATTATCCATACAGGCTCTAAAAAAACTCGCTTGGACATTCTGATTCTCACTAAACTCCGTCGCCCCAAAAAGCTGTTTACATCTAGCGGTCCAAATGTCCTAGCAAACGTAGCCAAAGAGTGTGGTCCATTGGAGTTTTTTAGTAGACTACTTCCCGCTTCATGCTTCAAGTTCCAGTGAATCCATTCTGTTCCCTCTAAGGAGGAAAAATATCCCTAGCAGGACTAGGAAACAACAATTTGCCATCTCCTTAAAGCATTAGGACAATCTCTAATCAAATGCATTGAATCCTTTATAGCCTGACAGCCAAAAGGAGACTTTTGCATCTTCTAGGAGGCCCCTCTTGTGCCTAAGCTCTGCTGTATGAAGTCTGCCATGTGAGAAAAGCCAAAAGAAGATTCTGATCTTTTCTGGTACAGGGCACCACCAAAAGCTTCCACACACTATCTTCCTCCCGATGTGTACCTGCATTAAGAAAAAGATAAGCAGATTTAACAGAAAAGGAGCCATCAGTGGACGGCTTCCAATAGTATTTATCCTCTCCTCTCTCCTCTCTAGGTGGGTGTGCACAAACAAGCCGCTCAATAGTATTTTGAGGTAACCAAAAGCCCAGTTTCTGTATATCCCAGTCTCCCAAATGATTAATATAACCCACAACTTTCTCATGTTCATCAATCCAACTTTCTCTCCCAGGAATCAAATCTATAAGAGAAGTATTAAGTTCGACCAATTGTCATGCCAAAAGGAAGTAGATCTACCATCCCCTATTTTACTTCCAATCCCCTTCATGAAGGTATTCCATATGTCACAAATGCCTCTCCAAGTTAAAGAAGACTTAGTTCTCTTCACTACTTGCGACATCAGATTTCTACCACATTTGTATTTATCTTTCAGAACCTTTACCCACAAGGCTTCCTTATCACAAAGGAGTTTCTAACAAAGCTTCATAATAAAAGCCTCATTTTGTCTACAAAGATTTTTAATACCAAGGCCCTAGTCTTTTTTTCCTCCGTAACTTGATCCTAAGAAATATGGGGAAGTCTTTTCAAATAATCTTCTTCACCCCAAAGGAACTTCCTACTACTCTTTTCAAGATCTCTAAGGAGTAATTTGGGCAAGAGAATTGTTTGCATGTGATAAGCAGGTAGCGCTGAGAGCACAGACTTAATCAAGGTAAATCATCCAGCTAGATTCAAACATTTCTTCTTCTAGCCTGAGAGTTTCTTCCTAGTTTTCTCCAAAATATGTTCAAAAGTCATATAGGATGCTCGCTTATGAATTAGGGAATGCCTAGATACTTGCCAAGTCTCCTATTAGTCCCACTCCCATTTTCTGACTCAAGTCCAAAGCCTGAGAGAAGTGAACATTGTTTAAAAAGTACACCTTCGTCTTGGCTCTGTTAACTTTTTGGCCTGAGGCTCTGCAAAATTTACTCATACGGTCCATCATCACCTCTACTTGGTTGGTTAAAGTAGCACCGAATAAAACCAAATCGTCTGGAAAGAAAAGGCGAGAAATTAGAGGCACCGTGGTGCTGAGTTTCACTAGATCCTAAGATCCCTTTGATATTGCATCCTAAATTATGTGGTTTAGCCTTTCCATGCACAAGGTAAATAAGTAGGGAGAGATTGGATCCCCTTGTCGGATTCCTTTGGTAGCGATAAACTCCTGTGTCGGTTCACCACTCCAAAGGATATGAAAAGAAGGATTGGCTACACACTCCATTATCACCTTACATATTTTCTCTGGGAAGCCCACAAGCCTCAAGATATCATGGATAAAAGACCATTCCAGCTGACTCTAAGCTTTTTGAAGGTTGACCTTTATTGCTAGTTAGCCTTGATTTCCTTTCTTATTTTTCACAGAATGGATGACTTCTTGTGCAATGATAATGTTGTCACTGCTCTGTCTTCCCGCAATAAGGCTACATTGATGTTGGCCAATTAACTTCCCCATAATGCCTTTGAGTCTCCTACTCAAAATTTTGGTAACAATTTTGTAGCTGACATTGCACAGGGAGATAGGTCTAAAGTCTCTCATCCTCTCCGGTTTATCAAGTTTGGGAATGAGCACTAGATTTGTGTCGTTAAGTTCTCTGATCTTTAAAGGGTCATTGAAAATATCTTTCACCATTTGACAAACACTACTACCCATTGTGTCCCAATATTCACGATAAAAGAAGGCTTGTACACCATCAGGACTTGGGGCCTTAAAACCTCCAATATCACAGGTTGCGATTTAATCTCATCATCATAGATTTTAAAGGAAAGATTATTCCAGTCATTCTCTAGTAACCTCGGGAAGACATGTGACGTGGTTAAACATTGCAAGGTCCCTTCTTCACTTCTAAAAAGGTCTTGGTAATACTGAATAGCCATACTTTTAAGAGTTTCTTGATCAAAAATCCAATCTCCTGCTATATTCTTCAGCCCATCAATGCAATTTTTCCTTCGATTTATGATGGCAGAGGTGTGAAAAAAATTACTGTTTCTATCCCCACATTGTAGCCAATTACATCTGGATTTCTGGAACCATAATGGCTCTTCCTGGGCAAGAACCTTGTTGTACTCACATCATAGCTCCTGCTCTGTTTGAGATAGGTATTGATTATCTCTCTGGGCTCTGGCTCTATCAATTCATTTAATCCTTCAGATTAAATTCTTCCCAAATTGCCAACTCTCTCATTATTCCATTTCGGAGCTTCTCCTGTAAAGGTATTAATTTTATTTCCCCACCCATTCTGGTTCTAAGCTTTTTTAACAACATCAAGGAAGCCCTCTTCTAAAACCCAAGCAGCTTGACACTTGAAAGGGGGTAAAGTAGATCGCTTTTTCATTTCAGGGGAACTTCTCACTAGCAAAGGTCAATGGTCAGATCCAAACTTAGGTAGATGATAAACTTTAGTAAAGGGGTAGGCTTCATTCCAAAGTGAATTAGAGAAGGCCCAATCAATTTTTTCTTTCAAATTGTTCCTTTCCCAAGTGAATCTATCACCAACAATATTGACTTCCATTAACTGTGTTTTATAAACAAATTCCCCAAAGTGTTTCATAGATTGAAGATTTGGTCTTGAACCACCCTTCTTATCTTTAGTAGAAAGGTAAGCATTAAAATCTCCAACAACAAGCCAACGCCCATTCATAGAGGCATTAATAGAGATTAAATCCTCCCATAAAATTTTCCTCAGAGAAAGACAAGGTTTAGCATAGATGCAAGTGAGCTAAAAGGTCTGATGGTTATCATTTATTTACGCCTCAGTATGAATAAGCTTAGTAGTTGAGGAGATATACGGACTGATTTTTAATCCGCATTCCAAGTATCCAAATACCACTAGCATAACCAGTAGATTCTAATCTAATCCAATTTGAAAAGCTCAATTTTTGAATTATACTGTCAGCCTTGCTACCACTAACTCTTGTTTCAATCAAGATTAGAACCAGTACTTCTTTATCCCTTAAGAAATCCCTTATTCTTCCAAGTAGAGGTTTTGAAGCAGCTCCCCTATAATTCCAAGAAAGGATATTTATCGACATAAAAGAGGCTATAAGAGGTAGAAGGACGACCTATCATTGCATCTCATTCACTAGTCGGATGGTGGCCTCTTCACATTGCATATTCTTATTCACATGATCAACAGTCTCAAACCAGGATTCATTGGTTTCATTGGCATTTTTGTTTTCATCCTCAAACACAAGTCTTCATGTTATGTCTGAAGGGTCTGGTGGCTTCTTTGGCGTCATAATTTCCTCCACATCTGTTTGGTTCAACACAGAGGTTGGTGCTAGATTTTGTAGGCCATGTGTTTAGGAGGTTGAGTTAGCATTAGGCTCATGGTTTGTCTAGCCTAAAATAGCTTCCTTTGTTAAATCTATTGACCCACGGGACTTCAAGGAACCAAAAACCAAATTACGGGTTCTAGCAGCATTCGCCTTTTTTTAAAATAGGAGATATGACTTTGGGCCTAGAGGATTGAGTCCTTTTTTGGCCCAGTTGTCTCCTCCTTTCATCACGAGTGCATCCCTACTTGGGCTTGTATGGGCTTTAGTGTTTTTAAAAGTAAAATTAGTCTCCACTTTTTCTATGCCTTCTATCACATCAATCTGCCTGTTCTCTTTCGTTTGGCCGCTGTTTTCATCCTCTTTGCCCCTTAGATAATCTACTGCATTCGCCAATGTCAAAAGTACTTTCTTGCTTTTATTTATCTTGTCTGCTTTTCCTTTGGTCATTGTTCCTAATATTAGGCTTTGATTACTTTTTCCTCCACTCAGTAGCAGGAACCTTATTTTTGCTAGGGGTTCCCTTTAAAGGTTGTGCCAGAGGTCTCTGTATCTTGTAAAATGTCAAATCTTGTGCCAGAGCTATTACTATTCTCTTTCCCGTTACTCTTAATACCACATCCCTTGTTTATTTGGCTTTTCTTCTTTGTCTCTCCTTTCTAGTTTCTTTTCCTGAAAGTATGCTTTGCTTGCATCCATTTACTGTATTCTTTGTCAAATGCAGCTACAAGCATGCTAAACAAGGGTTGTCTAACGTTTGTTTACATCTCCGGCATCATTCTGGCTTTTTTTGGTGGCCCCTTCTCCTGCTTATTTTGATCAGTATTTTCAGCTTCATTCAATGGGTAGTTTTTCTCTTTATGGCCGTATCTTCCATAGAGAAAGCACATCATCTCTAAGCCTTCATGCTCAACCAAAAAAATCTTCTTTTGCAGCACAAATCTTGACTAAAGCTTCTTGCTCAAATCCACCTCAACACTCACCCTTACAAGTTTCCCTCATTTAACAGAGTTATTGCTGTTATTATTTTGAACCAAAGTGTTGGTATCTACTTTCAAAGCCATACAAATCAGATTTCCCAATTCCCACAATAGCTCTTCATTGTAGCAATAGATTGGCATTGTTTGAACTCTGACCCAAATAGCAACCTTCTTGATTCTATTACAGTATGGGTTAAAGTTGGGGCTCCATCGCTGAATTGCAAGATAATGACCCTGTATGAGCCATGGCCCATCGAAAAGGAGCTGCTTGCAAAGCACCTTGTTGACCGACCTGAAAACTTAGTAGTTGTTAGGAAGATCAATAAGTTCAAAATCAGAGGATTTCAACAACCAGAAAATCCTATCTTTCATCATCCTCAGATTTGTTTCTTTTCCCAGTAGAGTGATAATGAGTGCGTCCTTCCATGGTAGGCATAACTGTTGTAATCGATCATCGTTCATGTTTGGCCTAGGTAGGCTGTCCACCATCTTTCTTTGTTCTTCAAATAGCTTCGGAGCAGTCTCTTCCTCCTCCCTAAGCCATTCTTGCATCAACTTGTTAAAGCTCTTCTCACCCTCACATGGCTTATCTTTTCCCATTAGCTAGGCTTTATAGGAAATTTGTGTCCTTTGAGGTGTAGTTGTCTCTTGTTGCGACGCATCAACAGTTCTCTCTCTTCCATTGGCTTCATTTTTCACCTCTTAGTGTCTATTTGGCAAGGCGTTTATGGAGCTTAAAAGGAGCTTATTGGTGTTACAAGCCCGATCTGTGATTTGTCTTTGTTTGGATAAGCTTTTAGTCTACTTAGCTTATAAGTCAAAAGCCGGCAAAAAGCATAAGCTGAGAAGAGAAGCTTATAACTTATGGAATCGTGCGTTTGCTTTAATAAAAAGTCCTGGAAACATTTATTGCAAATTTAATACCAAATCTGCCTTCTGGCTCTTCTCCCTCATACGTTGATTTTTTGCATTTTCAAATTTTTTAATATAACACAATTTTCTAAAACGTTATCATATGATAAATAACTTTTATTATTAACGGTTTTTTTTAATATTTTACCATATGTAAATGTAATATACACAAACATACATGAATATATTCATACCCATTGTGGTCATTTTACAACCAAACTTGCTTTTACTCAACTATAATCCAAACAAACTTTTACCAATCTTACTTTTACAAACTAGCTTTTCTGAACTCCAATCCAAATACAATTCAGCTTATCCAATTTAGCTTTTACCAACTTCACTTCTCCATAAGCTACTTTTTCAATAAGTTACTTTTTCAATCGCTGATCCAAACGGACCCTTAATCTTTCGCGTTCGAGTTATCTTCGACCATTCTAGACATTGGGTCATCCATAAGAATGTCAACTTCCATGTGCTTAATATTCCTCCATAATATTTCATCTTCTTCTTTTGATTCTTCATGTATATCGGAAGCTTGGTCCCCTACCGGAGTTGAGGAGCTCAAGTGCACACCCCTTCTCTTGCTAACTTTCTCACTTATCTCACTTGGCCGTGGCTGTTTTGGAAAGCGACATTTCAAACGCATTAGTTTGGTGACTCTACTTTTTATTTGGGTAAATGAGTAATTTTATTCTTAATCTTGTTTTTAAGATGCATTAATACCTCAATTTTTTTAGTGGTGTAATTTTACCTATCATCTTTTTTGGTTCAATTTTACCTATATATTTTTTATTTTGATGCACTTAAGAAATAAAATCAGATGCAAAATTACACAAAAAATGACCATGAGTAAAATTACAAAAAAAAAATATTATAAGTAAAATTGCATCATTAAAAATATGGGAAGAGGTAATATGGGTGTATGCGGCCTAAGCCGTCAAAAAGGATAGGTTGGGTTGACAAAATATACTATAGGTGTGTGAAGTCCAATTTCAAAATATAATATACTTAGTATTATCATAGGGCTTATTATTGGGTGAAATTTTTATTATCTAAATGTAGTTTTAATATCCTAAATATAAAATTTTTGATTGATAATTTTTTTTTTGAAAAATAATACTCCCTCTAGTTTATTTATAAGCTTCAAATTTATAGAGGGGTATAGTCTATTTTATAAGTTTCAATTTCTGTTTGTTTTAACATTTAATGCATTTTTTTAATTTTGCCTTTAATCATTTATGGGAAAATTACAAACAAAGACCCTCTAATATATAAAATTATAATTTGGGACTCTAAATTTGAAAAAATAGCAAATAAGGACCTGGTCTCACTTTTGCAAATGTGAAATGTGGGTGAAATGTCTAAAATGTCCCTTATCCAAATTGTGATCTGATCTATTGCAATTGTCATTCGCTAAAGTGAATTTATCATTTTTTATAGTTAACTCGTTATTTGACATACCCTCAGCCAAGTTGTGATTTGGTCTACTGAAATTATTATTCGCTAAAGTGAACTTGTCATTTCTCATAATCAACTTATCATTTGACTGAGGAGTATTTCAGACATTTTATCATGATTTCATAGTTATAAAAATAAGATTGGGTTCTTATCTGCTATTTTCTAAATTTAGGATCCCAAATCATAATTTTACATATTAGGGAGTCTTTATTTGTAATTTTCTCATTATTTATTCTATCTTCTTTACCACTGTATCTTTCATATTTGAAAATAAAAGTATATTTCTTACTTATATATTACTTTGAACAAACTGATTTTTTCATTATACATAAATTGATTATTTAAAGCTTATAATAAGAATGAAAGAGAGTAATTAAGAGATGAGTAATTTTTATTTTACATTCTTTATGTATTAAATATTAAATTATTAAATGCATAAAAATAAAATTATATTAAACCTAGATTATTTAAATTTAATTTAATCAGACTAAATTTAATTTAATTGGACAACTTAGATGCACCACCCAGGTGACGAGTAGCCAAATTAAATTCGAGGCAGCAAACAGTAACCAGCTAGGGCGAGTCCTCCTAAATTCATGTTTTGAGATGAACTAAATATTTTTTTGGATTTTTCCCTTCGGTATCCCACATCCAAAGGATGCAGACTAATCCAGAGTCGTCCCCAGGCAGAGACTTCCCAGGATTCGACCCCAAGACATGGTGGGTACGCGGCGCCTTGCCTTCCCCTTATTGAACCAGTTGGACCAGTCCTCCTAAATTCATGTTTTAAGATGAACTAAATATTAGTACATAAATACATATTCTCCTTTTAAGATGCATTTATTTATTTATTTAAGAATCATTTTTTTATACTAGGCAGTCTAAAATTGTAAAAAATAAAACGGAGAACAGAAATAAAGTTGTAATTATCAATTCAGAAAATAATTAATCATAATTTTAATCCAAAAGTTTAATCAATGTATAGGTGGTGGTGATGGATGAGCTTTCGTAAAATAAAAGTTTAGGAACGTGGTTCTCATTTATTAATTAAATATAGCTGATTAGACCTATTAATTAAACATTTTTTTTTACAACATATATCTTTCTTACCAAGAATGACAAATAAAGTTATAAAAATTATAAAATCCTCAATCAAAACTTATTATAATACTTTAATAGGTTTTGATAACAACTGACTTACCAATAATAACATATTTTTATAAAAATATGTTATTTGAAATTTCGTAATTTTCATGATTTTTTTGGTCATTTTTTGCTCTTTTATAAGGAATCCAAAGCAATAAAAGTAAAAATAGCGTAGATCTTTTCCATATTAATTTTTTTCTTCAGGTCATTTTGACATTTGGACCAAAAAGGGTCATTGTTGATCACTTGCATTACTTTTTTTTGGGTATACATCACTTGCATTCCTTTATCTTTCATGCTTTTAATGCACCAGTCACAAGAAAACAAGCATATCATCATTTCTCTTCGCTGCCTGGGAGATATAGCTTTACATGGAGTCGCCGGAAGAAGACCTTCACCGGTCCATCTTGAACTCAACTTCATCGCCGCCGGTGGGTGAGGAGGAACATGCAGAAGCTAACAGCGGCGGAGGAAGTCACATACTAATAGTCGATTCTCGACTGGAAAATGTTCTCTCAGATACCAGCCTGCCGTGGCTCAAGAGGCTCCGATCGGCGACGTGGATTGAGCTGAGCCTGCTCTCCCCACTCGCCGCTCCGGCCATCTTCGTCTACCTCATCAACAACCTCATGTCAAGTTCCACCAGAGCCTTCGCCGGCCACCTTGGCAACCTCGAGTATGCCGCCGCCAACCTTGGCAACAGTGGCGTTCAGCTCGTCGCGTACGGCCTCATGGTATCCTACTACATATCACCAATCCTTTATTCATTGGCATTCTATGTTAAATTTTACATTTTTTTTAAAAGTATCTAACGATTTCTCTAAAACTTTTACAAGATCTTGATTAATCCAAGATTAATAGGCGATTTAATTTCTTTTTGGTAGAATTCTCCCTAAATTAAATTTTATGGGTATAACTGCATAAGGCTTTCCCCATACAACCTTTTTTTTTTTCCAAACATGAATTTGAGATCTTTTCTTAAGAGAACAAATAAAGTGCCGACACTTTTGATTTTAAGTGGCCTATTAATTGCTCTCTACTACTTTTTCTCCAACTGGTCTTCTAGTATTGGCAAGCAATTTTCAATACACCACTGTATAGAAAAGTTTATTCCTAAATATATATAATTCACTAATAATTAATTTCTTTTTTCTAATTTTACTTTTTTCAAATACAATAAAGACAATAGGCAAAACTCAGGAGCATATTTTTTTCACCACCTAAAATAGGCAAGTGTAAAAAATTTAATGCATTTCTTAATATGTTAAAGTAGAGTACAAGTGATTTACAGATATAAACAGGGCGCTATTTCAAAAGAATGAAGAAAAACCCTAAATTTTATTGGTTTATCTTAAAATTTAATAACTTTTTAATTTTATCCTTATTCGATACATACTCTTTTAGTCTTATTTATAAATCACATATAATATATGTTACTTGGATCAAGAAAATCATGAGCATCATTAACTTTATTTAATAATTTAATAACTTTTTAACTTTCTCCCTATTCAATATATATTTTTCAACAAAATAGCAATTTACATAATAATAAATAAAAAGTAAAATAATATATTTATGTAAAAAATTTAATGATATGACTTATAAATAGAAAAAGTACACACTTTCACTCCAACTTGCAAATAGAATAAGAGGAGCATGCTTTCTGAAAAATCATCAATCTACATAATAATAAATTAAAAATAAAATTGTACATTCATATATTAAATTTAAAAAGATAATTTATATTAATGACAAAAGAAACTCTCTACTTATAAATGCAGGACTAAAGAGTGTGTGTGTATTATTTTAGTGAGGGTAAAATGATATAATATTTAATTTGTTTTGCAACAGTTGGGCATGGGAAGCGCGGTGGAGACGCTGTGCGGGCAAGCCTACGGTGCGCACAAGTATGAGCTGCTTGGTGTGTACATGCAAAGAGCAATCATAGTTCTGACCCTAACCGGGATTCCACTAACCCTGGTTTACATATTCAGCAAACAAATTCTGCTCTTGATCGGCGAATCAACGGCTCTCTCATCAGCGGCCGCCATCTTTGTGTATGGCCTAATCCCGCAGATCTACGCTTATGCTGTGAACTTCCCCATACAGAAGTTTCTCCAATCGCAAAGCATTGTGGCTCCCAGTACTTACATTTCCGCGGCCACCCTTATGCTTCACGTGCTGCTCAGTTGGGTGGTGATCTTCAAGTTGGGCCTTGGCCTGATTGGGGCCTCTTTGGTGTTGAGCCTGTCTTGGTGGATCATAGTGGTGGCCCAATTTGTGTACATTGTTGGGTCGAGAAGGTGTAAGCATACGTGGACCGGGCTTAGCTTGCAGGCCTTTCATGGGCTTTGGGCTTTTACGAAGCTATCGGCAGCTTCCGCCGTCATGTTGTGCCTCGAGATTTGGTATTTTCAGGTGCTGGTTTTGATCACTGGCTTGCTTGATGATTCTGAGCTTGCTCTTGATGCTATTTCTGTTTGGTAAGCCTTTTTTTTTTTTTTGTAAAGTTACCTTTCAGGATTAGGAGTTATTGCCTCTGGTCCTCGTTATAAACAATGTCTTATAATTAGGACCGGAGCTAGTATTAAATAATTAATCTAAAAAGATTAAAATAATAACTTAGGATCAAAATAAATCCCTAAACTAATTCTTCTCCAAGAGAGTGTTTAATATGACTTGCAAATGTGCGTTCTGAACTTCTGATGTAATGGATGGTTATAATAAATGTGGTGGCATGCAGCATGGCAATAACAGGACTACTGCTTCAGATTGGAATTGGATTTAATGCAGCTGCAAGGTGAGTCATATTTAATTTGCTGATGTAATACTGCTTCTTATGCTTTTTATGAGGTCCAAATTGTTGAATTGATTCTGTCATTTGAAAAAAAAAATGCTCTGTGAGATTGTCTGCACATTAAATAGATTTTTATCGAACTTACTTCTAATTAATTGCATTATTTTTTGACATACATATTCTATTTTATCATCTTTTTTTTTCACTATTTCAGTGCCTCACTTGCCCTTGAGGGGCATATTTGGGAAATTAAAAAGTAAATTTCTTATTTATTTATTATTTTTACTTCTCTCTCCCCACCTCCCCTGGCATGTTTGGAAAATAAAAATGTACATTCCTTATATATTTATTATTTTTAATTAATGTTAACAAAGTTCTCAAACCACGTAATTCGATTATTTTATTTGGATCTTATAAAAATGATGGGAGGTAGTATGAATTAAGTTAAAAGGAGTAGGATGATTATGAATGATGATGAACACGTGGGCACATGGACATAACAGCGTGAGGGTGAGCAATGAGTTGGGGGCTGGGAATCCAAAGGCAGCAAAATTCTCAGTAGTAATAGTAAACATAGCGTCGTTGGTGGTAGCGGTAACAGAAGCCATGGTGGTGCTTGCTCTCCGCCACGTCGTCAGCTATGTTTTCACCGACGGCGAAACTGTGGCGGAGGCCGTCTCTGATCTCTGCCCTTTCTTGGTCATCACCCTCATCCTCAATGGCGTTCAGCCTGTATTGTCCGGTAGCTCTCCTCCCTCCTCTCTTCATTGAGAAATTAAAGATGATGAGAGAAATGATGCATGAAATGAAAGAGAAGGTTGTTTATGGTGTAGGAGTGGCTGTCGGGTGTGGATGGCAAGCCCTGGTGGCTTATGTGAACGTGGGCTGTTATTATGTCATTGGGGTTCCACTTGGTTGTCTCTTGGGCTTCAAGTTCAACCTTGGCGTTAAGGTACTACTCTCATTCCCTTTTGTTTTGTTCAAAAGGAATTTTTACCGATAAGAGATGGTTTAATTAATAAGAAATCATGATCTATGAATACTTCTGTAAGTACTCTTTAAGCCTAAAACATACCCTCAAGAACTAACTTGTCTAAACTTTATCTAAAAAAAGGACTTTTTAGTATATAGGGTACAAAATAACTGCCACGTGAAAGAGAACAAAAACATATCACAAGTTTGATATCTTATCAGCAATCTTAGGCTATTAGTATCTGTCTCTTTAAATAAAATAAAATAAAATAAAATCAGCGTCTACACCTAGAAACTAATTACTGACAATTCCTACATCTAAGAATTGATAATCCCTTGGCTTCTCCTTCAAATTGGATTTGAAAGTTATGAAGAATGGCGAAAATGAAATGCATGCAGGGAATATGGACAGGCATGATCGGTGGAACTATGATGCAGACTCTGATTCTGCTGTGGATCACTGCTCGCACTGATTGGAATCATGAGGTAACCGCCTTCAACCCCCCCCCCAAAAAAACCAAATCCCACTCTCTTAAGCCCATTATTAAACTGTTGGGCTTCAAAACCCAAAATGATTGGGCTTGGCCCAATAAGTACACGGATGACTCATGTAAAATGGGGACAATGCACAGGTGGACAAAGCTCAGAAGCGAGTTCGCAAAGTGGCAAGATCAGAAAGACGCTGAGAGTCTGCAGCGCCCTGGTTGACTTCCATAATAATATATAATTATTTGGTTTAATGACACTTAAATTTAAATGAATGAAGTAAAGTGGGTATATACAAAGAGAGAGCATTGAGAGGTGACATTTGATTCCATGATTTTCCGTTTGTTTGTTTTTGTTTTTTTTGTTACAAAAACAATTTTATAAAATTGTTTTTTGAAACAAGTTTTGAGAATAAAACGAATAAAAACATATCTTTTGGATAATTATTATAGAAAAGCACATTAAAAATAAAAATAAAAATTACATTTGCGAAGTGGTGGCCGTCACTGACAATAATTCCAATTTTTCAAAATACAAAATACCAAAAAAAAAGAGAAGAAAATATTAAAAATTATTTTGGTTTTTTAGTTTTCAAAACCATAATATTGTTTTTTGTAAACAACCAATTAAAAACAAATTAATAAACATGTTTTCTTTAATTTTTTTGTTTTTTAAAAAAATTGTTTGCAAAACCAAAACAAAACAAGCTCTATATTTTTCTTTTCTTTTATTTTTATTTAAACAAACAATTAGTATTAATAGCTTGAAATTACAAGTAAAATCAATCTCGCGACCTCTCATTTGAAAAGAGAGCTTTCAAGTCGGTAAGCTAGCTACAAGGCCTTTTGTAAACTATATTTGCCACCAAACTAAATCAGCCTTTTATTCTTCTTATAAATGCATGGAATGACGAGGAAAAAATAATTTTAAAGGACATGAAGCAGCATCAAGCTGCAGTAAGTAAGACGCAAGGAGTAGATTACTCCCTCCGTTCCTTATTATAAGAGACGAATAACTGAATTATGTTGATAAAAAAAACAGTTAAAATTAGTTAAGAACAATCAATGTGTAAAAAATATAATCTTTTTTTCAAAAATGCCCTTATTAATAAGGAGAGAGAGCATGAGAAAGAACAATTAAATTATTGAAAGAAAGAGAAGTGGGAGGGAGAGAGAGTGTGAATTGGAGACAATAAATATGGGTAAAATAGGAAATCAACATAAAAAAGTAGAGGCAACTTTTAAGTGTCTCTTACATATAGGAACATGTCATAAGCATCAAATGTCTCTTATAATAAAAAACGGAGGGAGTAATAGAGTCATTCATGACTAAAGATTTAAAGCCTCGCTCTTTCTTATTTATAGATTTGAGAGATAAATTAGTAATTAATTACTCAGAAATCAATAAAAGAGGGCTATATATATATATATATATATATATATTAATTACAATTACAACACCAACCAGCTTCATTAAAGCAGACACATGCCCTGAGCTGACTTGTTAGAGTAGCCCATCGGTCCACCTCACTTCAAAGCCTTCCAACGCGAAGCCAAGCACATATATTTATATATATGCACATACATGTAGTATATTATAGTGTAGAGAGAGAGAGAGAGAGAGAGAGAGAGTTGAAATGAATGGTGGGGTTGCATGAAAGATGAAACCACACCGCGCTTGAAGTTAGACCAGAGAGTGCCATATATGCATGAACCTCGCGATTGTGCGTGCAATTCCAGATTCAACTCTCTTATTTTATTTATAGTCAATTACTTCTATATATTTATATATTTATGGAATTGTTCAGAATGAATCCGAAGCAGAGTTTATTAATTATCTGCTTCTCTAGAAAGGGGGCAACTCCATTACAACACCATTAACAAGAATTAATTAATTATGCTCAACTTACAAGATAAGTCATTTTAACTAATTCATTAGTATTAAAAATAATATAGTTAACTCATTAAATGTTTTCCAAATTGAAAGTTTTCTTTTTTTTCAACTTTTCCCATATTAAATGAGATCATAGAGGAGAACGAAAAACACAAGTAGGTATATTTAAGGATAAATTGCAAGGACATAATTGATAAATAAGCATTAATTACTACTCCTCCGGTCTTTAATATAAGACCCATTTAACTATTTTGATTAGATTAAAAAAGCTAGGTAAGTTAGTTAATTATACGAAAAGTGACACATTTTTCCTAAAACACTATAATCATCTTTCTTAATACCCTCTCTCCCTCTTCTACTTGATTATGGTTGGAGGAGTATCCATAGGGGTAATTTAAAGAAAATTGATAAATATGAGAAATAGGTCTTATATTTGGAACCAAAACCAATTCAAGAATTGGGTCCTATATTAAGGACTGGAGGAGTATCTAATTACTTACTCCTTTGATTCTATTTATAAGTTACTTCCTAGATGTTTCAGACAAACCAAAAAATCTTAAATTTCATTAACTCTCATTTAAAATTTAACAAGTTTTTAACTTTAACCCTATTCAATAAACATTATACCTAATGTAAACAAAATCAACATAATAACAAATAAAGGGTAAAATTGTATATCTATATAAAAAATTTCTCTTAATATTCTATAAATAGAACCCAAAAAATGTATTTTTTCTGTGCCCTATAAATAGGACCAGAGGAGTATATTTTGAACCAAATCATTTTTTTAGAAGAAACTCGAAGGGAGTAATATCGATAAGCATTGCAAGGAGTATATTTGGATGGAGGGATTATTAGGAACTTAGTTATATAATCAAGTCAATACTATAAAAATTAAATTTTAGAAGTTGAGTTTAAACTGAATCAAAACTATAAAAAAAATTAATTTTTCCTTTTTATTTTGAGACTTTTATATATTTTGATGAACGGATTGTATGGATTGACCTGTAGTCCATGAAAGTAGAAGATGAATTATTAAGGAGACCGTGGTTTGCTAAGCTATTAGGGTACCATTAATTGCTTGCAAGCAAATATCTGTATTCATATCAAATTACGCAAATTTATTTATTTAATGTACATAAGTAGCTGGATCCATTCAGCACTGTCATGATATATATATATACACACACACATATATCAGTTGCCTATTTCCACACAAATAATAATAATAATAATAATAGTATTATTATTATTATTATTATTATTATTATTATTATTATTTTCCCTCTCTAAAATGCCTTCCCAATCTACATCTCTACATATTCATATGGTATTCACCACCAACAACATTGGCAGTTGCATTACAGTATGGAACATTCAATTGTGGTTTAATTTGTAACTACCACCGGCCAGTGACTCTTTTTTTTTTTTAATCTTATTTTAAGAGAGATAATAATTTAAAGTGGAAGTTCTTAATTATGTTGGGAGATATTATGATGTCAACATATATATACATACATATATGTGTGTATGTATTCTTTCTAATAAGACAAATAGTAGCAAGTGAATAAGCTATAGAGATTACTATAGCACTATAATTAATCTTATCATTACTACTACTTTATCAATATCTTTAAGTTGATAAACATCATTAAAACTGATGAAGCAGGTGAAGGTGTTATTTTCCTATACGTGCCTCAGTGATCATCACAATTTTTTTCCAAACATAGGTATTTTCTTAGTGGAAACAATCCTATTTGAAATACTGTCGGACACCCCTCCTAATAAAGATTCGAATATTAGTTCCCTATGTTATGAGAAATTAGTCCCTTCAGCTAGACCTAATCATCACAAATTTATGGATCTATTTAAGCTTATTATAAGCAAAGTGGAGACTAATCTATTGTTGGGAGTGTAATATTATATTCCAGGACCCACATAACCATACTCATATATATATATATATATATATATATGAGAAATTAAATTTGAGGAGGAAACTGTTATAATATAATGAACAATAAACTGCACCTACTCTTCATAATTGCATTATTATATGCATAATTTATCTGACCTCACGTGTCAAGCTTTCAAGTCTCACACTCTCGTCAGAACTTCTCATACGATAAACTTGAAAATAACATAAACATTTAATTACTTCCACCTCACGATAAGTTTGTAAAAGCTGCCACAAGTTATTCCATTATTACTCTTCATTACCATCATCACATAATCCTCGTTCTCCTTAAAATTCTGAATCCAAACTATAATCTGCAATTCTACCCATTTGTGATGTTAGTTATTGATCTCTCTCTAGCTGCTAGACTGATATATATATATATATATATATATATATATATAGCTATAAAAGATCTCATAATTAACTGGCGAAAATTAAAAAAAAAAAAAACTTTCCAGATCCACTTGATCTCTTTAATCATTCAGATAAAGGGGAAAACATATGAAAACCCCGCAGATTATGGAGTTCATTGTATTTGTGTAGAATGAAGGAGTACATAACAAATCTCCAGTATCTGAGAAACATGGACGCTGTTACCGACAAAACAGACACGTACGATAATGGAGATTTCATATGCAGTATCCATATTGTGTATCAAACGATCCAGTATATCTGTATGAGACACAATAATAATACCGAGGAGTAGGATATATATATATATATATATATATATATATATATAATTGAAGATCACTTGAACAAGGAGGGAGGCTTATGATATTCTTCACAGTTTTCAAGTGAGCCATGAGGTGTCCATGAAACCCAGATTTAGCAGAAGAAACAGTGGACTGAATCCTCTTCTTGAATCTCCTCAATCTCTTTCCTATTTTCACCTTCAGCTTCGATATTCTGATCCTTAATAACGACGACGACGACGATTTTGGTTTTCTTCGACGAGAATAATAATAACCATAATCAGCTTTCTCCATCACCTTGTAGATCAAGAACTGTGCTCTTCTGTGCTTTATCTCTTCTGGGTCTTCCTTCTCCACCTTTGAGTAGCCATACGGCTTCCTATAAATTGCCAGAGCCATCATTTTGAATTTTCTTCTTATCCAACAAAACAAGACACAGAAAGGCAATGTGGATATATGAAGCCAAGACGATGGGTTTGAATCTGATATATATAGTGGTCTTTTTATTTTATTTTTAAATTTTTTTTGTAAAGTTGTATTTGGAGAATTAAATATTTAACCCCAAACCAAGGTGAATAAATAATTAAATATTATTAGAGATGTTTATTGATTATTAATTGCTCCATAGGGTTGAAGGTGGGGCCATGTGGCATGTGGACTGTGGACTAATGTTTTAATAGAGAAATAATGGAGGGGATGACTGATCTGTTCTTGAACTGGACTTGCATTGATCAGACTAATTAATAAACTTGCACTAATTAATTATTAAATTAAATATATATAAAAAAATTAGTTTTTTAACTTTTATTTTAGAAGAGGAATAAGAAGATAAGGACATTACAGTTAAATAATAATACAAGATATAATTAATTGGGAAATTGATTAATTTTTCTTCTCATACTAGACAGTCCAATTATTTGATTTTTTTTTTTTTTATCGAATCTCACATATACAGGGCCTTCATGAAGTGTCTATGGTTTCGGTTGTTGTATTAAGAAAATCTTTCTCGTTAAGTGCATATGTAAGCATTATTGGTATTTAATTAATTTAGCAGAAAGAAGTTTTTTTTTTTGGGCCAAAGCCGAAAGCAAGTTTATATAAACAATTTTCAGGATTGACATTCGACATTTTAGTAGTCTTTCAAACATATGAGTTTCTTTTTTTAATTTTAGTTTTTTTTAAGATTTATTTGATCTTTCAGTGGCTACTCTATTTTTATATATAGACCTTTCACACGTAAAGCTATTTAGCAAAATCATTTAACGGAAATGATTAACCAAGTTGTTATATTTTAGTTTGTGAGTTGGACATTGAAATGCATAAACACCGAATCATTTTGGATCATATGAACCGACTTTTGTTTTGGCCAGCATGATATCAAACATGTCGTTTAATCTAAGTGGAGCCGAAATGGACTGTAAATGAAACGATGACATTTTTTTTTTTACAAAAAGTTTTAAGATTAATTTTTAATGAGAGCAACAGTTCAATTCAAAATATTACCAAATCCAACATCGTTTGACCAAGGTTTGATAAAGGACATAGTGCGAGTAGTTTTTTATTTCTATAGTTTCATTTAGGTCAAAGTTTTTATAGGCTCTTTTTGTAAGTTAAGAAAATAGTTATTAAGTTAAAACTAAAGAGAATTGCTATAAACTATAAAGTCTCACCTTTTTAAGATAAGAAATAAATTTTTTTTTTATCAGAATTTGAATCAAACGAGGGATCCCTTGAGGAATTCATAGAACGACGCACTTTTATCACTAAACTATACCTGTTTCAATGTGATTATTGTATATAAATGAAACTTTTGTCCAACAAAACAAGGAGATCAGAAAAAAATAGGATCATAAAAGAATCATAAAGAAAAAACATAATTACTAAAAAGTCATAATAACAACAATACAATTTGTAATGACAAATTTCAATATAAAAAATAACAACTTTTTAAATGTCATTAGAATTTTTTGATAGTTATTTTCTTCACTTAGAACCTTAGTTTAAAATTATAATTACCTTTTGTTAAAATTATATGAAGATTGACTAGATTGACAATAATTCCAAAAACAGATTTTTTTGATGGGAAAAAAATCACAAGAACATTAATCCAAATTGACTTAAAACCTTTGTGATCAAAACATATGCACTATGTTTTCCAAGAAAAGATGATTTTTTCTCTACTCAACCCTGTGCCTTCAGCATTATTAAAATAATGTTTGATAGAAAAATTCACTCACAAGATAGGATCAGATCACAAATTCAGAATCACACATATAGCAGCTACACAATAAGAAACAAAACGTTATTGTCGCATCTTTATTTATTTTAAAATAAATTCTTACACAAATATTAATTACGTGTGATTGCATTTAAAGTCACCTAACTCTTTATTTAAATGAATTTTAAGACGAAAAGCTCGTACAGCTTGATAGACGAATCACAAATGTATGCATAGGACTTAGGAGGCAAAGAAAAAAAAAAGCAATTTAATTTGGTTAGTTAAAAGAGATAATGCCGCAAAATGAGGGGTGTTGATCAAAGCTGATTATTATTATTTGTTTTGCCAATAAAGATGATTATATATTATCAACATTTAATTAAGGTTCGTTGACCGCAATAATTGCCATTTAAATATGGATCCAAGTATTCTCTGATCAAAAAAAAAAAAAAAAAAGGATCCAAGTATAGGCGTGATGAGTCAACAATTTGAACTACAACCTTGAATTGTATATCTGTAGCGTGTATGTATATACTAGGGTTAATGTACAAATTTGCTTTAAAAATTTGTTTTAAGAGTTTTCACTTATAAGTGCTGAAAGTTTTTTCTAAATACAATTTTATCTCTAAAGTTTAAAATCCTACCAGTTTTTCAGCTAATATTAAAAATGCCAATGATCAATATCACTATTCTTACGGCTAACGTTAATTTTTTAACAATAAGAGGCAAAATTACTACGGTTTTCAATTTTTGGGATAAGTTTGCACAGAAAAAACTTAGATACTTAACACTCTTAAGTGAAAACTTTTGAAACAAATTTGCACATAAACCTGGATAAACTATATATATCTAAAGCCAAACCATCTACTTCTTTCCGCCTTTTATATAAAAGCTAGTAAAAATAATTGTGTTGATCCTAAATATAAAAAGTCAATCTATTTTACCTTTCAAATTTATAATTTTAATTTTCCAATACCCTATGGGAGTAATTTTCAATTCAAATTAAATGATTTAAAAGATATTTTAGAAAATTTAACACATATATTCTTTTAAGAAAACCAGCTTCAACGATTTTTTTAATCTCTCTAACTTAATTATATAAATTCTATATTTAAAATCGAAAAGATTATTATTTTTTTGACGTAAAAAAAATCATATATATAACTAATTGTGCGAAGATGTGATGTGAATGATATTTTTCATAAATCACCGACCTAGAAGCATTCATTAAATTTTGCTAGCTCTGATCACTACATCACTTATTAGAACCTTGTTAGGATTGCATGTGGCTTGCTCAATATGAACCAGACCAAATTTCAACGCGTTTATTGGATCTTTCAAACTTAAATTAACACATGGTGGTGCTAACGATTATGATACATGTTAGAAGTGGAATTAAGGGGGGAAATTTTAAAATTATATACTCCCTCCTATCATAAATATAGGACTCAATTTGTATTACAAATTACACTACAAAGCGAGTCTTATATTGAAAACAAAAGGAGTACAAGGAAATAACGACATTTATATGAACTAGAATACTAGATTAAACAGTAAAACTCTAATGCATACAACCACACATTTTGTGAGATAAATAATGATTATACATGTTAGAAATTTAATTTGAGACATTTTTACTAATCTTCATAGGTTCACTTAGGAGTTAGGACCAAATAGGATGTAAAGAAGCCAGAATTTTCAAATGGGAAATTTGGAAGGAGTACTACTCCATTGGAAAATTAATTCGGAAATGGTCCCTGGAATCATGTTAAGAATTAAGTCCTTCGGGGAGAAACAGATTTACCCATGAAATGGCCATACTTCCCTAATGAAAACACCAAAAATTAAATTCTGTTACGTGCAAATTACATTCTTAATGTCCAAATCACTCCGCTTATGTGTAGATTAACTGTGCAAATGACATTTTCTTATGTGCAAATTACATTTGTGGGTTGTCGTTTGTCGTCAACGTTTAACGTTGTAGTTTTTCGTGGGGAAAACCAAATATATTGTCCACTATGTGTATGAAAACACAATTAGATTATTTGTAGGTTATGAATAATGTAACATTACTCCCAGGCTCCAACCTCATGGTTCATGAATAGTTTTTTCCCCTGTTTTCGGTATTTTTTTTATTTAAATAATTACCGCAGCTTTTCATATTATCAATTATTATTACAATTTAAAATGTATAACTAAATCTTTCATTACACGTTTTCTTTTTCTTGAAAAAAAACATTGGCCAGCTACATAAATAGGATGGCAGGGTCATCAACCTAGTTGAAAAATTAAGCAGCTAAACAAGAGCTCAGCTGCAAACAGTTAACATCTCCGCAAACAAAGAAGAATCAACAATAGGTACGCACAAATTTAAGTCTCAAAGCTGAAATACAAATCATAGATTTGTTACTATGACCAACCTATTCAATATTTTAAACAAGAACTCCCCACTAAAAAGCTACAAGTATTGTAGGTTAACAAGAGATACTTACAAATCCAAATAAGGTTTTATTTCAGACTCTTATGTCATCCATAAAAATATTGTTAACTTTCTTTCCTTTTTCATTTTTACTCGTATGCAAGTAGTTTCTTCTCTAGATCTTAGGCCCTGGTTGTTATGCACTATTCATGTTTGGTATGTGGACTTAACCAATCCTAGGATTGCCCAATGCCCCTTTTTGTGCAATTAGCCAAGTACCACTAGCCCCCGGTATTGACAAATCAATCCTAGGACTGAACATTTTTGGACCAAATTATCCTTACCCATGCCCCTCGTCCTCTCACATTCTACTGTCGACCAGTCTCTTGCCTCTATCTTTGAAACGCACATACACCACTACGCCGGTGTCATCCTCCCCTTTCATTCTTGCGACGGTGATGACACTGGAAAGAGGCAAAATTGAGAATGCTATGACGGGGACTCATCTCTATCCTCAAATCTCCGTCTTCCTTCTTCGAACTTGCCAATGGCGATTGACAGTCTTCGTCTTCCTAAATCTGCATCTGCTTCAGATCTTGAGCGCATAGCAATGGAGTTGAACTGAACTAGCAGAAAAAGATGAACATGCAGATCCGAACCCAAATGACGGAATTGAAGTAGAGAAAAGAGATGAAGATGGAGCAACGGAAGATGCAGAGTTGAATCATCATTAGAAACCCCTTCGTTTGTGTCAAATATGATCTTATATAAGTTAATGATTTTGTATCTACATCTCAAAGGATTCGACTGCATTATCAAAAGGTTGCTGATAGATTTGATATTGGTTTTGCTCTAAATCAATCAAGTGAATGCGGAGACGATGAACTACAAAGGCAAAGCAAGTGCGAACTCTCTTTCTTAAAAAAATTAAGGGTATTGTAGTCTTTTTATAATTAATGACTGATTATAAAATAAAATTAAGGGTTAATTAATTCGCAAGTCCTTATAGTTTCAACGAATTTTGAATCAGGTCCCTATAGTTTTTTTTCTTTTTATTAGATCCTTATACTTTTACTTTTTTTTAATTAGATCCTTGTATTTATTTTTCTTTTAATTAAACCCTTATAATTTCACTAAATTTTTAATCAGGTCCATGTAGTTTTAATTTTTATTTATTAATTAAATATAAGCTTAATTAAATAGATTAATACTGAAATATAAAATATTAATAATTAAATTAAATTAATAATTATGTAATAAAAAAGTAATAGAATTAATTAATTCAGGAAAATTTTTTAGAACAATTAATTTTTTTGCTGAAAAAATTAAAATCATTATAATAATTCAATATCTTTAGAATATTATTGTTTATAAACTAATATTAAATAATATATACTCCTCCAGTTCTTATTATAAGACCCCATTTGACTTTTTATTTGGTCTTAATTATAAGATCCCAATCCATTTTATCTCTTATATTTATGCATTTTTTTTCCAAGATAATCCTTCTAATAATGATAGTTTTAGCCAATATACTTAATTAGCAAAGATATTTTAGGAATGACAACACTTATTTATTATAAATAACCAACTTAAATTACTTCCTTAATCTCCTCAAATAAATCAATTGGGTCTTATAATTAGGACCGGAGGAGTACTACTTTATGTTTATATAATAGTACTATTAGAATTTATAAAATAAAGAATAAAAAATTCAGGGACTTAATTAAAAATAAGGTGAACTTATAAGAACTTGATAGATAGAAAAATAAATACAAGGACCTAATTAAAAACAGGTGAAAGTATAAGAACCTAATAAAAAGAAAAAAAACTATAAAAACCTGATTCAAAATTAGTTGAAACTATAAGGAGCTGTGGATTAATTATCTCTAAAACTAATGTAAACATTCCTTTCAAATATTATTCCTTACCAAACATAATTTTAAAACCACCATCCCAATCGTACTCCCAATTTAATTCCTAATCCTTCAAAATTCAAGCACGCGTACCAAACATGACCCAACTCTCCAATAAGAGTAGCTTTTGCGGGGGGCAATTGGGAAGCTAAACTATTTAAGTGGACGATAAAATTAATTATCTATTATTTGGTCATTTTGTATTTTTGTTACAGCTACCTAGTACAAGGCGGACCAAGGTCCACGTGAGTTAAATTTTTCAGTTGTAAATAGTGTAATTCACTTAAATTTTTATATCAAAGATGTTAATAGTTAATCAAGATATCAAAATGTTAAACAACTTTTCCCACACTAAATAGATGAGGCTCTCACGGAATAAAAGGAAATTCCGGAAAGAAAGCCTTGAAAAGGAGGATAACAGCATCAGAGCAACCTAGGGAGGATAATAAAAGGAAATTCATTTCAGATTAACGAAATCAATCATCAAATTTAACACACGAAACCAACGCATCTCATACGAGAGAAATCAAAATGTCGATCAAATTCTGTCACGCTTTTGTTTTATAGGTTTAAATCCCCTTCTAATCCCTACATCTTTAACAAGCTTAAATTTTAATCCCCATAGTCTCAGAAATTTGACTGTTATAACCCAAATCAGCAATCCACATCAAGTGTCAACCTACTCAACAGTATTAACACAACAAATAACTTAACACCGCAAACTTCTAATCCTTATAAAACTAAGGAAACCAACATTTTGGAAGTCATCTAAACATGTGATTCAAAGAAACCAAATTCTTTTAAAGCATATAGACTTGGTGAATTTAACCAAAACAAATAAACTTCTTCACCGTGAACCTGGCACGAGGTATTTTACTTTGATTAATTAATAGTTGGGTGAGGGAGACGCTACGCAGACAATGGCCATCGAAGCACAGGAGATCATTAACGTAAGATTCATATCGCAAAAGATTTATGCTCTAGCAAATAACCAATGAAGATGGGTATCACAGAAAATGCTCGATAAATAATATTGTATGGATACAAGCAAACGGAAGTAAACGAGACAACTGACGAGTGAGTGATTCACAAATATTTATGCTCTAGCAACTACTAAAGAAAAAAAGATGAAAATAGGAAAATACTCGCAGCAAGTAAATATAGGGTAGACATAACATACGGTTCAAATAAGATAATAATGGTATCGGCAATCAAAGGAAACAAAAGCAAGGGGCACTCCAATAGTATATCACGATTACAGAAAGCAGAAAATGCAGGCCTGCCTTCTCACTTAGCTATACCCCATTTGCTGTTGCTGCTGTGGTGGTTGATAGTTAGCATAACCTGGATAGCTTCCATACATGTTGGGATCCTGTGTAGCAGCAGGAGGGTATCCGTAATTCTCATACCCTTGAGCATACCCATAATATCCCCCATACTGGCTTGGATCTGGCTGAGCCTGAAGATCACCAACAAAAGCATTTAATTCATCAGATGATCCAGCTCAATATCATAAAACAGTGATGCCGAGGCACAGCTCCAGATTCAGGAAAAAAGCAGTTTGATTGATGTTACCTGTTTGTTTGAAGGACTGCGGCCCCATGAAAGACGGACATTTTGTCCGCCCAACAGCGTTCCATTTAGAATCCGCAGAGCCTCTTCAGCACAGCTCCTGGTTCATGAAAAAAGCACGAGGCAAAATCAAAAAGCTAGCTACACATACTTGGAAGATGATTAATATGATTGAGAAAGTCAAATTACCTATCAGCGAATTGGACAAATCCACATCTCTTGCCTGCTGGAATCTTCACATGTATTAATTCTCCATATTGGCCAAAAACTTGCCTCAAATGATCGTCCGTAACATTAGGATCCAAATTGCCAACAAAAATCTGCAGTGGAAATAAAAAAAGATGTCACAAACAAGTAGGGAAGAAGATAGCTTCTATGTTGCAAAGAAGTACGCACAGTTGTATTATTTGGATCATTCTCGTTCTGTGACCCTTGAGGATTCTGATAGGAAGCTGCAAGTTCAAGGTAGAAGAGAAATAAAAAGATGAAAAATAAAGAGCAGGGAAGGAAAAACTTAATACATAAAACACCATGAACAAATAGCAAACAAATAGACGAAATATTTGCACCTAATTATTTAGTTTAGGGAAGGCCCAACCTATAAGTTTAATATGGAAATACAGCCGGTCATAATAGTTACTGCGCAAATTTAAAACAATTCATACTCCCTCAGGTCCTAAATATCTAAAATGCAATGCACATACCTGATTGTATGTTGCATTTATTATTTATTATTTTCTACCAAAAAAACCCTCATTTAATTAGGATCATTAAATTATGGATAAAGTTAAACCACAATTTAATAAAGTTCACTTTTGGAACAAGTTGTGCAATTCATGATAAATTAAATGAATTCAACTAATTGAAACTAATTTTCTTAATACTTGTGAAGAAGTTATATGTCCTTTATATTTAGGACCCATCGAGTATCCATATAATTACTTCAGATTCAGAAATCACGCAATCATAAAAAATCTCTGTACCCCACATATACCACACAACTCAAAGACAAATTAAATATTATTTAACCTACAACCGGGGGGGGGGGGGAACATCTACAAGATGGGGGGGGGAACATCTACAAGATGAAGCCTCCACTGAGTAAGTTAGTGAGTTCCACACACAAATTTTGGCACCATTAAAATTCTAAGTGAATAGAGGTCATAACTGGAGGCAAATATGCAGTGACAAATAATACATTCACTGACAAGAACACGCAGGCAAACAAAAAAAGATACGAAGAGTACAGTTGCCGATGAAGTTGAAGTCAAAATCATCCGACATCATTTATTATCCGACTTCCGACACCTTTCTAACATTTTCCACTTGCCCACAGCTGACTTTCTATGAATGACACGAGGTTTGAATTTGCCGATTGAGCCAAAAACAAGGAAGATAGATGTCAAATGGTTGTGCAGGCAGGTGTTGTTGACAAGCTATTTCACAAGTTAATGACTACAACTTCGATTATGTAGCATTATAATAAGAAATTAGCAGTTATGAAACCATAACAATGATAGCACAACCGGTGAACTGGCAATATCAATCAGCCTGCATTGGCCTCCCCACAATTTGTCTTATGGACTGAAGATTTGAAACTGAAAGTAATGCAGCTAGGCAGTAGATGGAATATCAAAAGACACTATAAAAAGTATGGAAACTTGCTTAGGAACGAGGGAACACATTGAAAGAACTTTAAAGATGTAATTTTTCTGGCAAGCTAATAGGAATAAAATTTAAGGAGTAAAGATAAAGAACGGCTGACTGAACAAATATAAATAACTAGAATAGCCTTAAAATATAACTTGGCTAAAAACTAAACCAGCCAGATGAAGTGAAAAGAACTATTGGAAATTGTAGTGGAAAACGGAAAATGACGCGGAAAGTAACGGGCAAGACATAAATGCGAACTGACCTAAGCAAGGCCATGCACTAAAATGGTAACCATTTCAGCTGAAAACAGTTCCAGGCTCCGCGATGACAGAGCCTCCTGACACCCTGCTTTGAGACAACAGGAGTACTATAAGATTTTATGATTCTAGATCATTTATTTATCCGAAATTTTAAAGGAAATTACAGGAAGAAATGACTCGGGACAGCATATCTTCTAGAGCGTAACTGAGAGGAAGAAAACTCGAACAACAAAAATTTAGAATGCACATAGTAAATGATATGAGCAAAATCTTAAATATAAATTGGTATTCCTCACTATAACGAAGAAGAAACAGATTATCAGAAGTCGGTTTTGCTTTCAAACATATTAGCGAAGCACACCAAGCAGACATTCGCAACAAAAGGCCAGCACGTAATTCATAAACGAGAAAAACCTTTTTGCTGTCCTCCAACATTTTTGTTTGTGGCTGGTCCAATTCGCATGGGTCTTGTTGAGCAAAGAACCCCCTGCATCTCAGTCATAGCTTGCATCTGTTCATTCTCATCTCCAAACTTGACAAAACCATAACCCTTCGTCCGCCCAGTGAGCCTATCAATTACCACTTTTGCACCCTTAACTGAGGGATATCTAGCACGAAATGTCTCCTGAAGCAGGTAATCTGTGACATCGGCAGCCAAGTCTCCCACAAAAATTGTGTAATCTGGGGTGTCATCATGACGCCTATCACCCGAACTAAAAGATGCCCAATTCAATCTAAAGTTTTGCCCACCATTAGGCATAATTGAGCCATTAAATGTTTGAAGAGTTCTCTCCGCAGCAGCACGAGTGAAAAACTCAATAAATCCATAACCTTCCGATGCATTAGTTTGCTTATTCCGAATGACTTTCACAGAACCCACCTGCAACAACAACATGATTTCTTTCCATCAGAGGCGAGAAAGGCCGCGGACTACCCGCGGGGTTAAACACGAGAACTAGAGAAAAGACAGTATACAAATCACGGAAGGAATCCGGTCTTCATCCCCCAAATTCGGGACCTGATTTGACACAAGTCCATCCCAACCCACTACTCATCGTATGATACAGTATGATTCCAACGCAATTAAATGCTATATCCCACTTTCCGAGGCTCCAACAAACCGAACCATAAAAAAGGGGGCAAATCAACTGGCGCAGTAATTTCAAACATAACAAAACATAATTAAAGACTAATACCCGGAAAATACAAAGGAATGGCATTTACCTCGCCGGTATGCGCAAAACAATTATACAGATAGTTCTCATCCATCCAGTACTGCAAATCGCCGATCCAAAGGGTACGGACCTCATCGGCGCTACTCGGCTGGACATGTTGGGTGGGTTGCGGCGGAGCAACGGCCTGCTGCGGCGGCGGGGGCTGGGCAGAAGGAGCCCACATAGGCGGTGCCTGAGCCTGCGGTGGCATCATCATGTAGGGTTGCTGCTGCTGGTATTGCTGGGTGGGTTGTTGACCCATGTTTGGGGGAGCCATGCCAGGTCCAGGCTGCATCATCGCTGGGGAAGAAATCTGGTATTCTCGGGAGATAGAGAGTGAACGACAAAGAGAGGACGAAAGTGTCTCCAGGCGCCAGCTATATAGAGCCTCAAACCCTAACCCTAAAAAGAAAAGGCGATCAGATTTTTTTTTTTGTTAACCCGATTTTGTGACTAGGGAAAAAAAAAACGCGGTTTATCGTCATGGGCTTCGGTGGTGGCCTTTGATTGGATTGGGTCTTTTGAAGCGATCATTGCTGATGGAAGATGTGCTCTGAATTTTTGATCGGAATATAATAATCTATAAAATTAAGAAAAAGCTCGGCAACAATCCATTCTTAATTAGGATGGTTTATCTCATGGGTAATGACAACGATAAAAAAAAAAGAAGGATTAATGCAATTTTTGGTTTTCAAATTTGTCTTCTTTTTTATTTTAATTTCTCAATTTTAAACTATAGATTTTTGTCTCTCAAAAAATATAGTTCTATATATTTATTAAATTATAAAGACAAATATTTTAGACTGAAAAAAATTTGAAGGATTGATCTATGATTTGAAATCTAAGAGGCTAAACCAACTTTTAGGGGGTCAAAAATTGTACGAACCCAAAAATAAAATTATTGTCCCTTATTTAAAACTAACATGTAAAAATCACTATATCGTCAGATAATATTTCCTTTTTTTTCTTTTTTGGCTAGGCGGATAATATTTCCTTCTATGTTATAAAAATGTTCATTATTACGAAAAATGATAAAATTTATTTTTCTTTGTATTTCTGTATATATGTATATATATTTTAAATAAGTATAATTAATCTATAAATTCTTGTAATTTTATTTGATTTTTAATTAAATCCCTAAAATTTTTTTATCAAGTCCTAATAGTTTCAATTATTTTTAACAAATCCTGGTAATTTTGTATCAGTCTCCTGAAACTATAGAGAATTAATTAAAAATCAGGTAGGACTTTAATGATCTGATAAAAAAAATTATAAACACATGATAAATATATATATATTTTTATCAGGATAAATATATATATAAACCATATTAAAATTAATTAAGATAATAAGAACTTATAAATTAATTAAGTGAGTAGTTATATTATTCCTAATGTAAAAAACCGCTAGAGAATGCTATCCCAAAAATAAATAAATAAATAAAGCGGTAGAGATTCTCAAGATTTTTTCTCGATATGATTCGGTCCATGTGCTATGAATCCCATTCATTCATTCATTCAACTGCTAATTTGATTTAATGGTGAAAAATTTATGACCTTGACATGAAACCAAACATGCAATTCATTTAATCATTATAAATATTATTATGATTTTTTAATATAAGAATTTAAGTGATAATAATAAATGTACAACCATCTAATCAAACAAATATAACTGTGAAACAAAAAGAATATATAAAAGCAAAGTATACTTTTTTTATCATAATTTTATGATATATAAGATAAATATGTATGAAAATTTTTTATCTTAACTTATATGAAAATACCTCTGAGAAGCAAAAACAAGCACCCCTTCATCCATTCACAAGAATAATAATTTTTATTTTATTTTATACAAATAAACATGCATGTACAAAAATATGTCAACGTGAGATCTAAGTTTAAAGCTTGATGTCACTTCTCCCGTTTATTTTCTCCAAAATGAAAAATAAATTTTATAAACAGGAGAGATTCCCTCGTTCATTTCACATCAAAGATGCATTCACCATTAATTTAAGGAACAAATGGTGAAAACAACATGCTATCTTATTCTTGAGTTGTTTCATTAAACAAATCAATCAACGTAACTTCTGAACTTAATGTTTGTTTGAATTAACTTATCTCAAATAATTTTGCATTGTACAAAATAAATATGTGAGAAAAATTTATCTAATAAAATGTGAAAATACTTATTCCAAGTTTTTCCAAACCCATGCTTAATCATTGTGTGTACGTGAGAACTACTATTTATTATGCAATTGAAATTACATGTTGAGTGAAAAAGAATGCATCATATATAAATGCGTATTCAAGAGCTATTGAATGTTGAAACGACAAAACTCTTGAACCATGTTAGAAAGGTTAATGGCTTTTATAACAAATAACAATTTTGCCATGATTTAAAAGATAATTAATTATTTTTTGAGGCTTGAGCTTGCTCCAATGAAATGTAATATTTTAATAAAATTTTAAGGACTTGTATAATTAAAGCAAACTTGAGGGTGAAAAGTTTCATTGAATGTGACTGTATCAAATACTACATTCCGTTATTCACCCAAAAAAAAACAACCTACATTCCGTTCTAAATATAAATTTTAGTGTATTTTCATACTAAATTGCTAAGGGTTAATATTTAGTACTCCTTACATTTTTAATGAAAGACCTATTTAACTAATTTGATTAGATTAAGAAAGTTAGATAAGTTAATTAGTTACAATATATATAACGTATTTTTCCTAAAACATTATAATAATCTTCCTTAATATCGCCCTTCACTTTCCTACTTAATTATGATTGAGAGAGTATCAATAAAAGTAATTTAAAAAAATTGATAAATATAAAAAATGGGTTTTACATTTAGTATTAAGATCAAATCAACAATTATGTTTTATATTAAGAATCGGAAGAGTATCATTGTTAGTTCTCATAATTTCATTGAATTTTGGTTTTGATCTCTATAGTTTCAAGTCATGATTTTTTTGTCATTTTAGTTTTATATGATTTGGTCCAAATCAATGCTTTTAAGGGGGTGTTTGGATGTCATGAGAAATGCTTTTAATAAATCAAGATAAGCTCCTCCACATATTTACTTTGTATATCGTAAAATCATTCCTGAAACTGTAATTTGGTTTCCATGCAAGCACCCTTTAGGATGAAACTAAAATCAAAACTTATTAAAATTATATGTACTAGGTATTTTTAATGCGTTGTAGTTTTGGTCTTATATTTTTAACCATTTTGCTTATCATTCCTACATCTTACAACGCATTTGAATTTAGACCAAATTTTTATGAGAGCATAAGAATTGAAAAGCATGATTTGTACTGCAACGACTAAGGGAGTGTTTGGATAGAAACCAAACCATGATTTCAGAATTGCTTTTATGATTTACGAAGTAAATATGTTGAGGAATTTGCCTCGTTTTGCGGAAAAGTGCTTCTCAAACTATATTTTAGAGATTGCCAAACACCCTTAAAATCAAAATTCGATCAAAAGTAATTACCAGCAATAATACAAACCCAGTCGCTAATATATCCATATGATTATATTAGATTAGGAGATTTTGGAGGAACTGTTTAGTTTCTCCCCTCGTGTCAAAGTGGTATTGACGAAAAAGAACAATTCAATTGGTGCGTGGTACGCACGCCCGCTGAGATTTGCCATGTCTATGTCATTCCTCGTCCAAAAATTCCCCTTGCTCTCTCCTGGTTCAGTATCTAGTCTCATCTAGGGGTGTGCATGAAGCCCAAATGCCCGCAAAGCCCGCCCGAGCCCGAAGAAAAATTACCCAGCCCAGCCTGAAAAAAAAGAGCCCGAAAAAGAATGGGCATCTTTGGGCTGGGCATTTCATGGGCAAGGCTGGGCATCGGGCAGGACATGCTGCCCTGCCCATTTGGCCCTGCCCAGATTATATATATTATAATTTATAAAATAATATTAATATATTACATTTCTTTACCTAAAAAAAAAGTTATCTCCCTCCTTTTTGCAATTTAACTTATTATTATTACATGTCTATTAGTTTTCTATTTTAAGGGATCTAATTCTTCTAAAGAAGCAGTAGTATCTTGCTTTTAACTTGTTATTCGTGAGTTTTATTGTGTATATCCTATTGTTTGTTGCTGTTGTAGTGTTGGCTATTTATAAGTCAATCTTCCCCTCTATGTCATTAACAACTTTCTTTGTTAGAGAATTGAGTTCATACATTACATATTTGTATAAATAAACAATTTTGAATATTTATGTAAGATAGAAAACAAGATTGGGGTAGGAGCATGGAAAGAAAATTGGGGTTTAATTATCTGAATTACATGTTTTCTATTTGATTTATATTTAGTTATTTTGTATTAATTTTTTATGAACAAGTCATATGATAGAAAGAAGTCTTTTAGTTGTATGGACTGCTAGCTGCATTGTATCGCATAATAAGTATTTACATATTAAAAGTCGTTATATTAAATTATTATGAGATTATTTTTATTTTTCTTTTTAAAATTATTTTCACCTCATTTTTATATGGTCTATGTTATTCCTATTAGCCCATTACTTCAGTTTTAATATCTTTTTACAATCTTTTAGGTAACATTTAATTTTTGCCACTTAAATGGATAATCAAGTTTCTATTACATCGCCATCCCTGGCTCCCAATGGAATATCTCAATGTGCTTCAACCCCTCTTCAATTTTTTCAGATGTTTTATTCTTTTCTCAACTTTCTAGAGATTAATGCAAACCGTTTGAATTTCAAGACTTTAATTACAATCTTGAGAGTTGTTTTGTTCTAAATAGATTATGAATATTATTTATTTGGATATTTGCTAAGACTTGTTTTGAATTATTTTTGGATAATTTTAATGTGTGAAAATATAAAATTATGAAATGTAATTTTTAGGTATGGATGAAATTTTTTTTACATGTGATATCGGTAGGTCATCATCATTTGGGCAGCAAAGCCCGCCCTGCCCAGCCCGCCCATGCCCAGCCCAAAATGGTTAGGGCTTCTATGGGCAGGGCCGGGCAGCGGGCTGCAAAATGCAGCCCATTCATGTTTCGGGCTGGGCATCGGGCAGGGGTTCTGCCCTGTCCAGCCCTGCCCATGTGCACCCTTAGTCTCATCGACTTTATGAAAATACGTAAAAATCTAAAAAAAAAATGCTATGTTTTATTAGTTATTTATTATGATCTCCACACCCGCGGGTTTAACTGGACTTTTCCTCAGCGTCAGCTTTGCACCTATTTAAAATAGTTTATAAATAGTTTATAAATATAAATAGTTTTTTAATAATAATTTATAAAATATGAGATAAGTATATAAAAAGAATTTTGTCTCGACTTACGTAAAATATGCTTATAAGGAATTTTTTAAATCTTTCCAAACAGGTCCTTTGTGCGTGTCAATTACCTTCATTGTGCTCAATCGTCCTCAATTAATTAATTAAAAGATGGCTTTGCTTCTCTCTGCCATCTCCACCTCACCTTTAAGCTTATCCAAGTTGGATCTCTAGCTTGAAAAAAAGTATGAAAATATGCCAGAATTAATTAATTAATTAATATTATGTTTTATTATTTATTTTTTTTTTGAGCTGAATATATTTTATTATTTATTTAATCATACAAAATTATATTAAAATATTAATGCACCCGTTTGGAATAATTTACAAGTAACTTTTCAACCGTGATTGTAAAAGAAATTTTGTTTCGACTTAGGTGAAACGTACCGGCAAACAGGACATTTATCTAATATTATATTTAAAGTTTATATTATCATATTTTAAAAAAATTAATCTGAGATGCTAAAATTAGATTGGATTGAAAGATTTTAAGGATATAGCTTGTGATTTGCCGGTAGACTTGTTTCTATCCTTCAACCACAGACACCCTGTTTTACCTTAGCCTTCAATCCTTCACATTCTAGTTTCCCTCGCACTACATGCACTGCATCAGAATTTCTTCACCCTTCTTCTAGTTAACATATTCACATAATGGCTCAAGCTGTTGAAGAATGGTATAAACAGATGCCCATCATTACGCGCTCGTATGTTACAGCTGCAATTGTCACCACCATCGGCTGTTCCCTTGATGTATACTTTCTTCTTTTTCTTTCTCTTCTTATCGGTTTAAATGTTCTTTTATCTTTTTGATTTTGCTAGTTCTTCTCCAGTAGTGGCGATAAATTTTTTTTGTTTTAGCTCTAAACTATCCAAAGATTATTTCAGTTGTTAAGATGAGGTAATTTTGCAACTTGGGGTCAATTTGTGGGATTGAAGTTCTTGAAGTATTCCTTCAAGAAGGGCACCAGACACATATCGATAGGATCCGTAATCGCGTAAAAGAACGAAAAGATTGATTGGGTTGTTGTAGTTTTCGTCTTTAACCGTAGTGCTTGTCTTGAGAAATATATAAACGTGTTATGATTGGGTTCTGTTCATTTCCTTTGGTTTGGCTGAAAATCTGGAAAAGTCTTGGTTTTTTTTTCTTCTTTATCTTGTTTTACGGTTGGCATTTGTAGTTCAAACTTGTCATTTCCTATTTTATTATGTCGAGCTATTTCGTTGAGTAATAATTTTTGTTATGGCTTTGCAGATAATTTCTCCGTATCATTTGTACTTGAACCCTAAACTGGTGGTTAAGCAATATCAATTCTGGCGTCTCATTACCAATTTCTTCTACTTCCGTAGAATGGGTAATGCTTGCAATTTACCTTTTTAAAGAATTATTATTGATCGACAATGATTCGTTGGTTCATAGCGACTTCCTTCTCTGCTCTGCTTTTGCAGCATTGTTGTGTTTTTCTATGAAAAAATCAAAACGTTTTCTTTTGCTCATAATGCTATGTATATGACATAGCTTAGCCTACATTGAAATATGATGTAGCACATGTTATGCTGCCTATATCAACTCTAGATTCGGAAAGACAACATGATAACAATATTTTTTTTAAAAAAAAAAAAAAACCCAATTATTTGCAGGAGAAACTGTACTCACACGTACAGTTGATTTTGTTGTCACAAACTCCATAATAACTATGAGAAATTAGATGACATAAAAGAGAGGATGAAGAGAGACAGGAGAATCTGTAAAGAGAAGTAGCAACTTGCAACCACAGGATTTCCGGATGTCCTACTTTGAAGCAAAGATTTGAAGGCTGTGCAGAGCTGGGAAGTTAATTTTTGAGTCATAATATAAGAGGGCTTGCTATGGAGTTTCAAGGAGTTGACTTGTTTTTCTTTTGGATCTATCTGATTATGCTGATGGCCTTTTGTGGTCTTGTTAGAAGGCAGAAACGGAGGAATTATTGTATGGCATTTCTGACAGTCCACTGCATTTGGAGGCCTTATTTTAGATTTAGCTCATATGTGTGCATGTGACACCATTCAGAGATGATACTCTTTCTTAAAATCATTAACAAAAGCTTGAACTGATGGTCTGAGTAATGTATATGTTAGTCACGAATCTCTTAATTTTAATGGATATGTAGGATGGTTCGCCAAGTCCTCTAATTTTCCTCTTTTTCCTGATGATATTTTCTATCTATGAGTGAGTTTGTTAGCTGCATAGCTTATTTGCACTTAAATTGCAACATATTCCCTCTAAAAAACCCTGATAAGTGAGACAATGCTCATCTACCTTTTTAACTCGGCAGTTCAAAACAACCTTGTACTCGTTTCTTTTTTCCCTGATAAACATCATGCACATTAGTTAGGGAACACTTCACCAGCAAAAACCATGCATCCCTGGATTGTGTTCTGTTATTTCTTCTTCCATATCAGTTGATATTTAGTTTGAAGGTTCTGTGTCACCCTCTAACTTAGACTTGACATGGTATTGGCAGACTTGGATTTCTTGTTTCATATGTTCTTTCTTGCTCGGTACTGCAAGCTTCTAGAGGAGAATTCCTTCAGGGGAAGGACAGCTGATTTCTTTTACATGCTCTTGTTTGGGGCTACATTGTTGACTGGGATTGTTGTTGGTGGCGGGATGATACCATACATCTCAGTGTCATTTGCAAAAATTATATTCCTTAGCAATTCATTAACATTTATGATGGTCAGTTGTGTTTTACTTTATGTTTAAATTTTAACTGTCTTGGTGTTATAAAAAGATTTTAACAATGTGTAATTTCTAGGTATATGTATGGGGCAAACAAAATCCCTTCATCCACATGAGCTTCCTCGGCCTCTTTACTTTCACAGCAGCTTACCTTCCTTGGGTGAGTAAGAGCTCTTGGTATAATATTTATATGATGTTGGGCCTAAGGTCCTCTCAATTTTGAGCAGGAAAATAACGGTAATTTTAGGCAAATTTAGACATTTAGATGTTTAGATCTATAGAGAATGAACTCGGAAAAAAACATCCAAGAATATTTTTTCAAAAAAGTATTTATACTAGAGCCAGTGGTGCAGTATTATACTACACGGTATATGGAAACTTCAAAAGAAGTGCACATAAATCGAGGCTTATGGTTGTTTTGCAGTAGTTTTCACTTCTATAATCTAAACTCTTAGATATAATGGATGACCAGAATTCGCTTGAAACATTTTCTTTTTGGACCATAAATGGAGAGAACCCGAACTTCCAGATTATATGTGCTTATACTTGGTTTTTATTTTCTTCATTTCTTGAACATAAGCAATCTGATCTTTTTGTTGTGTGAATATAGGTTCTCCTAGGATTCTCTGTTCTTGTGGGTGCTAGTGCTTGGGTGGATCTACTGGTATGTCTCTTGCTTAAGTAATGCATTATTTCAGTATTGCCTTGAATCATTTCTTTATGTGCTGGATGGCTTCTGTTAAAGTTGAAAACATGGTTCAGGGAATGATTGCTGGTCATGCATACTATTTTCTAGAAGATGTCTATCCTCGGATGACCGGCCGGCGACCCCTTAAAACTCCTTCGTTCATCAAAGCACTATTTGCTGATGAGCCTGTCGTGGTGGCCCGGCCAGCAAATGTTAGATTTGCTCCGCCACAAGCTGAAGCTCCTCACCATGATTGAATATAAATATTTGCAGATGAAAGTCCTCACACTTGAGAGGTTTGAGAAACCCCATTTTCTAGGGATCTGGCCTTCAAGTGCCTGTGCATTGTAAAAATAACTATAAATATACATAGATGTCTATTTAAACAGTGACTGACCTAAAGGGTTGGAGTTTTCTCCAATCTTTATAGAAAGAAGTGGTACAAATCTTGGTTTTTTTTTTGTTTGTTGCTCTTACCAGGTTTCTGAAATTGTGCATATTGATTGCCTTTCTCTCCAATGCTTGAGGTTATGGTTTGGGACCAATCTCTCTTTCCTTTTAACTACTTTTCCTGAATCATTTTGTGTCTACAGTCCATATCAATTTTGAAACAGGTGCTCTACAGTCTATAGAAATTGTTTATATGGCCAACAAAATGTTGACGTGTACGACACGTAAGTGCTGGCATGGGAAGACATACGTTTGACCCTTCTAATATACTCCTTCTGGTTCTATATTTAGGACCGGGAGAGTACTATTTCCGCTTGACTTATTCTCCCTTTCTATGGGTCAGATTCTTCTCCCTCCATCATCTAGTCTTTCTATAAATCTCACAGCCGCCCACTGATCCCTGTAACTGTGTGCGCTCTTGTGTTATTGGTCCCTTCCTTATAGCTGTAAATGGGTAAGCAGTGTTCGCTCAGAAAAGAGAGAAAAGGTACTATTCTCTCATTATTAATTATGGCCAGAATACTGGCCAGCCTGTCACAACTCCATCTTACGCAGCGGCTCGAATTGGAGTAGCCCACATTTTAGCGGGGTGAAAAAACGTCCTAACCCGCCATAGCTTGTTGGCCATCTTTCTTTTTTCTTTTTTTTCTTTTTAAATTGTTAATTTTTAAAATTTATTTTCATTTACTTTTTCAAATTAATAAATAGTGATCCCAAATTTCAAAAGCAATCATAAGCATAAACTATGTTTAACCACATTTAAAATAGTTAATACAAATATAAAACAATTCATTACAAACATCTTACATAATTAATATTAAGTATCAACTTATCAAGTGATAAATTTTACAATCTTTTCATACAGATACAATATTTGATAGAAAAAACCATCTCTTAATCAATTAAAAGCGCATATATCTAATTTCTCTTAAAGTTCATTGACCATATTTTTCTAAAATATTTGTTTTCTGTAATAAATATTCTCTTATATTTTATTCATTTGTTAAAATTTTATTATAAATATAGTATGCTTATATTTTTTTTTAATATTTTTTGTCTAGATATGTAATAGGAAAATTGAAATGTAAATTAGACAAAAAAATTTTCAAATATAACAACATATATTTATATATATAAAAAAATAATGGGTTAGGCAGGCCAACTCCCAACTCGCGTGCTAGTCCACTGCAACTAGAGGGTTATGTGATGCGGGCTAGAGTAGCCTGTACTTTGACAGGTTGGGACTAGCCCAATGGTTCCAACCCATATTCTTGTATTCTTGATTATGTTTTTAATATAGAAACTAGTTATTAGGTGGTTAGATTTCATTCAAAATATAAAACTCTAACTCATTTTATTTTTCATATCTATCATTTTTTGAGGACTTATTTATCTAATTTATAAATTGACATATAATCTAATATTATATGAGTATTTGAAAGAGATTAGATTATATTTTTTATACTTAACTAGTTTATTTAACCTTTTTAATCTACTCAAATTAATTAAATAACTCTCATATTAATGACCAAAAAGAGTATATAGTTTAGAGGAGTTCAAAGTTGTAACATTGGCAGTAGCGGGCTTAATACTACCTCCGGTCCTTAATATAAGACCTCATTTGACTTTTTATTTGGTCTTAATTATAAGACCCCAATCCATTTTGTCTTTCATATTTATACATTTTTTTCCAAGATAGTCATTCTAGTAATGATAGTTCTAGCCAATACACTTAATTAGCAAGGATATTTTAAGAATGACAACACTTATTCATTACAAATAACTAATTTAACTTGCTTTCTTAATCTCCTCAAATAAGTCAACTGGGTCTTATAATTAAGACCGGAGGTAGTATATTATTTTTTTCAATAAAGAATAAAACTGTAAATACTGCTCTTGCTCCACAATATAAGAAAGAAACAAACGAACCAAAAAGGTCTAAAGGAATTAAGTGAAATATCAAAGCCATGCTTGACCACCGCATATGCCTTTAGAGTTCTTCTCTCTTTCAACGCGTTGAAAATCAACAAACCAATAATGGAAGACTTCATTTTCTTTTCTTTTCTATTCTTTCTTCATTTTCTTTTCTTTTCTTTTCTTTCTTTTCTCCTTTTTTTAACGGCACTTTCTTTGGGCTAACCTTTTCATGAAAGACTCTGGGATTTTCATTTGAGGCAAAAATAAAGAAATGGTTCATGAATCATGTGATATTTGACTTACAGACAATGTGGGGGATAGAGTCGGGTGTAACTGCCACGTATACACCAATGGGGCGGGTGGGAGAAGTGCCCCAAAAAAAAAAAAAAACATTAGTGGGTGTGAAGTGGACAGAGAAGCAGAAGAGAAGGCACATGGGTAAACGAATGATTTACATGAGCCATGGAACCATTTTAAAACTAAAGAGATAAATCTGGAAGCTTCTAAATTATAAAGATATGTAAATAATGAGGTCCCTTTTTTTTTTAATAGTTTCAATCTGAACCAAAAAAAAATGAAAGATGGGTGCATAAACTTTTGGATAATTTCGATTTTCTAGAAAAGATAATATTTATATTAAACAAATTGAATGGACGTGTATTTAAAGAGTAATTATGTATTTATAATTTGGAAACAAAATTTCAAATTAATTAGATAATGGGCATTTATCTAAAAAAGTTCATATATAAGATAAAATTTGAATAAATTTTAAGGACTAATAATGTATAACATCTATATATAATATTAAAGCAAAAAATTGGAGGCTGGCTCAAACCCCACTTCTCTACACCACATGAGAATTTCGATTTCCTAAAGCCTTTCAACAACCCCCTCCTTCCTCAAATTTAGAAGGAAGAAGGGGGGGGGGGGTTAATACCTGCTTTAATAACACAGCCTAGAAAAATAAATCCAAACTGTCAGTCTCAAGCAGTATAGTTGCTTTGTGTTTCGCAGGGGTTGATGTATCTGGCGGACTATGTTGGGATTGTTTCTCTGCATCTGCTGAATTTCAATAGCATCCAACCAGAGGAACCCAGTGGAATTATGGTCAATTGGAAAGAATAAATAAAAATTCCCAAACGCAGTGTTGCTATTGGACAAGATGATAATGAACTGATATCCTCTTTGGGGGTAATGTGCGCAGGATGAAAAGGACTAAAGCTGAAGGCATGATCTCAACTAGCTGTTTGACAAAAAAGATTCCCAGATGTCAAATATAATCAAACCAAGATACTAGAGGCAATTGAAAAAAGAAGAGGAAGCAAGATTCTGCAGGTTACCATGTAGTAAATCAAGTTCAAAATTGGGTGATTCGAAACATCAAGTGATGCTTTAGAATCAAATGTACCAAGGATTACCTGCAATAGTTTTTATATAAAATAAGAAAGATACTATAAGTCTGTAATGCATGAAGTACAATAGCATAATTATTGATACTATCGGTTACATTTGGTAGAAGCATTGATAATGAGATATAAAGATTGTGATTAAGATTGAAAAAAAAAAAAAATCTTTAATATGAGTGATTGCTGGCAACTTGGGATTGGGCAAGCCCATTTAGGTGGGATTAGGGAATACCACTTCCCTCTATGGTATTCCCCAATCCCACACATATAGATTTGTCCAATCCCAAGTAGCATGCAATCACTCACATTAAATATTCTTTTAATGTAATTTTTCAATCCCAATCTAATCCTTACATCTTATTTTCAATGATTCATACCAAACGGGACCATCAATTAACTTCAATCATGCAGCTTTAGTTCCCATGGCAAAGACGTCAAGCCTTTCCCCTCCTTTTTCCCTATATTCAGTCTCCATCCTGCAATCTTTGCATTTGATCCCGCCAATCTTGCCTATCAGCAAAAGTTCTGTTGTTTTCCCATTTTCAATAACTTGAGATTTTTTACTAGTGATTCTAGTCACTCTTGATGTTTCGGTAGAAAACTGTTTAAGATGGTTTGGTCATATGCAAAGAAGGCCTTTGGATGCACCGATGAGAATGGTTGATCAAACAGTATAAGGTCCTCTAAAAAGGATAGAGGAAGGCCAAAAAGAACACTAAATGAAGTTATTGAGCTAGATCTTTCAATTAATAATATATCTAAAGATTTAGCCTCAGATAGAACTCAATGGCATTATGAGATCTATGCAGCCGACCCCATCTAGTAGGATAAAGCTTTGTTGTTGTTGATTCTAGTCAATCTAGATGACACTGGGAAAAACATGATAGGATTTTTCCCATCAATGCAGTGCCACAATTGGCTTCTTATGAACAAAATCCATTACACTCATATTTTTGACATCATTAACTACCAGATACCATACTTTGCACTTTTACCTATTGTTTTTGTCCGTTAATTATGCAGAGACACACAATATACTCGTTCATAGAACACAAGGAGTCATGGTCTAGATTAAAATACTCTATCTTTTAGAATATTTTGAATATCTACCATGCATACAGGATATGACGCCATATTTTGGTAGCAATGCTCGTGTTTTTGGATTTGCTTTCTTTGAGCATCCCAACTTCTTGTACCAAAGATAAGGGAGAGGACGACCAAAGCACAGATGGTGTTGTTCAAGAAGAAAACAATAAGAAATCTACACTTGCGATAAATTAACATTCAAATGCTCAAGAAAAAATTTCATTACCATAAAGGATCTGATAAGAAAGCAGGTGAAACATATGGCTGTGACAGATCCAACCTGCAACACAGCTCATGTGCTGTCAATACAACTAATACATGATACTATCAACTTCTCAATTTCTTTTTCGATAACTCAACTTTTCATTTTCTTGATCCATGCCGAGACTGAATAAAATAAGCTGCTTTTAACAGATTCTTCATAGTTCATAACTTTATGGTGTAATCCAAGAACCCCAAAGTTTTGGCTTTAATGTAGCACAAATGGGGCACGACAATGCAAACATAAAATCCATTGATTTTCATATTTTACTCCAAAGTTCTGATAAAGAATAAATATGAATTTTTACAAAGGAAAAGCTAGAGCTATTCTGCTTCAGTTGATGGTTGAAGAGGTTATATGATATGATTTTGTACCTTACACATTTCAGTGGTTAAAGTCAGCAAAGAAATTTCTGGCACTAAAGAAAGAAAAAGCCAGCAAAAAAAAAATAATCACGATCTCAACAAATTTCAGCTGTCAAACCACCTTGTCTTCCAAATACTTGGACAACAATAGAATATTTGTATTTTTTCCATTACTATTTTTATTAGTAGAGGTCAATGAAGAAGGATGGAACTGGCAAAATATAAAATTGTTTATTTTTCAACGAATTTCACAAGCAAAGGATTACATTGAAAATCATTTTCCCAGAGCAATTTCCATCAAATAGACCAACTAAGACGGAAATGCACATACCTCATGAAGCTTTTTCCTTCTCCCTCTAGATTCAATGGGGAAGTGCCTCAGCATGAGAAACAATCTGTATGTGTTCAATGCGTATCAGACAAAATTAAAAAGCCCACCATAATAAGAATAAAATCTAGTGAAGAAACCAGGACTAAGTTAATAAATCATGGCAATTCAAACAAAATGCAAAAGTCTCACCTTCCTCCACAAAGCAAGAAGCCCAGTGCAACCATTAATGACAAAACTGAATCAGAAAATGTCTTCGCATAAGGCAATGTTTCATTTTACAGCAGCAAAACTTCGTCTCAAGCAAGCACAAGTAGGTGTAAAATATCAAGCACCTTATAACTATTATCATGAGAAGAAAAACTAACCAGCAAAAAATACATTTCCGATGTCGTCCACAACCCTATCATAATCTATCCAAAGATAAATCCAAATGCAAATCTGAAACCAAAACAAAAATTTTGTAAAATGGTTATATATGGACAACATGATAAAAAAGCCAAGCTCTTGTGTGCTCTGGAAGCCACTGAGATTTATGCTGAATTTGACATCATCTTGCAGAAACGACAAATAAACAAACCATAAATACCACCAAAAATAGATACCAAATTGCATATCCTGTATGTCACCAAAAGCCAATAAGCTATGGTTGAGCTTCACAGTCAAGATGCACAAATTCCTAGGTATTCATTGGTAAAGAAATTTTCAGATACCAGGAAAACATCTTAAGATACCAGAAAAACATCTTAGGACTGAATTTTCCCCTTATTACTGTCCAGTGTCCACAACTTATTCACTCAAGCAAAAGTGAATGGACACTTGAAGGCAAGATCTGCTGTCAAGAGTATCATAGCTTATAAGATGAGGTATTGCTATACATTGAAGCCGCCCAACACCATATTAAAAAATTAGATAATAGAGAGAGAGCATTTTTCCTTGAATAATAGAATATTCAGAAATGCAACATTTTAAGAATTCCTCAGAATGCAGAGCAACAATATGATATTTTTCAGTCCCAAACAAAAGCAAGAATATGACATGAACAAGTAGGAATAAAATGGATGCCAATTGAAAAATGCATTAAGATAAATATAAGAGAATTAAACAACCAAAAACGGTTCTAATCAGCAAACATAAAATGCTTTCACGACATGATACGAGATCGATACCTCAATAAAATACACAGCACTGTTGATAGATGCATAAATTATCCTGAGCTTATCAGTTGATAAATTCCTTGCCTGCTCAGTTTTGGGAAAAAAATTAGAAACACCAGGACTAAACAAATGAAAAAAGGAATTTCCTTCCAAGTCATATGGATAATTTCTCTTGAGAGTTGGTCTCATTTAATTCACTAAAGTAAGATTCTTGGCAGTCACAATTAAAATCAATAATTGTAAACATGATAAGAAAGAAGAAGCACTTGCCTGATGATAAATTTCTGCCCAGAAAAGAACTAGAAGGGTATATGTTGAGAAAAAGAGTAGTCCAGGAAGATCCAACAGAACCAAAACTAATACCTAATCCAACGTACAGCCACTCTATATCAATATGGAAAGTAATAAAAAAACTGTTGATCTTAGTAAATGATTCCCTCTTCAACTTGGGAATTATAAAGAGCATACGTGCAAGACTAACCTTTGGATGTAAGATAAAAACTTGGTGGTGAAATCCAAATATCACAGCACGCACTGCAGTGTGGAAATGCAAAAAGAGTTAGACGCCCAAAATTGCACACAGACAATGACAATATCAAAAACGGCAAGACTTTCAACGTCACCTCCATTGACAATGAAGTTCATCAAATGAAAAACCTTTTGTGTTGTCCAACCATATTCAGGAACTCTTAATTCAATTCTTATCAATTGAATCTGCAGTATTTTGAAACCAGGAAGATAACATCAGGAGGGCGATTATTTTGGGACATAAAGCCCTATAGGAACAAAACAAATAGTAGGAAATAAACAACCGGTTGAAGTCTAGCACAGGGCGTCTGGCATTACAAATGAGACATCATTTCTTTTAACATTGCCAAACAAGAAAAGAACACAATATCTTTTAGATATACACCGCATCGTTACTTTACAGTAATTATCCTTATATCATCATCATTATTTTCTTCAATTGCAGAGAAACCATTTACATAGAACGAAACCACTTTTTTTTTTTAATTCCATTTTATTATCAAACCGCTCCAAATGCACAGCTTAAAAATAATTATTTAAAATTAGAAATTGTCGGACTAAAGAAGTACCAGAAGCAAGTATCGTACAAGGCATCAAAAGGAAATTTTTGAACAAGAAAAAGATAGGAAGATAGCTTTCGTGTAGTAAATTAACAAATATATGAGCGCACCTAATAGCTACAAAGCTTTAATAATTAATTATAATATAGCCTTTTCTCTCAGGGGGAGAGAACGGTTTTTTATGGGGAGAAAAAGTATTTTGGGCCAATGCCAAAAACAGAAGTGTGCTTACGAAGGTTAAACAGGAATACACAATGCTATATATGTTAAAAAGCAATTGAACACGAAAAGCGTTCCCCAACAAGGAAAAAGAATTGAAACTTCAAGTTACAAAAGAAATTGATTCGAAAAGCGCAAACGGAGACCAGAATGTGGATACAAAATCACTTCTGTAATCAAGCAGGTAATCACATAAGAATCACACGAGAAAGAAGATAAGGGAAAATTTCGGTCACAGTGAATCAAGAGTGCAGGAAAGGGGAGAGAGAAACCAGAGCAGCGGTGGAGACGAGAGCATAGCATCCGCAGAGAGAGAAGTATACGGCGTTCTGGCACACAGTGGACTTGTTGATATCTTTCCACCAATCGGAGAGGAGAAGAGGAGGAATGTGCTCGACGAACGTCGAGCTCAGGGGCAAATTCCTCATGCGAATGAGGACTTAATCAATTCAAGAAGCGGAGAAGCCAATTTGAATCAGGAACACAAGCAAGTAGCAAATTCACTCACAAAGTCCCACTCTCAGACCCTGAAGAGTGATCCTTGAACAAACTTTTTGACCTGATTCTGCCAGGACTGACACCAAGGTTTGATCACATCGATTTCTCTGTCTCTAAGTATATTTTCATGATACGAACTTTTTGCTTCCGGAGAGTTTGCTTTAATTATCCTATTTTAACGTGTGTTTGGATGACCAAAAACACTTGTTAAAAATATTTTTTATAAATTGAGATAAATTTTTTTATATATTTATTTTATATATTGTAAAATTATTTTTAAAATTATAATTTTGTTTCCATCCAAATACTTTTTTAATTTAGACATCTTTTCTCGTAATTTTCATACCATCATATCAACATTTAATACATGTTATAAAATTTATAGTAAATTTATAATAAAATAGGCATTATATTTAGAACAAGGGGGTATTATTTTCTGTCATTAATATAAAACTTAATTAATTAATTTAGAGAGATTAATAAAGCTAAGTAAATTACTTTAAAAAAATTATATTTATTGTTTTTCTCTAAACTAATTTGTCTTACTTATAAATTGATATACATAATATAATGATATACATAAGTATTTCAGGAGATTATGTAATATAAGTTATAATTAAGAAATTTATTTAGCTGTTTAATTTTTTAAAATTATTTATTAAGTCTTATATATATTTTTGGCCAAATAATTGAGTCTTACATTTAACAAAAGATTTATATAGTTTTTTAGATTTCTTGTGAGATGTAAATACATATGTGATGTGTTATGGATAACAAGCTGATTGTGGTGATTAATAAAGCATTAAATTTATAGAAAATAATATTATAAATAATACAAATCCTCTCAAATTCTATCTAGTTTATTAAATGTTTGAGTTTGCATTATAAAATGGTTGTATAAATACATAAAATCAAATTGTTTTAGAATAAAATACTTGGAATAAGATTTATACATATTAGTAAAAATATAAAAGTAAATTAACTATTGTTATTTAGGAATTTGAGTTTCAGGAAGTAGATGTTCATTGACTTCCACGGTTTAAGAGGATGACAAGTCCCTCTAAATAAAACTCCTGTTAAACTCAGAAAGTAAGAGAAAAAAATAAAGTTGATTGCATATATTTCAAAATTTTATATTTTTTATTTTACAAATTCATGCTAAATATTTTTCTTAAATATCATAACTGTATAATAAGAAGATCTGGCAGTTTTTTTTTGTTTAAATTTTAGACTAAACAATAATTTTTTTCCCTAAAAAATAAAAGAAAACGGACAAGGAGATAACTATAACCTTTTATAGAACACTCTGTACCATTGTTTCATGTTTTATCATTATCATTATGACTCCTAATCTTTTATAATGCGATAACACTATAAAAAAAAAAACAGAGAGAGAAAAAGATATGAGATAAATGGGCCCACATGACGTATATTTTAAAAACCCACATTAATTGGGTTAAAGACTTTACGGTGTATTCTAAGATTGCGTGTACTTAATACGAAACATTAAAAATAAAAAATAATCTAAGAATTGTAATTAAAAAAAGTTATTAAAAATATATTTAGTATGATTAATTGCTTGTTATGTAGAATTAGACAAATTCATAAAGGCGAGATTAGGAAGTACAATCTCCTCTTATAATATTCTTCAATTCTACATATATGAGTTTGTTTAGTTCTATGTAACAAACAATTTCTTATGTTAAATATTTTTTTAATAAATTTTTTCAATTTTAATTTTAATCTCTACTCTTCATTTATAATGTTTTGTATCAAACGGGAGTGAGTGTAAAAATGTGGCAAAGCCACATAGGTCTGAAAAATGTTCATATGCTCGAATATAATACTACTTCCAGTCCTATTTATAAGAACTAATTGACTAATTTAAAAAAATTAAGAAAATAAGTTAAGTTAGTTATTTGTAATAAATAGGTGTTGTCTTTCCTAAAATATCCTTACCAATCAAGTGTATTAGTTAAAACTATTATTGTTAGAAAGACTATATTGAAAAAAAATACATAAATATAAGAGACAAAATAGATTAAAGTCTTATATTTAGGATCAAAATAAAATTAAACAAGATCTTATATTAAGAATCGTTTTTTTTCAAACTAGGATATGCTCGAATATAATATACATACTACATTGAATAATAATATGACGTGAGTAGTTTCGGCAAAACCCTAACAGGAGTCGGTATGTTCACCAATCAGTCATGCGATTTTTAGTGTCTCTCTCTCTCCCCCTAACCAAAAATTTCTTTTTGTCTTAAGCGTAAATATAATCATAAAAATTGGAAAAAGCCGCAATTACAGTTAAAATGTTAACATGTGTGTTGGACAGTACTTTAGATTATTGTTTTGTGTTGTTTTACAAGTATGGGGACAAATTTTAATTATTAAAAAATTATTTTAAAAAAAAGAACTAAGTGCTCATTTGAATAAAAAAAAGTAACATTTAAATCTTAATTTATAAATTATATGAAGAATTTTTTTTCCAACTTACCTGAAAATATTTGTAGATATTAAATGTAAATAGTTCGAAATAAGTTGTAAATATGTTATTAATGTAAGTGATCTTACTATTAATTTCATAGGATTACTGAAAAAGTACAAAAGGATCATATTTGAAGCTTGGGGGTGTTACTGTAGTTTGGAATACAATTTTACTAAATTTAAAATAAATATATAAAAGAAATTTTGCATTAATTTAAACTTACATGAAAATACTTTTTAAAAATATTTTTGGCCTCTCTCTCAGGCAGCACTTTGATTTTTGCCGGTGAAGTTTTAGATGGCCAGGCGCACGTGATTACGGAGTTATGCCTCCTCGCCGCTTGGTAGTTGGTAATTTGGCGGCAGAGAATGACAGCTCCAGCGAATAATCGCGCGGCAGTGTCAAGCTTCCTTTTAGTTAATTATTATATTACTATCTAATTATCACCTAAGTTTGGTGAATATATAAGAGAATTTTATTAAATTCATTTTAATTTAAAAGTATAAACAAATAAAGCGAAGCTATCTAGAGCGTTGAATATATTATTTTAATTATGCCATTCATTAAATTGAGATTAATAATTAAGGATGATTACATGTAAAAATAGAAGGGTAGTTCTAAATGAGGTATTCCCACGAGATTTTGTTCCCAAATTCTCCCGAGCATTTTCATCTTGCAATTACTCACAAACAAATAAGTAGATAGTGTCCAGAAGATTTTCTAGAAGTGTTTAGTCTCGGGGGAATTGGTTAAAAATTTCGATCTGACAAACTAATCGGAGAATGAGACCTACAAAAAATATAAAAACGTGAGGCCCTAAAAAAAAAAACCACATTGCTTTTACGAATGTTAATTGTATATAACTAATCATTACTTGCATATCATGAATACCTACTTACATATGAATAATTGCATATAATGGATGCTTACTTACGTATAGTTTCATTATATAATATGGATGCTAATTGCAGGTAATAGATTGTCACTTGTTTATGACACAAATATGATGGATGCCTACTTGTATATAAGTTTATTGCATAATACGAATGTTAATTTGTATATGACAAGTTTTCACTTGCATATGACCAATTGCATATGACAAATCTCACTTGCACATGATTGATGCCTGCTTATATATAGGTTTGTTACATAATACAATTGCTAATTACATATTATGGATGCTTACTTGTATATGATGTATCCCTACTTTTATATGGATTCCTATTGTATGTTATTGCATGCTATCAATGCTAACTGCAGATGACGAATCTTCTCTTACACCTAATAGATGACCACTAGCATATGAGTTTTTATTGCATGTTATTGTGTAATACGGATGTTAATTGCATGTACAAATCCTTACTTGCATGTGATGGATGTTTACTTCCATATGAGTTTCTATGTTATTATGTAATATTGATGCTAATTACATATACAAGCAAGCATCCATCATATGCAAGTAAATATCTATCATATGCAATTAGTCATATGTAAGTAAGAATAATTGATATATAATTAGCATTCATCAGGGTAATGTCGTCTTTTTTTTAATAATATTTTTTTTGACATTTAAAGGTTTCAAACCTTTATATTTATTATATGTGTCATTTCCCAATTAATTTGTTAGAAGGGGATTTTCACCCAATTTTTTTTTAAAAAAATTATGTGATTATTCTCCCACTGAAGAGCACACGCATGGGAGTTGAAAGTGAGAAGAGGCCTTGAAACATTGGGTAGCTTTCCTCCGGGGTGCAAATAAGATGAAGACTTAATGCACTTAATTAGAGATTATTTAGATGCCATTAATTGATGGAGATCTACGATTTTCTCCTGCAGTGTGAAATGGTTTTTCTGCTGTACAAGGAGTGGGAATGGGTTAAATAGAATTTAAAACGTGTGGTGAGTCAGACTCATAATAAGAAGGTGCAGTGGTTGTCTCTTTATAATAATTGAATTATTCATTAAATATCATTATACATTGATTAAAAATGATAATTGAGAGCTAATTATCAAGATTTTGGGTTATTTGGACACATACTTCGTAAAATGGTTCATACATGTTTGTTGCCCGGTGCAACAAGATCAAGTTGGTATTAAAATAGCGATGTAAACTCGCTGAATGGCATATAGTTGAATCTTGTGTAAATAACAAAAAGGAAAAAAAAACATATCCTTAGAACGTAATTGTTTAGCCCTTCCTTTTTCTTACTGTTCATTTAAGGGCTTGTTAACTATATTGTGCTTTGAGAATTCACCTTCTCTATATAAATCGTTCTTTGCGTTGCATTTTAAAAATCTGTTCTTCGTTTTTTTTTGGGCTATGCACACAAGATCCATCTAAGTATCATTTGATGAGTTCATATCATCATTAAACCGTTTATAACACTTAAGTAGATTTTAACATTGTTACTTATTTAGAAACTAATATTTTAAGACAGCTTAAATTCTAGAGACTAAAACCACAAGTTTAAAATTTGAGAGACGAAAAATTAAAATGATCCAAATTTTAGAAAGCAAAAATTATATTAAACCAATTTTTAATTTAGAGAAGAATCTGATGAAGGCCACTAAGAGTTTCTTGTTGCAGTCTTGCTGGTTTTAGTACTGCTTTTCAGTTTATATTAAAAATAAAAAAGCCTTAGAATCATAAAAAAAAAATGTTTCACGAGGGAAAGCTTACAGCCAAAGCCCATGGAATTTAACTTCGAAAAAAAATTCACACCTGAGACAACCTAATTATAAATTGGAAAAATTTTCATGTAATTCCACATAAATAATAATTAAAAATCTCAAAACAAGTGATGGGTATGTGTTATGATTTTTTGCATCAGAATACTGTTCATAAGTATAAGACTTTTTAGTGGTTGAATTATTATGTGGGATTGTATAATAATTTTCATTCTATTCATAACTTTGAAAAGATAATCACAATAATTTTTTTGGGCTATAAAATAGTTTAAAATAAATCCTTAGGAGAATGATAGAAAAGGAAGTTGAAAATTACAAATCAGATTTAGTAACACAATTTTATTTAATATCGACACATCTGAATTTACAAATGACAATAAATTTTTGTCAACATTCTTTGTTTAGCATTTACAAAAAAAAATTTTTTTTGGGTTAATGTCCTTGAATCATTGTTAGGGAGATTTGCTTAAACTCAAATTTAAATTTTGTATGTAGTAAAACTGCAGTCCCACCACCAAGCGGATCCGTGGCGCAATGGTAGCGCGTCTGACTCCAGATCAGAAGGTTGCGTGTTCGATTCACGTCGGGTTCAAATCCCCATAAAATCCGTCTCTTTTGAGACGTTTCCCCATCAAAACGCAGCGTTGCATCGCATGAAGTTAAACTGAAGCAGATTGCGGTTCTGAGTGAGAGACTCACCGGTGGATCACTCGTCGCGCCCTCATACTAGCACTTCTCTCCATTTTCTTTGGCGGAGGCCCTAGATTCCCCTTCCCAGCTGCGACCATGTTTTTGGCTTCTCGATTTCGCCAAGCGTATCGCTATCGCTTTTACTGCACAATCGCATCAACTGCGAATTCATCTGAGGCTGGCACTGGCCAGAGTACATGGCCTGGTCCCTTTTCTCCTTCCTCGAGGGTGGAATCCAGGCCGGTTCTCGCCCGTCTCAAGGCCGAGGAGAATCCAGAGCGGATACTCGAGATTTGCCGCTCCGCTTCGCTCAACCCTGAGGCTTATATTGATCGCATTTGTTTCTCCATTACCGTTTCCAAGCTCACGGCAGCCAAACAGTTCGAGAGTATTCGTCAATTGCTTGAGGAATTGAAGACCCGGCCGGACTTTAATGAGAACGACGGTTTCGCGTGCCACGTTATAATATGGTATGGTCAAGCCAACATGCTTGAAGATGCCATTCTCACTTTCAAGCAACTTGATCAGTTGGGTATTACTCGTTCCGTTAAATCGTTGTATGCTTTGCTTGTTGCTTGTCAAATGGCTAAGAATTACGATGAGTTGTGTCGAATTTTCTGTGAATTCCCAAAAACATATGGAATAGAACCCAACCTTGAAACGTATAATATGGGAATCAAGGCGTTTTGCATTGCGGGTAAGTCTAGTTCTGCATATTCGATACTAACTGAGATGGATAGAAAAGGCGTAAAGCCTGATGAGGCTACTTTTGGGAATTTGCTTGCTGGATTTTACAATGAAGAAAAGTTGGAAGATGTAGGGAAGGTGTTGCAACTGATGGTTCAGTATGGCATTAAACCAGGTCTTACCACCTACAACATTAGGATTCAGAGCTTATGTAAAATGAAGAAGTCGTCGGAAGCGAAGGCGTTGCTCGGTGGCATGATGTCCAGGGGTGTGCAGCCAAATACAGCTACTTACTGCCATTTGATTCATGGGTTCTGTAAAGAAGGGAGGTTTAATAAAGCAATAAAATTGTTCGGTGACATGCGAACAAAAGGCATGAAACCCACTGCTACCTGTCACTTTACTCTGATTACCTTCCTGTGCGAAGGTGAGCATTTTGTGAAAGCGTTTTGGGCTACCAAGAGATGTATTAAGCATGGTTGGATTCCACCTTACTCAGTAATGACAAGACTTGCGAATGGTTTAATAAGCATTTCCAAGTTTGATGATGCTAAGTTTCTTATCAAGCATATCAAGCAGAAGTTCAAGATAAACAATGCACAATGGGATGAAATTGAAGCTAAGTTGCCTTCGTAGGGATGACTGTAAACTCAGTCAGATGGAACCCAGAAAACTCGTGTCCTCTCATCACGTCCATTCATGTCCTGTCTATATTGATCGACTCATGAAAAATTATTAGGTGGATTGACCGAATTATGAATATGCATAGGAATGCTGGTACTTAACAATCTTACCATGATAAAACTCTGGATTGCCAATGCCTGACACAGTGATACTCATGCTTTACTTATGGTAGACAAATGAGAAGATCACAACAACATCTTGGTTTCATTGATTCTGAGCTAGCTTTGCTGTGTTGTTGGATCGAGTGCTTACTAGTAGAGTATGAGTTATTATCAGGGCTCACCTTTATAATGTCAAGCCCCCTTTCTAGTCTATTCAGCATCTTGGCCATCCTATTGCCAGCAAGCTTGGCAGTTTTTATGTTCTCTTGCCTTTTTATCTTCAAAGGAATCTATAATTTTGAGCTGTGAAGGAGCCAAAGCTGCTTTTGAGAGGCTATCTTGTAATCTTGTGTAGTCTGATGGTTTTCTCATTGTCCAGGAATGATCATTTTCAAATGATGAATGTCACGAGGAAAATTTACTATGTGAAGTGTCAGCAACAATAATGTGTATGTTTAGTTTGCCATGGCCAATCTTGATGATCCCTTGCTCTCTAATGTCCACTCTTCAAGTGGATCGTAATTCTCTGCAATAATAATGTATCATGTTGAGGGGGAAAATAATACTACTTCCGGTCCTTAATATAAGAGTTGATTTGATTTTTAATTTGGTCCTAAATATAAGACCTTATTTCACTTTGTTTCTCATATTTATTTATTTTTTTAAAAGTAATCCTTACAGTAGTTGTACATGTTAAAAAATTCAATCAAATGGTAATTTTAGCTAATATATGATTAGCAAGAGTATTTTAGAAAAGATGAACACCTAATTATTACAAATAACTAACTTGTTAACAAACTTTTTTAATCTATTCAAATTAGTTAACTTGCTCTTATATTAAGGAACAGAGGTAGTACTACTTATGATCTTTATGATAAGATTTAATTGATTAATTTAAAAAAATTAGTTAAGTTCGTTATTTATATTAAATATGTTTTTATTTTTTTAAAAATATCTTCATTAAAACTATTGAAATTTTAAATATGTGTAACTATTATAAGAATAAGATTATTTTTAAAAAAATAAATATAAAAAATAAAATAGATTGTAATTTTATATTTAAAATTAAATTAATATCAAATTAATTTTTATATTAGAAACAAGAGATAGCATGAATGACATAAAGGAATGTCTGAAGTCTCTTTTCTTAACATTGACACTTCTCAAAAAATAAAACTGTTTCTAAATTATAGAGTAAAAGGTAAGTAATGGTTAGAATTCAAATATTACTGTGAAACCAAAAATATCCCATCCATTTTTTGGAGGCGTGTTAAAGGAAGGGATCCTGCCTTCTAAATGTTACACATTTGCAACAAACAAAATTTTTTTCCCTCTGAGAGAATTGTTTATGTAAATTTTATATTTATCGTTAAATTGTAGCGTCTAAAAGTGTGTTTAATCACGTGTTATGCCTAATTTATTTAAAGCCTCGTCTTGGAAATGGAAATTGGAAATGATGGATAAAGAAGCAGCTGAAATTAACCAAGTTATTAGAGATGGAAATGATAGTCAATCCATTTCCAGCAACTTTCTTTAAAATGAACCCATACTAAACTTGGGTGGATCACGTTTCCCCACACAAATGCCATTTAAGTTTGTCATGATCATAGGAGTTATTAGATCTATCTGTTTGATACCCATGTGTTGATCTATCAAGTTCTGGGTTTCGCTCAGTGAAAGTTCTTGATGATAATAATAATAACAATAATAATAACTGTTGTTGTTGTTATTATTATTATTGTTAAAAACTTCATCAACTGGGTTTGTTTAAGCGGATTTGAAGAGGAAAAATGGGCTGCTTTTCCTGTTGCCTTACCCCGTCAGAGAAAGTCGTCGATGCAGATGGTCCAACAGAAGTTTCAAAACGCAGGACAGAATTGAAATCCTATACGTTGAAATCAATTGTTTCAAATATTTCACTCAAGACTGGTGCGTCAATCAATTGATGCCTCATATTTGAATTGTTAACCTTTTATTGTAGGTTAATATTGTGCAGAATTTGATTGATAATTTCGCTCTGTTCCTTAATTAAATTATCGTTCGAAATTGATGCACAAGAGGCAGGTTAGCTTTTCATTCGTTTTTCTGTCATTGATCTCCCGGATTTTGAGTGATCATTCCTGGTAACTTAAAAGAAAGTTTTCGACAATTTCGAGCAATCGATAAGAACTTGATTTCTTCAACGGGCTCATGAAAAATCCATAAGAATTTAGTTTGCATATTTGAACCTGTGCTCAACGGTTCTAATGGGTAATGCTGGTGATTGATTGAATTTTACGTAACTGCAGGTAGCAGCAGGCAGAGAAGGATAACTGCAGAGATACAAAAACACGGAACTGTACAAAATGAAGCTACAGTTTTCACATACAAAGAACTCGGTGATGCAACTGACGGTTTCAGCGATGAACACAGAATAGGCGAGGGGGGATTCGGGGTGGTCTACAAAGGACGCATAGAAAGCATTGATCAAGTCTCTTTCTATCTCTATTTCTTAACAGAGGTTTTCGTTTTCTGCTAGAGTTTCCTGCATGTTAGATTCATCTCGGGTTCCTCGTTTGGCTTCCAGGTTGTGGCTGTGAAGCAGCTGGACAGACAAGGAAGGCAAGGAACTAGAGAATTTATTTCAGAGGTTTTGATGTTAAGCTTGTTGAAGCATCCCAACCTTGTCAATTTGATAGGTTATTGTGTTGAAGACGACCACAGGATTTTGACCTACGAGTACATGCCCAATGGGAGTCTAGAAGATCACCTTCTAGGTAAGAAGACGCATAAGATTAAGAGATCATAATAAAGTAATATTATTTACGTGTTTTCATTAGCAGCTTTTGAATTGTTGTGATAGCCAGAAGCTCTTTTACTTAATGTTTTCTGTCTCAGACTTGGCTCCAAATAAGGCGCCTTTATCTTGGGACATGAGGTTGAAAATAGCTGAGGGAGCTGCAAGAGGGCTTGAGTATCTACATGAAATTGCTGAGCCAAAAGTAATATACCGCGATTTTAAAGCATCAAATATATTGTTAGATAGCGACTTCAATCCCAGGCTTTCTGATTTTGGTATGGCCAAGATGGGTCCAACACAAGGCCAACTTTATATCACCACGAGGGTCATGGGAACCTATGGCTATTGTGCACCAGAGTATGCTGCCACCGGGCAGCTGACGAGCAAGTCTGATGTTTATAGCTTTGGGGTTGTGCTTTTGGAGATAATCTCTGGCAGAAGAGTTATTGACGTTACAAAAGCAGCAGACGAGCAGAACCTGATTCAATGGGTATGTTGCCATTTTTCTTCCTTTCAACAGCTGATGAATCAGTTTCACTCCAACGAAGAGCTGTTATGGGCCTAACATGGGTTAAACATGAAACACAAAATGGCTTTTTAATGACCTTATGTCAGTGTCTCGACTTCCTCTAAAGTTTTGTGGTTTGAACATTAATCTTCAAATAAGGCACTGATGGTTTTCTTTTTGTTTTGGTTTTTGCAGGCACAACCACTGTTTAAGGACAGAAGCAAGTTTACTCTAATGGCTGACCCCTTGCTTGACGGCAACTACCCTGAGAAGAGTCTATTTCAAGCACTTGCAGTGGCAGCAATGTGTTTGCAAGAAGAAGCTGAGGCAAGACCTTCAATGGGTGAGGTTGTGGAAGCTCTTGAACTTCTATCAAAGCCGAAAGATACAGAATAGAATCATAGACAACAGCTGGATCCACAGTCAGAACTGCTGGCCACATTGAATCATTTTTTGCGCACTGTAAGACCAACAGGTGCAGAGTCATCGCCAAAAACTGGAGTTCATCGCAAAATTACGCTGTTACCACACACCAGAGGTACATATTTCACATCAGCGACTAGTACTAAAATTTGCAGTACAAAAATGACTACTTAATTTTAAATTTTGTCGTATGCGATTGTTAGGGTTACTATTAGGTACCATTATAATCAAGATAACACATAACATCACCTAGATAAATAGCCCACATTATGAGTACTAAATATTTTTGAAATCATATCTTATTACTCGTTCGATGAGTGAGATTCCCCATATTTAATCTTATTTCTCGTTTTTCCCTGTATTTTCTAATGCTTTTGTTTCACCTTTTAAATTTAAGTAGAATGCAAAGCCGTTGATAAATATAGGGGGTGTTTGGATGAAAACTAAACATGGTTTTAGAAGTGATTTTATGGTCTACAAAGTAAATGTGTGGAGGAGTTTATTTCGATTTGCGAAAAAGTGCTTCTGATGAAAACCAAACCATGGTTTGAGAAGCACTTTTCAGGATATCCAAACACTTCCATAAATGAGCTCTTTTGCCGATAGCTGCAGAAGAGCGTTAGATCTGAGAGAACACGCACACTCTTACTGCTATGATGCTAAATGCAGAAAGAGTCGCCAGACTGCTTGACAATTTGAACTTCAAAATGAGAAATTGTCCTACTCTGGCAGTGCAATCTTAAATACACACACACACACACAAATATGCTGCATGAATCGGTCAGTGCAGATTGACATGAGAAAATCGTGGGCTGGTTGAATGGTGAAAACAAGTATGTGATGTGTGATGAGGCATATACTCACGTTTAAATCTTAGTTGTCAATTTCTCAGGGCTAGGTCACGGGATTTTTTCGTGATCCCCTTACTTTTGGCATCGATGACTTGCCTTTCACCAGATTAGAGAGGTAGATCAGTTGAACGGCGTGCAAATTGTACCAAACACTACCTGATTGTTGTGATACCAAAACCAAAAATCTAATTAACCTAGATAAACATTTGCATTATAGTCCAGGAATTCTATTTAATTGATTATTGTTTTCTGCAGCTCTGCATCTTCTCGTCTTCCTCTTCCAAGTCATAATCAAGAATCGAGACCCAGAAATTGGGTTTGGAATAGGCTTTGCAAGAAATTGTGACTACAATGTGTTGCCGAACTTTTTGAGAACTTCCTTTCCCTTCTAACTCAAACTTGGTGAAGTACTTAATTTTTTTTCCCCTTCAATAGAGATCCAACGCTATCCTTGTGCCTGTAGAAACAGGAACTGGAGAAGCAGCCATATTATCTTGTAATTTGGAAGCAATAACTCTACTTTTCTAGTGTAATAGTTAGCTGTTGAGATGAAAGGTATGAAGGAGCATTATAGATGAAAAAAGTTTGAGTCATAGGTCAAAATTTGATTTCCGATTGGGAACACCTCATTTTCCTGTTGATTTTCAATGGAAATTTTGCTTATTTTCTGGACATGGCCATATCATGGTTTGCTTCTTTCCTCTTGTCTATTATCTATTGCAAGTCTTCCATGTTCCCTTTTATTTCTTTTCGTTTTTGTCTTTTTTAGTTTTTGAACTTTGTTTTCTCATGAGCATCTCCATAATGGGAGAATTAATCGTTTATTCATTAAACTATACACCAATTTGTAACTTGATCATTGAACTTCATTTCTGTGATTACTCCCTAAACTTTCATACTGTTAGTAAATTAGCCCCTATCAAGTCATGGCACATCCATGACAGCATCTAACAGTAGTTGATGTGGCCGAGAGAGGGAACGCAAGGAGGATAAATTGGCATTGATTGTATTCAGTGAGTTACAAAAAGTTGCAACATTGATGATTGAACTCGAACTTCATCCCAACTTTGAATTCAAACTTCTTTGGCAGCGTCTGAGACTAACAACACACTTTTTTGAAGCCGTTTAATCCAGTTAGCACCAATTCTTCTTCCACATGTTCCCTCTTTCAGCCACATCAGCTAGTGTTGGATGTCATCATGCCATGGATGCATGATAAGGAATGGAAAAAATAGAAAAGAAAAGAAAATACCGACTGCAAAAGTTCAAGGAGAATTTTGGGCAATATCCTCTTACGAATACCATCAATGGGATAAGAAGCATTATCATATGATATTGGTTAGTCAGATCTCGTTATGTGTTCGAAGAAACAAATTCCTGTGCAAAGTCGCTGCTCAGACATACTCACAAGTCATCATATAAATGGAGATTTTCCTAGTTTTGGTACTTCCTTGCTTGATAGTAGACATCTCCTACATACTAAAAAATATGGGGAGCACATTGCTATGAGCTAGTTCATTTTGTCCCCATTCTCTTATATGGTGTTTGTGAGCAAATCTTTCTCTTTTTCTTGGGTACAATCAGATTTTGTTTGGTAGTTTTCTTTTGCTTTTTTAAAAAGATTTGCCATCCAGTCAGCCAGATTATGGCAGTACTCTACAGTCAATGAAAATAAATCCTCACAGATGCTTTAAACACTTGAGGTGGGGAGATGTGCTGCCTCTTTGGATATCAACTTTTCTTATCGGACACCTGTCATACCCGCCATTACAATGTTGTATTTGCTGGTCTATGTAATGTTGTATATTTTGTTTCTTCATGACCAAAAAGTAGGCTGGGAGCTGTCGACCTATTATCTTTAACTTGATATTGCAAACGCAAAGACTCCATATAAGCACACATTCTATTAAAAATAGCAAGATCACAAGAGAATACTACCCGACAATCCACAGACATAGTAGTTCCCTTTTGACCTGTGCGAAAATTTAACCTCCCAAATTTCATCGATACCTTCAAGTGATAAAGATGTTGAGTGATTCCAACCACACTTCAAAGGATGAGACTCGTGCATATCAGAGATCATTTTCCCACGCAGCATGTGAAGTTTTGGTTCATCTACGTAGTTGGTGAAATTTCAAGGAGCGGCCAAAGTAACTAATTATATGCATAAAAGAATAATCGTCTTCAAGAGACAGTACAAGGCCAGGCCTCCCATGTTCTTGTCAATTGAACAATATGGGCAAGGCAGAGTCTAGGCTTCCAGAGAGTTACAAGATTGACAATGTTATATTACAAAGCCATAATCGATCAATGTTAAGGTTTAAAAAGAAATAAGAGACTACTTTACATTCCTTATGTACGTCATTTCATGCCTCAAAATTAGACATCCACTGTACCTCTATAAGAATATGTTCAGTGTATATGTGTGTACTTTTAAGCGTAAGGGAACAAATCATTATATGCTCGAGAGATGGCACACGTACCCCAACCTTCGGTGTGAGGCGAGAGCCTGCTCCAGAGCAACCTTGATACCAGCACCCTCACGGAATAATGATTCATACAGTTGACAGACAAATTGTGACAGTTCCTCCTCGTTATCATCATAAATGTACGTAGTTTGTTCCTCAAGTTTTTCAGCATCGCTATCTTCCCAGTCACTTGATGGACTCTCAAGTTCATGCTCATCTTCCATTTCATCCTCTCCAATTTCAAATTTTCCATTTTCCAATGCATTCATCTCCCGAGAACCATCAAAATGGGTTAACAGAGGTTCTGGGGGTTCATTCGAAGAACATACGACAGCTTTGGCACCAGAGTCTAGAAAGGCCTTGATCAGAGCTGCACTGGGTCCATGTAAACCAGTGCATATAATGATCCTGTCTCTCCATGCTCCAACCTGAGTCATTCAAGACATCAACAAGAAGAGTAAAGGAAATTCAATCAAGCATTTGCATGGGGATACAGTATGTTTCAAACTACTAGTAATAATCTGTTCTCTCTACCTAACCAGGGAAATTGTAGTGGTACCGAATAGACATCATACAACACGAACTACTCTGTTACCATATATTTTCCGTGCATGAGGGAATGAAAGTTTGAGCTTTTAACTCATGCTAACTACTTTTATTGCTTCAAAAACCTTTAAAAAAGGAAACCATGAGTTGGAATGGTATCAAAAGCCTTTTGCACCGTAAGAGTCAATCGTTAAAGTTCTTATTCAGACCAAAGGGCTATTATTCTCTAGCTTTGATGTAAAAACTCAGCAGTTTTACCCAAACAGTCCAGAACATTTACATCATTAGCCAAAGCTAGGTTCACGGGAGGGGTAGCATTTGAACTTATAAGTGAAAAATTCCTTAAGAATGTATCAAGTTGATGATATAGATTAAGGCACAAATGATTGAGATTAGTGTGACCAAATGCAACAAAAAAAAAAAAAATCCAGATACTCTTGTGATGCTTTTTGGCACTGTATTAAAGTGACTCCTAAAGAACCAAATGATTAACATCTCACCTCATTAAAAAATTTTAAGACCTAAAAAATTGGACAGATATAAATAGTGACAAACCTAAAAAAAATCGACTTATGGAGGGAAAATAAATAAATTTAAAAAAAAAAAAAAACATTGGAGTATACCATCTGTCGAACATCATCAGGTGTCAAGTGCAAAGAAGGTACAGTCCTACGGAATAAATACGATCCAACTTCATAGTCATCCTCCATAACCTTCAGATCACCAAAAGTCAAGTTCTCATAAATATGTCAAACATCAAACAATGAATCAATTTAAACTAATAAAACACCATTAGCAAAAGGAGACATACTAGGGTTTGACGGCCAACAAATCGGTGAAGAATGCCACCAATTTGGAAATAAGGTTTAGCAGCAACCAACTCAGAAACAGTAGAAATATTGGCAAGCAGAGATGCACACTTTCTGCGACGGCTCTTCATTGATGACAATAAACTAACTTTAACACTTTGTAGAAATTTCTCAGCAAGCTCCCCCAGCTCAGCCACCACAAACACATCATTGTGCCAACTAATGAATAGCCATAAACATCATGCCCCCATCACACAGAAAAGGAAAAAGAGATAGCTGATTGAATTCAGAAAATATAAGAGCAAGTACCTCATGATTAAGCCATCCAAGTCATTCTGAAGAGCCAAATGAATGACACCAACTTGTGGTGAATTCTGTAATTTCTCATGCAACAATTGGACAGGCAATGGTAGTTGTCTAAGTCCTCGAGGAGAGACTGGAGGTGATGCAGTAGTTTTTCCCAATTGTGCGTCTAAACTTAGAGGTGGGATGAGATCAATTCGACCAATCCTCTGACCAAAATCAGGACTATAGACATGTGGAGTTGATGGGAAGCTTCCTGTAAACATAGGTGATGCAACTGGAGTTGGAAATGCCGTCGCAGGAACAGCCTTTACAGTTCTGGATAAACCCTGCATACGGGATAACCGTATTCCATTGTGAGCACAAAATGAGTCAAGTGCTTGGGCATGGCGGATCTCTCTTCCAGAATCTGGATTATGTGAAGCTTCAACAAGTAGTACATTACGCCTCCACCCTAATGTGGGTCCACTGGCACCTGGCGAAGCAAAATGGAAAAGATGTAACAGTATTAAATTGGGATTGCCAGAAGTGGAAAATCTACAGGTGGCAAACAGACTGCATATCATAAACAATACCCTCAATTGAATCCTTTGTCTTTGGTTGTTTATATTTTATATTCTCTAACCAGTTCTCTTCATGTTGGAAAGGCAGAAGCAATTTCTCACAGACACTTTCAAGTGCCTGATGGTTCTTTTGAATATATTCATCAACTGCAGATTCCAACTTCAGCCAGATAGTTGGATCTGTCTCGTCAAGTTCCATATCACAACGTTCATCAGCTGCAAGGCCAACCAAAGGAAAAAAAACTCACTAGACTTAGAGTTCATTCCAAGAATGTATGCTCTTTGAGGAGAGAGAAAAAACAAGTTTTGATGCCCACATTCCAAACTCAAGCTTTGTACCTGGATTGAAACGAAAATACTGCATCTCAGGAAGCATAGGTAGTAATGTAGTCAAAGCTTCATCTACCCTATCAACGGAGCATGCACTCTCAATCAACACTTGTCCTGTATCTAAATAGCGCCATCCCCCTTTTCGCATCTACAGCAGCACAAATATATAATAATTTAATAAGTTCAGTGGACAATGGCTAATTTTCTCAAATCTAGACTAGTATCAATCATTAGATTTCATGGTAATACAAATGATTATAGACTTGTATTTTTACACATCGACATAACTAAAGAAGTGTGTTTTAAATAAGAGTAACAAAGAAAGATCATCATCATCATCCAGGAATAAAATTTTGTCAGTTGTGATTACTTTCAACTTATCTAACTAGCACATATGAAAGCCTTTTTCCCTGGAAAATAAACAAATAAAGAAGAGCAGATACCCTTGTTGGAACTGAACCGCACCCTATTGAAACTAGGCAGTCGATTTTTGTGTCAGGCCAAAGAAGTTGTGCTTCCCTTATGGCAAAAATTGTAGGATTGTTTGCCACTATTCGCACCATCTTGCCAGCGGTTGACATCTTATGAAATGTTGGAGGAACGAGTGTGAAAACATATAAATGTCAAGAACGTGATAGAATATAAAACATGAAAACTCAACTACAATTAACCCAAGGACAACAATATTTGGAAAAGCAGTACCATCTGAAAAATCATCAAGATAATATGGAGCAGCAGATGATGCTCTAATAGCCTGCCACAATTGATGCTTACAACTTCCAAAGAAAGCACTCCGCTTATTGCCAACTTGGGCACCTATTGTAGGAGATGATAATTCAGAGATAACTGAGCTTTCTGAGTTCACAAGAGACACCTCAGGTGTCCCAGCGGGGTACTGCATTTTCCATCAAAAAAAGGTGATGAGAGAGATTTTCCATCTATTTGACAACATTAAAACTACATATAAACAACAAAAAAAGTTCTGGACCTCACACCTGATAGTTGCGGAATACGAATGGCTGTGCTGGTGTCACGCTTACCAAGGTTGATGCAATAAAAACTTTGGGCACGTTTTTCACAGCTGAATCGATCATTAAATCCCCATCCTCATCAGTACACATTTCCCTCAATAACCTCTCAAACTGATCCGCACTGTGCTGCAATAGATTATAATGTCTCCTTTTAGGGCATAAAATGCATAGGCACAACTGTAGAAATAGCTTCTAGTCTTAAATAAAACAACACATTCTGCATTCTCATTTTCAAACTTAAAATGTCATGCAAAAGTAAATAAATAAAATTTAATACTCTTAAGAATCCCTTTAGTCTCCAAGTTCCTGATACAATTTACAAGTGGCCCCCCCCCCCCCCAACAAAAAAACAAAAAACCCCCCAAAGAAAAGGGGGGAAAAAACTTGGCCTAACTTGAATTGGGATTAGTCAAGCACCAAATGTTGGATGGTTTGTTACCATAAAAAAATATAGCAAGATATTGGACCGTCATAAAAAGGAGGTAAATACTTTTGATCCATGAACAACAACTCTAAAGTTCTTTGATGAACTCTTATAAAGTTGATCTAACTTTTCCCTCCAAGATGCAGCTTCACTGTCTTTTGGCACAGGTTCAGCAAAAACAATCTTCCCTGATTTAAGAGAAGCATTCAATCAGTTTAGTTAAATTAATCAATAAATAAAAACAGCACATGTCATTCCTTAGCAGTATCTACCAAGATTTTTGTATATATCTTCACATTTTTCTAGAGTCATCAACTTAATCCCAAGGGCAACAGCTAGCATTCCACCTGTTGATGTGCCACATATTAAATCAAACAACTCATGAATTCGCTTTCCAGTTCCCTTTTCAATTTCCTTTAGAATCTGCACGGTAGCTAGACCTTTCATCCCACCTCCATCCATTGATAGTATACGAAGTCCCTGCTTTGGAACTTGTCTGCCTCTGATTGCACGCTGCAGGTTTTCATTTTCTCCTACAAAAGGACAAAACACAGAAGCAATTAACTAACTAATAGGATCAAAACATTCTAAGAGATCACAGGCAAATTATTCAAGAGACAAACCAAGAATTGCCAAAGCACGAGCAGCAGCTTTATTCACACATGGTTCAGCTGCAACAGTCAGGTGCAAGAGGAGTTCCCGCAAACTTTCAGAAGTAACAAGAATATGACGATTCTCTAGGCAGAAGGCTAAATTTCCAACAGCTAATAGAGCCAACCGTTGCACCTACATAAATATTAACCTTGAAATGAAAGAACAGAGCAATAAAAAGGATGCCACCAAACAATTATCTATGAGAAGAAACTAGCATGCTTACCTCTGGATCCTTATGGGCACATAATAATTTCAATGATTTCAATACATCCTTGGATAACATCTTTTCAGCTACAGCATCAGATGTAAAAGCTAACGTCACCACGAGTTTCAGTACAGATATTACCTCTTCTCGACATAAAGATTTAAGAACTGTTTCAATAGGTTGCATGATGTCAGCTTTCACCAGCTGCAGTGCGACAGAAACATCAGAGGAAAGAGCAGAAAGAGCACAGCAGGCACGTTCAACCTGTATTTTATAAGGACTATTACAAACAATAAAGGTATAAGAATACAAATGCGTTTGTTATGAACTCTAGAAAGACAAACATACCACATGTTGGTTGTCACTACTAATCATACTTATAAGCTGTCTCACTGCATTCTCATCTTTACCAACAACTGCTTTATTTCCTTGGTCTCTCATTATTTTTGCAAGTGCAGAAGCGAGTAATGGGTGATGACAAAAGGAAAAGCGGAATATGAGAGAGAAGAAGGCACTTAGCTTATGCCTAGATGCAACAAAATACGAACTGTTTTCCATCTGCGACAACAATAAAAAGCATATTCGACTTAGTAATGGTTGTGATTCAAAAGAATAGAGCCAAAAAGTACTCATGTTAATTTGTTCAATGCTACCTCTATCTGCACATTCACCGATCTTAAATTTTCATCTGCTACAATCCTAACATTTGCGAGAGAAAGGTGGCAAAGTTTGTGGAGAGTCAAAATTTCCGGAAGAAACTCAAGAGGATTTCCAAATAACCTAAGAACCCGCAACTCAGTCATAGCCCTGTCATTGACATAGACTAACAATAAGAGAAGAATACCCAGATTATAAATAAATCAATATGAAATTGTCTTACAGAATAACCTTAGGTCAAGAAGAGGCCGTACAAGCTTGTTGTGCTCTAATGACAATTCAACCAGCTGATCACATTGTCTCAGTTCCACTGCTCAAAAGACTACAAACATCAGATAAATGAGCATGCTTGCTAGGAACTTAGATAGAATGACCTCAGTTTCTAGGGGCAATTTTATGTTCTTTCATATACCCAATAGTCTTAATATAGGATACAAATTACTACAATTTCCACAAGTTATGAGAAATGAGAGGGAGATTAAGAGAAATACTTAGTAGAAAATGTAGCCAGTGAATTTTGCGATACGTGTAACATGTTATTTATAATACGATTAGATAAGTTTCCCCATGCAGTGTATAGAACTTGAGAAATGAGCTTCACTATTTACGACTTATGTAGTGTGGTATGCTATATTTCATATCATATATTAATGATGTATTGATAGTACAAGCCAAGTCATTGACTACTACTAACTACAGACGCCATCCAACGCATTCTAGCCTAGTGGTCACATCCTAGTTACTATACATCAATTCTAACAGTCCCCTTGGCTTGGCCAAGTTTAACAATAGTCCAATACATATGCTTCTTCAAGAATGTACAAAGTATACCTCCTGTATATAATCATATTGCCTGGCTGCTTTTTGCTTACTGTTCGGCATTGATTTTTACATTCTACTTCTCTTGTTTCTTCTTCTCCTTCTTTTTTTCCTTTTTTGGTTTTTTAGTCTTATTCCATTGCTTTGTTAGAATTTGTTAATATTTTGTTTCGACATTTTGCTATATCATTAATCAGCTAGAGGGTTAAGCCCATTTGTCCCTTGTACCCTAATTTAACCAATAAATCAAACTAAGTGCAGATATATTGTTGCTTGGCCACGAAAAGAAACAGGACTGTCTCCCAAGTTGACAGACTCATAATGTAATGCAGGAAGATGCCAGAGTACCATTAAAAAGGGGGAAAAAAAAGAAGAAGCAAGACTACAATGCCTCAAGCAATGATGAGTCTGATTCTGATGGTCTAAGTGCAGATAACAGCGATGTAGGCTTAGTGAGATTAAAGAGATCATATCATTCACACCCGATGCCAATTGTCCACCCTCTACCCCAATCTTGTAAAATCAAAGTTATCAACAAATGTAAGCGAACATTTGAGTGTTATCAAAGAAATTAGATTATAAGGACATCCAAGAAGATAAAGATAGAAGAGAGGCAGTAGAATCAAGGACCCAATATCCAAGAGAGGAACATAAGATAGCAAAATATTTCCGTTTTGTGCAACATACACGGAAAGAGCACCTATGGAGGTTTGGACAGGACACATCCCTGAAAATGATAATATAGAGATTCTAATATGACAGGTTGACGGCAATGGAGCTTTGAGGATAGGTAAACAAACATTGTCTAAGGAAATCCCTGAGATGGTTTAGTCAATGAGTATGCATAATGACTTGAATGACGGCACAGTCAACAGAAAAGGAAAAAGAATGACTGACAGAAGAAAATTTCTCATGGGAAATGTAACCACTGAATATTGACATACAAGTAATACTCCCTATACTCCTCATCATAGGACAAAATTTTGGAGGGTTAGTCATTCCTATTTATCTAAAGGTTTGATTATTTTTAGAGTATAATGGCAGCACACAATCCACCGCTTGTTGTTGTTGGTGGTGGTTATTCCTATTTATAAGACAAATTACAGAATTTGAGGAGTAATTCCCAATATGCCCTTCATAAGTGTATAAAGCATTTGAAGTTAACAAAATACTGAGAATTAAATAAGCCCAAAACTGGTAAAACAGAAACCAGTTTAAGACATAAATTAGTTAAATTAGTTTTATTCATATGTGAGAATTAGATAATTTTGTCATATAATTAGGAATGGAGCAAGTATTATTCATAGAATTCAATAGTGCAAGACAACGAATTCAATACTACTAATTACAATCATTATCTGGTACATATACCATAAGCACTATACTCACATCCTAGCTAGGCACTATATGTATTAATTCCAACACCTACAAATTAGAATGATTAATAATATACTTTAAGATCGTAATTCAGAGACAAAAGTCTTACCAGGCACTGATGAAAGCATGTTATTGTCAACTCTAAGCACTTTTAAGCTTCTCAGCTCACCAAGCTCGGGTGGCAAAACTGATAGCCTGTTGTTATTGAGGTAGAGCTTTTCCAGATGCGGCAGCTGAATCAGCTCAACTGGGAGTACCTGCATGCAACTGAGACATCTAAAGATATGCCTCATTCAACTTAATCAAGTATGACCCACAACTAAATAGCAGAAATCAAAATGATTCATTGGCCCTAGGGGATAAATACAAGCAAACATAACTGCAAAATATTAATTTTAGATATTTTACTGCAGAAATATAGCAAAGGGGCGAACAAAACCACTATGAAATAACATCAGTTTTGGAAATTACACCTGATGTCACCCAAACAATCAGCAAACATAAGAATTAAATGGCCAGAACTTATTCACCCTATCCTCCACCATGTAAACGCTTTTTTTTTTGGGTTCAAAACAAAAACAAAGGGGAAAAACAAAGCATTCAGGTCTCTGATGAACAGAAAATTTAAAAGGGAAAAAAAAAAGAAGGTGCTTTTGCTCCAGCAGATTGCAAATAGTGCAACTATCTTCTCCTCAACTTCAAGCCTAAGATTTAAACAAGGAAAGACATTTTTCATCGATTAATATTACTAACGTAAAATGGATCCAGCAGGTAGGTGGCATCAATAAACGTCTAAAACATAAAACTTCCATAACCCAGTAACACTCACCGACAAGCCACAGGCACAAATACTGAGCAGGGACACACTCCTCCAATGATCACCGCAACCGTGGACCCCTTCTTCAACAGCCGGCATTAAGGAAGCCAAATTTGAACTCAGCAAACGAGTCAAAACCCCAGCTCCATCAGTCTGTTGCCCAGTGTTAACAGTCTTGGTCATTGTTATAGCCCTTAAAGGGTCTCTTCGCCTCATCACTTTCATATCCAATATCACACGCTCAATATCTTCAGCCCTTAATTCGACTAGCACGCAGTCCTGCGGCATGGGCAGAGCCACCATTAGCTGCGATTGAAGCTTTAAAGCCACCTGGTCCTCATTCTCCGCCGCAGACCAGTCCAGTTCAATACGAAACCCAATCTCTTGTTTTTGCGAGAGAATTGAAGAAGTGGAGTACGACAATGACGATGAAGCAGACGAACGGGATGACGTTGTCGTGCGGTCAATGCATTTCGCGGGATTCTCAGAGCCATAGCTGAGCACAAGATGGAAAATCTCTGAGGGCCTCTTCCAGCCCAATGCCCAAGTCATCGTTATCGAGTTGGAAACATTAGGACCCAGAAGAAATCCACAGAGAAAGAAAGTGGGTTGAAGCTTTTTGGAGAGGAAGCTGAAAGCCTGAAACCTGCACAAACCGGAGTTGTTGACGTTTGTGCTGTCACCGTTTGGGATGGGAGCGCAAGTTGACCAGATGAAAACCTCTGCGCATTGTCTGAACGAGTTGCCCGGCGGCGGTCATTTAACTCGGTAATAAAACTTTAATTTTATCTTGTTTCAAGAAATAAGTTGTGTTCTTATCTCCTCACCGTATTATTGGACAAGTAATATGATTTATCGTATTACTAATACTACGGCTACTTAATATAAGACTTGATTTTTATTTTGGTTATAAATATAAAACTTCAATCCACTTTATCTCTTATATTTATATTTTTTTTTAAAATAACCCTTCTAGTAATGATAGTTCTAGTCAATACACTTGATTAGTAAAGATATTTTAGAAAAGACAATACCTATTTAAGACAAATAACCAACTCAACTTACTTTCTTAATCTCCTCAAATTAGTCAACTAGCTCTTATAATTAGAACCGGAGATAGTACCTCACAATCCATCAATAAAGCCAATGAATAATTCTTGTTTATCCCGTTATAAAAATTATTTTTATTTCATGACTGTATTTTATTATTTTAAAAATAATTTTATTTATCCAAAAGAATTATTTATAAATTTAAATATTTTATGTGAATATCTATATTAGATGTAAGATTACATTTTATATTTTCCAGCTTTATATAAGAAAATGTATCTGTTTATTAGTCTCGTCATCATTGAATTATATTTTTTTAATATGAATTTATATATAAAATTTTATGAAGAGGTAATTATAAATAATCCATTAGAAATTAAATAGTTTTTAGGTTCATAAATATATAATCTTTTATAATATCCAAAATCAATAAGAGAAATGAAAGGGAATAAAGGGAAATACTTCATTAGACAGCTACCCCCCCCCCCTTTTTCTTTTTCCTTTTCATTCTTCATAATCAACCTACTCCTCCGGTCTTTAATATAAGACACATTTAACTAATTTGATTAGATTAAGGAAGTTAGGTAAGTTAGTTAATTATAAGAAAATTGACACATTTTTCCTAAAACACCATAATTATCTTTCTTAATACCCCCTCTCCTTCTTCTACTTAATTATGGTTGAGGGAGTATCTAAAGGGATAATTTAGAGAAAATTGATAAATATAAGAAATGGGTCTTATATTTAGGACTAAAGCCAACTCAAGAATTGGGTCCTATATTAAGGACCGGAGGAGTATTATTCTTGAGCCGGCCGGCAGAAGTAAGCCATTGTCTCTTGCTTCATCTTCGTTTTAATAATACTAATACTCTTCTAATTGAGAATATTATGACCAAATTAGATTAGATTGATTGTTGTTTCATTGATCTCTACCTAACTTTTAAGCAATTTGTTTATTAAGTCCAATGTTTGGCGCCTCAAAAAGAAAAACAAAGAAATGTGACAAAATGGACAAGTTCAATTCAAACCACCCTTGTGGCCTTTGCTTGTTGAAGTCAAAATCAGAAGCTGTTCATTTTTGTGGATTATCACAATAGCAAATTAAATTAATATCGCTTTCCTCATACAATACAAATCGATGTGATATACAATAAGCTCGTTACATATCATAGTCTAATGATAACATATAAAATAAACCAACTTAACTAAAATTTTTCTTCCGTCCATTGAAAATGAAACTTCATTCAATAAACAAAATTAGTCATAGTTTATCAAATCCAAGACGGAACAAAATAAGATCATAATTAAATAACAGGTCTAGAAATTATAAAACTAGAGAAATGATCAAAACTATACATATCATAGGCTTGAAAATTCAACGAAACGAGCACAATTCCTTGAAAAACCTCTTGGCAAACTCAGCAATAATTAAGTTACGATACAATATCGTGTTTCCAAGTACAGATTCACTTTTTAAGAATTCTCCGCAGAAAAACTCTAAACAAGACGCGACATCAAACTCATTAAATTTGCAACCAATTCAAATCACCTCTTCCACTAAAAATGACCCCAAACAAACAAGCTCCAAGAAAATCTCATGTTCTTCTTTTTGGTACCCTCTTATTAGAAACAATCCTATTCGAAACACTGTCAGGCACTAAATATAGGTACCTCTCCTAACGTGGATTCGAACTTTAGTTCACCATATTATAGAAGACTAATTCTTTTTGTTAGACCCAACTCCAGTTGGTAAAATCTCAAATTGGTGTCAGAAAATGAAGAGTGTTGGAGATTTGGGAGGCTGATGTTGAGCAATAAAGTGTTTGTACCGTAAAGCAGAGTCTTGTGGTTCTATTGAGAGTGCCATATATAATGCACATGATAAAGCCCAAACCTCACACTGCATCCATATTTCCACTCAAAGTTGTCCAACAATGACCATACAAAATACCCTCTCACATCTGCTCCTTTCCTGATCATTTATTAATTTCACAGTTTTACTTTCAAAACTATAATTAGCAGAAAAGAAAAAAAAATTTAATGATAATTCGATCATATATAATAAATAGAGTCGTTCATAATTGGATGTGCAATTGTAATAATACCTTATGGCTGTGGCCAAGGAATTCAAGTAACTACTTAAGTAGTTCACTCTTTGGACATCATGGATTATGTCTCTTGTGGTTGGGCTCGGATCTTCTATCTCTCCATATCCTACAACGCATTAAGAAAAGAAACCATATAAATATGATTATGAACAAATATATAATGTTTATAATTTTATCACTAGATATGACATTTTGGCTCAGATGATCTAAATTTATAAGATGAAGAGTTAAAGGGTTCGCCCAATCATATTTGTTCTTAAACTATTCTTTCAGGAACACTGCATGTCCTAAACTATTAAGCATGACAATGTTCCTATTAAACATTTTAAAATGTAGCATGTAGTCACTGTCGTTAATAAATGTTAACTTTTTTTTTTGGGTGAACTAATAAATGTTAACTACATTTTGTAATATACATCGGGTATTTCACAAAAAGGTTAGACTACGAGGGGGGAAAAGGAGATTTGAAATTACCTTGAGTGCTTCTGAAAATAATCAAATACAACCGAAGAGAGATAATATCGTAAAAATATTGAGATACATAGATTATTTTTTTTGCCAATAAAAAAATAACTGAATATTGATTGGTGACATTATAATTAATATAAAAATTGATTTTAGTTGTACTCACCATTTTCTGTAATGAACATTGGTAGATTATTATACCTCTCCTTTATATATACAATCATCTTTTCCATTCCTTGAGGATGAACATACAGCCAAGCAACTGCAGTCTGCATAATTTACATATATTAATCATAATTACTTTGATTTGCAGAGGTGTTAATCAGGACAAGACATGCATATTATTTATTATTATATATTACTAATTTTTTTAATGAAAATATAATATTTGAGAACAAGGCCGGCCTATGCACCAATTTGTTTCTTGAAAAATATCAATATATATGTATAGATATGCATTCCAGAAATTAGTTTCTTTATTCTAAATTTAGACTCTATTATACTTGGACTTAAATCCATTCTTCATTATTTTGTTATTATTTTCCATATGCTTCTTCCTATCCTTATTCTCCCTATCCATCTAAGTCGTGACATCTTATCTTATTTCAGTTATTTGTGATTGTATTGGTAGTTTTAGTTATGAAAAACAACTTTGAGAAAACAATATAAAAGCAATCATATTTCCCTCGGGCATTTGATGAATGTATAAATAAAGCATTAATTAAGCTTATTTATGAAAAAATAAAAATATTTTTGAATTGATGGAATGATTGTTCAATTATTTCTATAGAGTAAATTTCTTACAGTGTTAAAAAATAAGAAAACTATTCAACACTTTATAATAAATATTGGAATTAAATACTATAAATAATGCACGGTTTTCATAAATTTTAAAGGCTGAAAATGTATACCGTATATATTACTAATAGGCATTATTAGTCCTAATGGAAGGGATTTTGGTTGTTTGAACACAAGATCTCAAATTTGAATGTGTGAATGTAGAAAACTCTTTTGAGAGAGTTATCCCTAATTAAACTTGACAATACTTAAATATGATTCTATCAAGTAGTCATACAAAAAATACATCACATATTATTCAGAGTCTCATACCTGATCTCCGAGGAAGATTCCATTCCTCTGATGAGCTTAAAGGGCAAAACCCTCAGTTTTGGAAGCTCCTAAACCGGGTTCACACTCAGAAAAGATGCAATCTTTTGCATATATAATAGCTTGTGTAATGATTCACCCCACTGAAATCTATTCCATTATTCTCGAGTCTTTCCACTTCATACTTTGAAAATTCTGGGAGGTCATGCCCTAAAATTTCCTTCATTTCTGATGGATACTTCCCCCATATAATTGGGTCCAAGACCCTTCATTATCATATATTATATTAAACAATTTCTCCATAAATTTATGTTTAATACAATTAAATGGTAGCTTTCATATTTACCAGTTGAAGTAAAATTACTGAGCTCTCTCAGCTGCTGACTCGTCTTCTGATGAGTTACTAAAGGGCTCGAACCATATTGCATTGATCACAATTCCAATTTTACCTTCTTGTTTTTCCTGAGTTGCCAAACAATACATTTAATTAGAGGCACTACGTACATATTTTAAATTTTTTTCAGTCTTTAATATAAAACTTAGATAATTAATTTGCATATATTAAAAAAATTATTTAAATTAGTTATTTATAACAAATAGTTTTTCTAGAATACCCCTTTTAATTATGTGCATTGTAACTATTCTAGACATAAACCCTCTTATCATATACAATCAATAGAGATATTTTTGGAAAAAAATTACAAAATTTGAAAAAAAAATGAATTGGAGTCTTATATTTAGAACCAAATTGTGAATCTTTCATTTGACTTTTATATTTAAGAGCGGAGGTAGTAACATGAATCATTCACAAATGACATTGAAAATTAGGGTACCTGGTATTTGGTTCTGTACGTAGAGGTGAACAGTAGAAACATGGGATAAGATAAGGTTGTGGGCAGCAACAAAAGGGTCCTTCTCAGAATTGCCATGGCTGCAATTTCCGAAAGAAGCAGAGCAACTGGAAGGAGGCCAAATCCCTCTTCTATACCCATTAATCACTGCTACATTAGGCTCGTTTAAGGTAACCCACTTCTTCACTCTGTCCCCAAACTTCTTAAAGCATATTTCTGCATAGTACTTGAAATCCTGCCTGATCAAAACATCCTTAATCTTCATTAATTTCATCATTCTTCATTCATCATAATATTCTAAGTATTGTATGGTAAAATGATCAGAAAGTTTGGCTCACTGAATTTTAGGACTCAGCCTTGCGTTATATCTGTCTTCAAGTTCCTGAGGTATGTCAAAGTGTGCTAATGTCACGAACGGCTTTATTCCTGAATACATAAAATGAAACCTAACATGTAATTTTTTTAGGGTGGGTCCACCGTCCGATCTTGTGGGTTTGTTTATTGACAAATAGGACTCCTAATGTGAAAAGTGAATTGAGATAAATCATAAAAATTACGTGATTGACCTTTCCTAAGAATGGCATTAATGAGGAAATCATAATGTTCAAGTCCTTGTTTGTTCACCTTGCCAAATCTTCCCTCTGTTAGGAAAAGAAAAAGAGTCCTTTAAAAATTTTATTGGTGAGAATGACCTGATAAATTTTTATACCCAGAAAGTATTATGTTGCAAATTTTGTACACAAGTACTACCAGTATTTTGATTTAAGTATTTTTCGACAATAAAATTTTTAAAGGTAATTGATAGTTAGTTAAGTTCCACTTTAATTCCCGTTATAAGACACCTCTAACCATCACTTCACGAGAACCAAAGAAAGATGGACGAGTCACTAAATCTGTTTGAAAATTTAAAAAAAAATCAAATTTACCCTGATTTAAAATAATGAATTACATCTTGAAAGGCTAAAAGAAGAATTGCATCAAACTTTAAGTATGAGTTCAGGTAAAAAAAAACTTTAAATATGAGTAATCTTAAAAACCCCCTTTTTTTTTTTTCTTGATGTTATCATCATCTGGATCCTATTACTAAATACTATCTCAGGTCTTTAATATAAGAGCTAGTTGACTAATTTGAGTAAATTAAAGAAGTTTGTTAAGTTAGTTATTTGTAATAATTAGGTATTCTCTTTTTTAAAATACCTTTGCTAATCATGTGTTAGCTAAAACTACCATTTGATTGAACATCTAACATGCGTAACTATTATAAAGACTATTTTGAAAAAAAAATGAATAAATATGAGAGACAAAGTAGATTGAGATCTTATATTTAGAACTAAATTAAAAGTCAACTAGCTTTTATATTAAAGACAAGAGATAACATGTGAATAACCAACTAATCCAGTTCAGGATTTATGGCTGAGAATGCTTTATATGGGAGTTGGAGGTTGAAAGTTAGATAATGAGAAAAGGAAAAACTTACTGGGTAAAATTCTGGCCCAAGATATAGAAAAGCGATAACTGTTTACTCCAATATCCTCTATAAGATCCACATCTTCCTGTGTTTTCCGCCGCCAAATCAAATAAGTAACAAACTGAGATTGGCAATTTCTCTTCATGATTTTTCTTTCGGGCCATAGCCTGTGTGAATAATATAAGCATAATTGAAAAACATTATTTATTGCAAGACCGTTTAAAAATTGTTTGAAACTTTTTCCCCCCTTAAATACCCTTATAGTGTAAGGATGTCTAACCTTAACTAAATTTATTAATTCTATGAAATGGTTTAAGACTTTAAAAAACGGGTTTTTGGCTATTAAGCTTAGAATAAGTTCACATACGCTTTTTTTATTTTTAATATTTTTTATTGAAGATAATTGATGAGATATGATTAACATCAAATATGATTTATTATTTATCAATGAAATGTTAAAAGCCAAATAGAAAGAATTAAATCAACTATGATACTGTGTGTGTTTATATATATGTCTTATTAATGGCAAAATATATGTACGTGTCTGTCTTATTATGCAGTATATATCTTCCTAGTCTATAAATGGTTATATTAATAATTTAGTTTACTTGTAGTTTATAAATTAAATAAGATAACAAAAAGGTGAAAAATAATTAATATGTGAGGGGTATGATTATTAGTTAGAAGTGAATTATTTGTGGGGCACTTTAATTAATCATCAAGAGGCGATACGAAAATACAGATGGGGGAAGGAAATGATGGGACAAAAAGAGAAATTGACCAGTGGGGCTGCCCATTTGTCCATTCAGTCCCTCTTAATCACTTTACGAATCATGAGTAGCTTTTGTATTCCATGTAATTTCATTCTAATGATTAAAATGTAATTTTAATGGTTCACATTTTTTACATAGGCTTATTCATTATATCATTTTTCTATATTACAAACATTTTATTATTTTTATACTTTGAAAAGAACAAGATAATTAAGCACTGTGTTCAATCATGTTTGTATTTACTATAATTGGTATGATTAATTTCTATCATGAAACGATCTGAATTTCCTGAGCTCCTTGAAGTATATTTTAGGAGTTGACAATGAACATGCACTTGTTTTTATTTTCCTGTTATATATACTTAGGGCTTGTTTGGGATTATGATTGGGATTTTCAAAAGCACTTATTTACATAATTGGACATAAAACTCTTATTACATACTTATCTTAAATTTTATAAATCACGATTGAAACGTTACGTTTAAAGGATTGTAACACCATTCCAAACAAGCCCTCAGTAATATGTTTGGTATATAGAGAAGTTCTTGGAGGGTAAGAAAGAGAACAGGAGGGAAAATGTTTTTACTGTACGTGGTAATTGAAAAAAAAATGAAAAATGGTTTTTTTTAAGAAAAACAAATTCTTATGCTTATAGGTGAGAAATTTCCATTCTCATTTCTTTCGCACGTTCATGTTATGCCAAACAGACAGTGAAATATTTTGAAATCTAATAAACTAAGTATATATTTTTTTTATTTATAAGTCACTTTCAATGTGTTTCACAGAAGCTAAGAGAAATATTAAACTTCATTAACTCTACCTTAAAATTTGACAACTTTTCAATTTTATCCCTATTTAATATGTATACTTTTCAAGAAAATAACAATTTAGATGATAATAAATGAAGAGTAAAATAGTATATTCATGCTAAATATTTAATGATATGACTTGTAAATTTAAAAAAAAAAAAAGACTTCTGTATGTCATGTAAATAAAACTACAGGAGTCACTAACACTTAGAAGTAGTTGATATTACCAAAAAGAGAAACTAAACTTAATAGAGTATTCATACCAAAAAGAGAAAGATAAAGCTGATAGAAGATATTGATACCTGATAACGATGATATTCATCAACAGCAATATCTCCATTAGTTCCATCCATTATGTTACCTGAAAAGGACAACAATATAATATAATATAGCTCTCTACTTCATTAGTTTCTAATTAGGTTTCTGGACGTGGACCATCAAAGCCATCATCATACTGGGAAGTTCATCATTAAAGAAACAGAAAACCTGGTCTATGAGTGAAAACATCCCAGTTACTCAGTCCCTTCCCATCACTCAAGAAAGCTCCTTCAACCTGCAAACCGAGACACGCACAAATATATATGATGATGATCAAAACCCTTGATTTCCATTCATATATATGTCATGTTTAAATTGTAATATATGAAGAACTGGGAAAAACAAAATAGAAAATGAACCTGGTAAGAGGAAGATGCAGTTCCGAAGAGAAAATTACTGGGAAAAGTAGGAGACGATTCTAAATTCTGGTTCATGGATAGAACATTAGTCGCACTATAAGCTGCCATGAAAATTGACAACCATAAGCTTAAGGTGAAGAGACGAGAATTTCGAAGCAGACATGATACTGCAAACTCCATTCTTATCTTATGATCCTGTCTTTCTGTGTGTGTGTTGTGTGTGTGTGTGTGTGTGTGTGTGTGTTACGCATATATACATCACTTCTGAGTTCGTCATGAGTGAGAAGTGAAGAATATTAGTGATTATTATAAACTGACAAGGACGAGACTAATTACTGTCATAACTCAAAATTTGACATGCAACCATCAATTCTTAAGGGCTGTCCAAATGACCTTGGAGTTTTGAGAGAAAGTTTAATTAATTTGAATTTAGGAGAATAAGAAGGGAAAAAATTGGACATTATTTATCATTTAAACTAGTTTAATTTCTGCATACATTAAAGGGTTTCACAAATAAATCACACTATCTACAATTATGACTTCTTGGACATTTTATACTTTAAACTAACGATACTGATATAGATAATAGTAAAATCAATTGATAATATATTGAACAGGTCTCAGCTTCCTATATACTACCTCCGGTCCTTAATATAACACTTCATTTGACTTTTATTTTGGTTCTAATTATAAGATCCCAATCCACTTTGTCTATCATATTTATGCATTTTTTTTTCAAGATAGTTCTTCTAATAATGGTAATTCTAGCCAGTACACTTGATTAGTAAGGATATTTTAGAAAAGACAACACCTATTTATTACAAATAACTAATTTAACTTATTTTCTTAACCTCTTCAAATTAGCCAACTAGCTTTTATAATTAGGACTGGAGATACTATTTGATATGAATGTTACTGATAATTATATTGCTATATTAGTGATACTGATAATCTAAAACATTACTCTGGGTCCTCATTATACTTTTAATTAACTGGCCCCATGGTTTTTAAAATAGGATTTTGATTTCATAGTTGAATTTTAACTAGTAGTGGACTAAATAATGATGGAGTGAAAAACCCAATCAGATTGGCCACAGGCATAACAACAGGGGAGCTAAAATAATATAGACTGGAAAAGTCTATCATTTATTGCAAAAGGATTTGATGTTGCATTGTTAGGAATAAATCAAATCCGATACGCAATCTGGAAAGTTTTGGAAGATAGACAACGAAAGCTAGTTTGATTGCAACATTTTTGGAAACTGGCAATCAACTTGTCAAGAATCCTACAATCATTAAGAAGCTGACCTTCCTCAATATTCATGGTGGAATCTGGAAGGACACGAACTCGTGACTCTTTTAGAGAAACTAAAGGTGCGTGCCGATAAAGAACCCATACTGCAACAAAAAGGAAAGGAAAAGTACCCGTTGGTGATTGAAGGCGTTCATGAGAAAAATTTTACCATCCTTGTGATTCTATTCATCTTGACCAGGATTAGTTGGAGTTTAATATGATTTTTCACTTTGAAAAAAAAAATAGAGTTGTACAGAAATTAGATATGTGAGGAAAGAAAATGGAAGCATGGAAGCCACACATTCAAAGAAAATGATTTGAATGAAGAAATCGATCAAGTATTTGAAGTGCAAAAGATTGAATCTCTCCAACGGCTCACCAGCTAGCTCATTGAAGGACATAGAGGCCAGTTAGTTTCCTTGAAGACATAGGCCATAACGATACATAGCATCCCACTCTAAGCGGCCCAATTACTATTTACATTTTTTCCTGTTATAAAAAATTTAGATGAATTAAGTCTCATAATTTATCAGGGTCAGAATATGCCTTTAGGTTCAGAAAATGTTTTAAAAAGTACTTACAAATCTTATGGGTTATGAACCAACACTTACCAACTGAATCAACTCTTATTTACATTTACCATTTATATTTCATTGCTTGGCAAGACACATTTCTTTTGGTACAAAAGAGGCCAGAGCCCAATTACAAGAAACTAGATAGACTGGTACCAGCCCCCAAACTCTCTTTCTGCACAAGTATCGCAAGGTTCCCTGGACAAACTTCATACAAAGATGTCTCTGCAATTCCTTTCTTCGCCAACGCATCTGCAACCGTGTTACAATCTCTAGAAATATGCACCAACTTGACTTCCCTTGGCAAAACACATTTTGAAATTGCGCAAACACCGATTCATCCCCCTTCAAGTGTTGCATGTTCGGCCTCACTTGCTTTGATCCAATGACTGAATTGACATTTGAACACCACATTGTCTGGTTTCCAACAGAATGACCTGACTCAGAATAACTTAGTCAAATAGTATTGGGCTAACGGAGTTGTTGGGTTGGATGAATATCATGAGCTCATTTGCATTTGTTATGCTTTGGGCCACGGCTGCCGAACAAAACACATTCTTTAACTCTATTACAATTATCATTATTTATTGCCTTTAATTCAAAAGGTCAAAAAATAGCAGTGATTTTGTCATTCATGAACTTTCAAGCCTCAAAATGTCTGAAACATCATTGTTATTCCATTCAAGTACATCTCGCTCAGCCTTTAGATTGCAGAAAGAAAGAAGAAAAAGGAAGGAAGATCATCTACAGTGGCAACCAGACTCAAAGCGTGATTATAAATTCTAACTATCGCCTCCCAAGATTAGTGAAATTGGCATAAAAGTCCCATTGACCGCAATAATTCTTCTTCTTCAACTTCAATTGTGATCATTGACACTTCCAGCTTAAACCACTCTCTTCATCTCCTGTGTCACATGGCAGCTTCAGTTTACTGCTTAGCCTGCTCAGAATCATATTAGAAATGTTAGTCATATCCCAAACATATGTAATAACTTTTCTGTAGAGGTTCTGTCATCAAATTGTGTTATTAATTGAGGTGTTCTTGCACATCCTATTATGACTTCGTTTGCTTTTAGGAGTTACATTATAGTTACTCTGTTTTTCCCCACTCGAGAGATATGAACAAGCGTTTACATCATATTTGTAGGGTACAAAGAATCAAAATCAGCTTTCGGGGAAGCGACAAATCACCTGTGAATAGAGGAAGGTGCCCAGAATTGCAATGGCAGCCCCAAGGGCGTTGACAGGTTGAACTGGAGTGTGGAAGATAAGGATGGAAGAGACAATCACGGAGATTCTCTTCATTGTGTTCCCAACACTGAATGTCAAGGGAGATATTTGATCAAGAGACATGTAAGACACTTGATTGTACAAGTGGTAGAAGACACTCTGGGCAACCACCCACCTGTAAAATTTCGAACCAGAATCCATTTGTTATGTTGCGTCCAAGAAGAAAACTGATAACTAGAATGAAATTCTACCAATTGCAAGTGATTAAGAGGCTAGAGAAAACAAACAATGATCAGATAGTCACATTGTTTTGCTTACCAAACGAAATTGGGACCAATCTGAGACACAGCCGTTTGCCAGCCAGCAGCCCACATTTTGGGACCTTCCACAGCAATGGCAAAAGGTGTGAGAATCAATAGAGACATCATTGAAAGGCAAGCATAGTAGTTCATTCCGCTAACTGACATCCCCTTCATTCCCTTCTTTGAGAATATGTTTCGGAACACAAATGCCAAATTTGATACCATAGCGCCCATAAAACCTGAAACACAGAGTTTTGTACTTAGAGCATGGAAACAAATGGGATCAGAATCACAAGCTCAACATCATATTGGAACATGTAATGAGCCGGGAATTTTGTCTTTGTGGACAAGTAATTTGCTTACCAGTCATGTTGAAGTTAAGTTCAGTGACTGCAGCAAGTGCACAACCACCAATAATTGGAATCAGAGACATGTAAACTGGCAAAGGGAATGCCTCTCCAAGCAAGAGCCTAGAGACCAAGACACTGAAAGCTGGCTCTCCACTCTTGATGATGTGGGTGAATGAAACTGCAACTTTTGACATACTCACAGTTGCTGCAACATGCCCAATTGTGTGGGCCACAGCCACCTGCATAATCAACTTTCCCGGTGAGTCCTAAACAATAATCCTTCACATCAACCCACTTTTTGATGGCTGTGAACACAGAAAGTGACTCAGATGAGGCCTCATTTTTTCTGAGGTTAGACTTCAAAATGGGTTAGGACAAAACTTTGCAAGGTCTTAAAGCTATTGCTATCAAGTTATTTTAACGTTAGCAGTAATATGTGGATCTCACAAAATTTAATTTTGACATAACTGCATGAATGGTCATGATTAACTCAGTCAAAATTTGATTTCTACCAATTATTTTTCCAAACTCATGAGCTTAAAGCTATTAGAGACAGTCCATAATAGGCTTATTATAACCTCTTAATTATTATTAATTCTAGATCACATACTTGTAGCATGATTGATTGCGTGTCAATCAAGAAATCTGGGGAAAAAAGGGATTGACTTACCGGAAGCAGGGCCTTCCAAAAATTCAAATCAACTTTGGGGGCTTCCGCAATCCTTGTGGTCCATGAGATCAACATCATAAGAGAACCAGCGGCCAGAGACAGAGTGGAAGTAAGCCATGGGTAAGGAAACGCGTTGAGAACCTTCTTATTGTAAATATTGAACACAACATTCAAAGCCCACCAAGTGGCGAAGTACAAGCCAATCTTGAGCTTCTGAGCAGCCTCCATCTGAGCCTGTTCATCAGGCAGTTCGATGTTAATCTCAATGGGTCGCGACCTCTCTGCCTCATAGGCTTGGCATTCTGTAACCCTCCTTCTAGGATTTGCCAGAAATGTGAAGCTCTTAGTCGATGAAATGTAAAGGGGTTTTTGGGTAGAGATGGAGAGTTCAGTTTCTGGGTTTTGCTGGGCATTCTGAATAACAGGTAGTGTGTAAAGATGAGGCCTTGGAACAGAAAGCTTTCTGCTTGTTGAGAATGCAGAGCAGCTCAGTGAAGGTGTCGTGTACTTGATTGAAGAGATCATTATGAATGCTTCGAATTAGCTTAAGCGAAATGCGAATGAAGTAAATCTGCAGTTAACAGGAGAAAAGCTCAATGGGTATCTGAGAATCGATAAGATTTATGTTCTGGGTTGGGATCTCTTGTTTGCTTGATGGGGTTGCTTTGGAAGTATCACAATGTGGAAAGTTCAAAACTTTTAGCAATGTTGGTGAGGTAAAAGAGGTTTTGAGCTTTGGAAAGATTGGATGGCGAGAAAATCGAAGAGCAAGTGGAGGAAAGAAGGAAGAGAAAGAAGAAAATATATTTTTCTGCAGAGGAAGGGGTTCAGCAGAGGTTTATATAGGGAGGAGGAAGACTGAAGAGAGACGGCATGTGGGACTCACATGGTTGGTAACAACTAATAGTTAATTGAAATTTACTAGATTTTTGTTGTTTAAAAAATTAATTCTCCGTTGATTTTTAATATAAAATCTGTTTAACTAATTTGATTAAATTAAAAAAATTAGATAAGCTAGTTAATTATAAAAATTATGACATGTTTTTCCTAAAACATCATAATCATTTTCCTGAATGTCATCTTTTCCTCCTCTACTTGATGAAGGAGATCTATAAAGGTAATTTCAAAAAAATTGATAAATATGAAAAATAAGTTTTGTATCTAGAACTAAAATTAACTTAATAATTAGGTCCTAAATTAAGGACAGAAAGAGTACTAGATATTTTTATTAATTAAGTTCTTAAAACAGTTAAACTATCACACAGGGGGAATGCAAATTACCAGTTTTTTTTTAAAAAAAAAATCATACTTTATACTTTTGTTAAATGATTTCTAAATATAAAAGAAATTTCATATGTAATTTCATATGTTTATTAAATTAATATAACAATTAATAATAATATTGGACTTTTATAATAAGTTTATTCTTTTAAAAATACATGCTAAATCTTTGTCCTTTCTGGAGGATCGTAAGGCAATTTGTATTTCTTAATTGCTATAGTCAACAAATACCTTGCGGGCCGAGTTTGAACTTTCCACGCGGAGATAATTCTTCAAAGTCCGCATTATTTTCATGTGTAAATTAACCTTCAATTGGCCCCCATACACACACAGAAAAAATAATTATAACAGGACGAAATCGTAAATATTTCTCTGGAAGAAAGTGACATGAGATCATACGAGTCAATTTGAATCGTCCAGTTAGTCTATGGAGCAATTGCGTCATGAACATTGTGAGTGTAACGTCAACGATTCAAATTGAGTTCTGCGTACTCCTCTGGTTCTATTTATAGGACAGGAAGAGAAGATATTTTTTGATCCTATTTATAAAACAGTAAGAGAAATTTTTTATATGGATGTATAATTTTAACCCTCATTTATTATTGTGTTAATTTTGTTTACGTGAGATATAATGAATATTAAATAAGGATGAAGTTAGAAAGTTATTAAATTTTAAATGAGAGTTAATAAAGTGTAAGGTATTTTTTTTATCTATGTGAAACATACTGAAAATGCTTTATAAATAGGACCATAGGAGTATATTGTAAATTCTATGAACAAATCTCAAGGTAGGCAAGCTAGGGTGGCGCCACCGGTTGTGTAGTAGAGGAGTCGTGACGGTTGGATGATCATTGGAGACAGAGTGTCCCGCCATGGTGTGGCGGAGAAAAGGGTGGCGGAGTCTCTGGTTGGTTTCATCAGAATCCAAACTAATGATTGATGATGGTTAATAAATGAAGCGAGCAAGCCAAGCCAATTAGCGAAGCATGATGGTGCTTTACGATATGTGAGGTACAGATGAGTTTTAATTCACTTAAGCATCCTTTTTTTTTTTTTTTAATGTTGGTTTTGATTTTCCAGCCAAATGGTTTTTCTTTCATGTTTGTTTATTTGGTGGTGCCAAGTGGCATTATTTGTTTATTTTTTTCCCCCTCTCAAAGTTGGCATGGGATGAGAATTACATGAACGGATGAAAGTTGAAAATTACCAAAAAGCAAAGTGAAGAACCAATGCTTTTGAGATAGAGGAGGGGGACGCATGAATTAATAATTAGTTTTTGTCAACCTCAAAGTGAGTAAAATTTAGATTCTAATATTTACATTTGAAGCACTCAAATGATGGAACTTCAACGATTCAAATTGAGTTCTGTGTATATTGTAAATTCTACAAGCAAATCTACTCTTAACCATTGCATCCCCAAGTGTTTAGGAATTTCTCAGCTATGCTAGTATTAAAATGAATTTGAATCCTTTTCTTCATTTTAATTTCTAGTTGTATTGCCTGAATTTCTAGGCCCAACTAAAATGAAAAATATTAATAGCTCATGTGCTTAATATAAAATTTACTTTAATGGATTGACCTATAAAATAGATTTTATATTAAAAATCAGAGAGTAAAGGTAGTAATAAACAATAGTGTCAAAAACCAAATAATTGGAACCTAAAATTTTATGGGTTAATATGTAAATTTTTCTTTGAAGTTTCCATTCAGTGCTAAACATCTGAAATTTTTTTTAGATATAAATTCGCCTCAAAAATTTAAACTCATAGTAGTTTTGCCTATTACTATTAAAAAATTTACGTTGACTAGTAAAATTATGATATTAATTGTTACTATTTTTAACACAACTTTCTTATGATTTTAAATTTTCGAAACAAATTTGCACCCAGAAAAATTGCAAGTCTTTAACACTTGTAAGTGAAAATCTTCAAAATAAGTTTATATGTTTACCCAAATTTTATTTTCATCTCGTCAATACTGATCTAACACAATCATGTTCTAAACTACAATCAAATAAATATACAAGATGTGTGATTGGATAGTTTTGAATTAGATGGGTAGCTATTACCAACCTCAAATTATTAGGCAGGTTGAACCTGTGATCTCTCGGTTACCAAAGAGCATTTAGGGCAATTTATTTAAAATTCATGATTTTGCTTTCCAACTTTTATTCTTGATTTTAATACATTCCATCATTTTTTATTATATTTTTAGAAAAATCGATGAAAACATTTTGTTTGAAAATTTTACTAGTCAGAAAAACTTGAATTTAAGCACTAGTACTTTTTATGTATAAAATCTTACAAAGTATCAGTATCTTTTGTGTATAAAAACATATCCGATTTTTAAATAAACACTTTTCGACAGCTTCTTTTTATCAGTTATATTAAAAAAAAAAACTCTGATAGACCTCGTAAATTTTTTTTGAATGGAAACTGATTACAACTTCAAAAGAAATAAGCCACCTAAATCAAAAGAAAATGAAACCTATCACCTAACTCCTTCATCAAAGACTGCCTCTTAATTAAGGAGAGGTTGTTGATTAAGAACACAAAAATACATTTTGCCCAAGCAGTCGGCCTGAGTTTTGTTTTCTCTAGGGCTATGGTTGAATACCACTTCCTATTCCCTATAAATAACTCTTAATTTTCTATGCTTTTGATATTTTATATGAATATTGATTTTCTTATCACATTATTCAAGTTATCTTGTTTTTATTTTATTTGATTGATTCCTCTTAAGGCTTAAAGTACCATATAATATATGCAGGCAAAAAAAAAAAAAAAAAGGTACCATATAATATATAATATCATGTTATATTGGAAATAGAATATTAATAGTTTTTTTTAACAAGAATGTTATTTTTTTTAAATGAGATTTGGGCCACAATATTATCTGAAATATAAGTTGACTTTGGTCATAAAACACTATACTTCCAAGAAAAATTCACTATCAGATTCAACAGCCCCTCGATATTTTCTTCATTTTATTTTTTTCTTTTCAATCAATCACATTAAAAAATTATTACGATTGACCTCATACATTTTCTCAAAATTCAAGATAAACTTGTTTGTGCTCCTCTGTCCCATTTTTTTAAAAAATAAAAACACTTCCAACATGTTTTATTGGAATAAAAAAAATTAAACATAATTATTTATGCCTTAAAATTTAATAAATTTCTAACTATGTCCTTATTTAATATATATATATATATACACACACTCTTAAGGAAAATAATAATGCATAATACTCTTCTAATCCTATTTATAAGTTATTTCTAATATATTTCATATAAAATAGGAAAAACTTTAAACTTCAATAAATTTGCACAACTTTTCTTTTTAAAAAAAAAAACTTTGCACAGCCTTATAATTTTATTCCTATTTAATGTATATTATTTTCAATGAAAAAAAGTCAACATAATAAAAAAATAAATAGCAAAGTTGTATATTCATATGGAAAATTTCTCCTTCTACCTCATAAATAGGACTAGAATAAAAAAAAGGATAAAATATAATTATGCATACATCATTTATATAAAAATTTAATGATGTTATTTATAAGTAGCATGAAAAAAAAATATTTTTACCTTATAAATAAGACCAAAATATATGATTAACAATGGCATTATGCTATTTTTTTTTTCAAAAATAGAATGCAAAAAAATGACCCTTTTAGAAGAATTATACATCTTATTCGAGGTCAGATACTGCTTTAATCAAACCTGATAATATTAAACACAATAAATTAATGAGTGAGGAAAAAATGAGCAAAATTGTGCAAAGAGAAGAAAATTAGCAATGAGTATCAAAGTTTAGGAGCAAGTTGGGAGGCGATAGGAGGAGGAGGAGAACATTGGAGGTGGGCAACGCAAGTGACATGTGTGATGAGGTGGGCTCTTTGGTGATATTTGAGATTTTTTCATGATTAGGAGCCACTAGTCAATGAGCATCTTTTTTTTTTTTTTTTGAATTGAAAAGTGACAGCTATACAGAACCAACAAATTAAAACAGAAACAAGTAAACTCTCATCATCCTCCTTCCCTACTTAGAAAGGGTGGGGGGTGATTGAAAACACAAAACGGGGTGTCTCAATGAGCATCTTTTAAGCAGCAGTGTTCTTATTCCTTGTCGTTTCATACTAATTAGATTTCAACACCTTGCTCTGTTTGGTTGGAAAGTTGTTGAGGGGAGGAAAGAAGAAGGAAGGAAAATGAATGAGATAAGTGTGTTTGGTTAGAAAAAAATAGAAGGGGGGGAAGAAAAGAAATTTGTCTTTTAGTTCTCTTCTCCCCTCCTGATGCTCCCCTCCAAATTTGGAGTTTTTTGGATGGGAGAGAAATATTATGTCTAATATTGACTAAACTATCCACACTAACTTTTTAATATTTCAAATTTGTCTCTCTTATTAGAAATTTTTTTTTCACTTTTTTCTCTTTTCAGTCACTAATAATATTTGATAATGATAATATAATATTATAATTATATAATATATACATATCATATATATATATTAATATATACATATCATAATGTGTGTGTTATAATTATATAATATATACATATCATATATTTTAATACATATAATTATAAAATTAATGAGATAGAATGCTAAACTTTTTATCATATTTCCTAATTTTTTTTAGTTTTATCATAATTTTTTATCGCATGTAAGTGAAGTTATTGGTTTTTTTGAAATTGATAAATTAAGAAATAATAATTTTAATATAAATATTATAATAAAACAATAAAACAGTCTAAATATATAGATATAAAGATATATTTGTCAATTTATAATTACCTTTCATCTTCTTCTCTTATGACCTAAACAAGAAATCTCCCCTCTATTCGTCTCTCATCCAATCAAACAAAACTTATGACCTTTCTTCCCCTCCTCTCCTCTTTCTTATTAACCTCTCCTCCCCTTCTTTCACTTACGTTGAACCAAACAAAGCCTAAGGGAGCTGCAGCCTGCGGGGGAATTTGCGGTGGAGAATGCCCAACTGCTGCAGGTTGAAGCTCAATTATTTTTGTACCACTTGCAATGATTCAACCCCCCGCCATTCTCCTGGACCCCACTATCACATCAAAGATACATGTGAGGTTGGGCATGGGGGGGCAGATTTTTTTCGAAGATGCGGTAGTATGTAATGACGGCTGGCATGGAGGGCCGCATGTGAAGGGGCCAAGGGGCAGCGTGCGGGGCCCACGTCTGAGAATGGCGGAAGTGACATTTGGGGTCTCAAACAATTCCCAAGGAGCCTGTCTCCTCCAGCAAGATTGGAGACATTCACGTGCAGGAATTTTGCTGTTTTTATTTTCATTCCCATTTTTGAGTTTAATTTATGGCCGTTAAATAAAAATTTTTCTGATCCTAATTATAACACCTTATTATACAAATAAGATTTTATAATTAGGATTGAATGTAATAACTAATAGAAAAAAAATTTAGGTCAAGTTTGTTATATTCATTATGTCAAATTATCCAATCACATATGACTGTATTTTTTTCTATATATATTTATAGTTAAATATTATTAAATATTAATATTTTAAAAATAGAATACATTGTCATGTGCGAGTGGGAAACTTGATACAGCAAATATAAGAAGTTTGGTGTTTTAAACCTCGAAATTATTTTAATTTAATTATTTAGGGCTTGGACTTGTATTATGCAAATTGCGCTTTAGACATTTATGTTTTATTTCTAAAATTTCCATGCTAGCCCTCAAATCAATCAAGTGGTTTCCAAAAATTATTTGGAGATAGAAAAAAAAGAGGCTTCCAGCGGCTCTTGTTGAATCTCCCAAAGGGCCTTCCCCCCACGGTCACTTTGAGAATTCAGATGTCATTGATGATTGGAAGAACTGTAATAAGGTCTTAAAATATATATATATATATATAATTATCAAAAAATCTCAATAACAATATAAGCAGCATATAATGACAAGTCTCATGGTAGAAAAAAACTTCTAACTTGTCATTGGGACTTGTTGGTAGTTATTTTTTTTATTGGGACTTCATTGTAATTTTCCCTTGATTGTTTGTGTATAAGTGTGATGTTACTATCACACACCAAAAAAAAAAAACATAACTCAAGAAGCTGCTGATATTTTTGGTTGCAGGATTGACTTATCATGCATCAGTGTCTGTTTGAATTTTTTTTTTTTTATGCCAAGATAGTTTAGTTTGAAAAAACTTATCAAGGTCAGAATATATTTTCAAGCTCAAAAAATACTCACAAAGATACTTAAATATCACCTTTCAAAGATATCCTCACATCGATAATAGGATTTAAACTCACGATGGTATAGGGTATGAGCTAATTTTTTTTATCATCCGGATCAATTTATATTGGTTGCTTGTTTGCACGAGTTGTTGATAGTTAATTTCACGGTTGATGGGCAAAAAATCAGGGTTTAGTAAGCAAGATTTGGCTTGGGCTTGGAGGGCCTGTTAGTCCTGACCTAGCTTGGAGTAAAATGCTCTCTTTTTTTCTTCCTTTTAATATTGTACTATAAACAAATGTTTCCCATTCCCTCTTACACCTCAACCCTCTCTCTAACTCACATTTGGTGGATCAAGTTTAAGGTAAGGTCTATGGGCTATTTCGACTAACTTAGTGGGTTTCTTGCTTAAACAGTTATATATGGATACGAAATTCGTGAAAGATTTTGGCTTGAGCTTGTGTCTCACTAGTGTTTTCATGCTGTATATGAGTAGTGATTGTTTGGTCTTCACAAGATTTCTGAGCTGTCTTGGCTTGACCTAATGTATTCTCGGTGTTAAAGTTTGGAAATTCAGCATTCTTGGCTTTTGTGAAGGAAATTGCTTGTGCTTTCAGAGCCGTGGGTGCTTCATTTGACTATTACGAACTCACAAATTAAACTTTTAGTTAGTGTGAAATCATTCTTTTTATATCACACACATGGTCCATTATATTTTAGATTTTGAACTTTGAACTTAACTACACCCTAAATTTATTATCTCGCTCGAATCTTTCAACCATCATCATCAGATATGTTAGTCATACTTTTTTGGTCACATAAATAGGGTCATGTTCCTGATGATTTCCTACTGTGTGTATTATATATTGTGAGTTAAATACTTGGATAGAGATGTCTCTAGTTAAGAAGCCTTATACTTCATCATGGTGTTTACATGGTTCATGGAATCATATTTTGAAGAAGTCTCAATTCTTATCTCTTGAGATCTTTTACTTTGGCATGTCTCATATATATATATGCTCTTTCATGAACAACCTCTTATTCTTCTTCCTATCATCAACAATGTCTTTTACTGACAAGACTCCTATGTGCATCATTCAATGGCATTGCTTCTGATATTCATATTGACCACTTTTAGTCCTTTTTTCCTTCTACTTCTTCATGATATTTCCTTGTTTTCCCAGGGGCTATGTATGCATGTGGGTTTGGTGATTTTTTTATTTTTCTTAAATTTTCTTAAAATTACATTGACATTGATTTTATTTTTAAAATCATATATGAATCTTATGTAAAACGGAAAATAGTCACATTCTAGTTGAATTTAAAAATCTTATCTAAAACATCTTTCATTACTCAAATACGTATTTTATAAGTACGTAGAATGTCTCCTTATTTTTTCCATGGAGAGCATCTCAATAAAAAATTAAACTAAGAACATATTTTTAATAAAAAAAAGGTATAAATATAAAAAAAAAATTAAAAAAATTGTATGATTGACTTAAAATGCAAGAATCATGGTATAAAAAAGAATTAGTGGATTGGAAGCCTTTGAATCTCATATAAATATCAACAAAGATTTTTGTCCGATTATCAGAAGACAAAGGGCTGGTGGGCTGGCCTCATTGCATATGAGAGCTAGTTTGATATTTAATTTGGTCTTAAATATAAGATCTCAATCCACTTTGTTTTTCATATTGACTTATTTTTTTAAAGTAACTTTTGTAGTAGTTACACATGTTAAAAATTCTATCAAATGGTATTTTTAACTAATACACATATTAGTAAGAATATTTTATGAAAGACAATACTTATTTATTATAAATAACTAACCTAACTAATTTTTTTAATTTTCCTAAATGAGTCAATTGGGTATTATATTAAGAACCGGAGGTAGTATGTCCGTTTGCTTGTAAAAATATTTACAATCCTTTTATATGTTGGTTATTTTATTGATTGAAAAGCTATTACTTACCTATACAGATAATATTTAACATATTTGGATTTAGTATTATGATTCATGTTTTTATGCATTTATATTATGTTGAAAATGCTTTGATGAAGAGATATATAGAAGCAGAAAAACCTCTCTAAAAGCTACCTAATACATTAAGTACAAGGATTAACTAGTTACCCACTAGATAGAAGCAAATCAAATTGAAAACAAAGTGGTTAATGCATAGGGATATGATTGACGCGTTAACTGGAAACTAATGTTTGAAAAATATTCTAAAGCGTTTCCAAACTATGTGAAAGTGAAACATGGTTTAACATGATTTATATAGATTTCCAAATTCGAAGCTCTCTGATACTCATTTGCATATGACACTAAAAGCCAAGAATAATTAAACTCTAAAGTCCTAAATTATGAAAAACAAATGAAACCTCATTCTTGTCTTTTAGAAAGCTGACGAACGGAAGACGGGTATGGTCATCTGTGAAAATAAGGAACCACTCATTTTTTGTACTGTTGGCAACACGAGATGGTCCCTACAAGTCATTGTGCTTGGTTGTGAAAGGTCTGGTAGTAGTATATGGGGCTCTAGGAAATAAGTTTCTATGGTGTTTCATGAGTTCACACACCTTACATTGAATTTTATTAATATTTTGGTTTGAGCATAAATTTGGAAATGAACGACAGTCAAACTAATGAAAATGAAGGCGTTTCATCTTCTTAAGCCATAACATAAAATCAATACTTCTTGATATAGATGCAAAGATACTTACGATAAGTGAGCATAGATTTTTTACTTGAATGACTTCGAAATGATATAGTCCCTCGTACTCCTTGACATTGCTAATTGTGTGTTTATCATCTTTTTCATTGACGGAATTGAAGTTCTTTTGTCATTAAATCTTTGTTTGTGATCTTTAGTTAGAAACAGATTTCAGATCTATCATAATCAGGGCTTTGTATGAAGTGGCTATGCAAAAGTTATAATGAAGAGGTGTTTAGTATAACATAGGCTAGGAAATACATTTTTAGAGTGCTTTAAAATATGTTATCCAATGGCGTATCTGCTTGCTGTTGATTTTTCAACAAATAGTATGACCACTTTTCTGTTGACTTAGTTCACTATGTTAAATAGTTTAGCGTAAAATTATTATTTCAGGAGCTACTTTAATCTTCCCTGGCAATTTTTATGTCTGGCTTCCTGCCATCGCTTGAAGGGAACCTTCATTGTTTGAAATCACCTTTTGCCAGGTGCCTTTGGTGCAAAAGCTTCCTTCTCAATTGTCTATTTTCTCACCAATAAGGTTGTGTACATGTAAAGAGAAATAATTCTTGTAGAACTTTTAACCAATAGTTCAGAATTCTGACTGGGTTTCTCTGCATGTTTAATTTTCACTCTCCTTTCCATTTTCTTATTCTATTTGAGGCCCAATTATTCTTCCCACAAATTTGGATTATGAAATCCTCCACAGTTAAATTTCTGACTCTTAAGGTTTCTAACCAACGACTGGAGCATTCTGAAACTCTTCCACATTTCTTTATCCTTCGTTTTCCCCTTTTGTTCTCTATGTTTACCAAGTCCATGTTTTTTCGGGGATTAGGACGGGAAGGAGCTGTGTGGTTTGTGCTATATGGTGATGACTGCTGAATTACATTATGAATCTATATTTGGGAACCAATTTCAAAATGGATATGAATTCTGATGAGGTTGGTTTTCCTCTCAGGATGGGGATGAAATGATGGGTCAGTCAATCTCAGCTTCCTCCCATGAGTGATCCTTCTATTGTAGCAGAAGATGCATTTATAACTCAGAAGACTCTAACAAGATGCAGTATTTATTAGGCATGAGACTTATTTCTTAAATTTTATGCAATGCAATGCATAGAACCTATATAGGTTCATTATGAAAGTCACAAGCTTCCAGAGTTCCAAGACCTCACACATCAACAGAATTCTCAAGTCCCAAAAAGCCACAACTTACCGGATAATTAAACATATTAGTAGGGTTACTCATGTTGGGCCCGTCCCGAATATATTTGTACATTTTTTTTTCATTTTATTATATGTATAACACATATATTAAGATATAAATATAATATATAATAAATGCAAATCCTTATTTTTATCCTTTTTCTTTTACTGTGCCGCCCAACCAAACTTATAAGTTATCACTCTCTTGCCTCTTGCCATCACTCGGCACTTGCACAGTCAAATGGGAAATAAAACGGTGGAGACAAAAATGCCGAACAAGGAAGCATAGATCTCATTAGTTACTTCCTGCATGCACAAATCAACAAAGAGAGATTGAAGGCAAGAAAAGCGGTGCTGGGCATGACAGAAGCTAAAGCTATTTCCCCTCCCTCTCTGTGTTTCGTCGCCGCTACCTTCTCTCTCCCTGATCTTGCTATCTCTGCTTTCACTCTTCATCTTTTACTGTTGGGTTTTTGTTTTTTTGTTTTCATTTGGATTTTGATTTGTTCTTGGAATTATTGTAATAGAGTTGAAATCTAATGACCAAACACAAGACGCAACGTGGGACCGGGGTGTCTCGGTCCCGTCCCGTCCCATGAACACTCCTATATATTAGTTCATTAAATGAGTGAATTATGGATTCTTAGAAATCCTATTTTACGAGGAAAGTATAGATGCTTTTGACAGAACAAATGTAAAAGCGACAAATTTTGAATGATTTTGCAATAAGGAGAGAACGAATATTGTCATGGGCTAGCTTTGTGAACCTGGTTTAGTGGCGATTGGCAGGAATCTGGGCTTGTGATATGTGGATGGAAGCCAGGGTTGGTTCAGGGTGCTGGGGAGAGTGCTGGCTTCAACTCAAACAAAATCTTTGCACCCAAAAGGGTGGTTGGATCTAGTGGAGGAGTTAGTCCCTTACAACGTGATGAACTAAAATTTGAATCTCCACTAAAATAGGTGCCCATATTTAGTATAAGGCAGTACCTCGAATAAAACTGTCTCTAATAAGATGATACCTATGCATAGGGAAAAAAAGGGGAAAAAAACCTTTGCAGGATTGTGGAGGATGTGCAACCCTATGATTATGTAATTCTTGTCTGATCATGGAATGTTACATAGTCAGCTAACTAGCTTACACTGTTTCATTGTCAAAATGTAGTGCAATGTTTCTGTGTAGTTTTTTTTTCCCCCTTTGAAGGTAAACTTGATAATATTTTGCTGGTGAAACTGATAGTTCAAATATTCTTTCTGCACAATGGTGGTGGATCACTGGGTCAGATGACAGGATTCCAAAACCATGGTCCCACTCCCATCAACTTTTCCGAAAAACCTGTATATTTGGTTCTGGGTTAATTGGGCTATTTTGGGTTTGGGTTGCACAATTTCATAACAGTTTGTTGATTATTTTTTCTTATTTTGGGTAATCATAAAAAGCTTAGGATATCAAAATCTAAGTATTTGGAAAATTCCCAGTCATATGAACGGATATATCTATTCTAATTTGGTGGGGGTTGAGAATAGATTCCTAAACCCTTAACTTTAAAACGAAGTGCGTTAAAAAGGGCTCGGGCTTACTAGAGCAATACTGGGTCCAGCTCAAAACAACCCAACAATGCACCAGGCCTATTTTATGATACTACTTTTGGTTTTTATTATAAGAACTTTTTTTACTTTTATTTTGATCATAAATATTATACTCAATTTACTTTATCTATTATATTTATACATTTTTTTAAATATAGTCTTTTTAGTAATGGTAGTTCTAGCTAATATTTTGATTAGTAAATATATTTTAGGAAAGACAACACTTATTTATTGCAAATAACTAACTTAACTAATTTTTTTAATTTACTTAAGTTAGTCAACTAGCTTTTACATTAAGGACAGGAGATAGTATAAAGAAACAAAAATGAAAATAGAGAAAACTAGTAGTAGAAAGGAATGTCGGTGATGAGTCCATGACAGTTCAAAGCACACAGTTCCATCCGCACCACCCCTTGAATCTCCAAGCATGATCATTCTGAAAAGGTCCAACGTTAAGAGAAAATCACCTCTACAAACACACCCGCAGCATCTTCTCCAATAAGTAACACCACCATGAGACATTGGTCGATCATGATGTCTCCCGATACCTGCATCCTTCAGGATGTTGAAAGAAACTCCGGTATAAAAAGAATACATATAGTTTATCTTACACAAGTACGTTTGCATCTACTATACTTTCTAGGCCTCTTTATGTAACGATTTAGAACACTTTTTTCAAGACCTAAATATAAGAAACAATTACATATCCTGCGCATTGATTGAAATATTTTTTACTCATAGTTTAGCTAATGTCATCAAATACAAAGCCGAATTGTCAAACAGTCAATAGGAGCATTTTTTTTAAGAAAAATAAATCTCAAATATTTATTTAGTTACTTGTTTCTTATTAAAAAAAAGTCTGGAAGGAGTATTTTTAAAAGTGTATAATAATTTTGTATTATTAAAATGCATAGTATAATTTTTTTTGCCGGGGCTCACCTTTAATTTGCATATGAATCAGAGCTACTCTGCTTTGTTGTCGTTTCTTTAAGTTTAAAGAAATGTTATTTTCAGATGGGTTTGATATTTTATAAAAATTATTTATTATTTAGTGTTTTATGAATTATTTTAAATTATAAATTTATGATTTATTTTAATCCAACAAATACAGTCCATCTATGTTTTTTTGACCAAACAGTCCATCTATGTTTTGATTTTAACGAAACAATGTCTAGCCTAATGTTGCCATTGGTTTGCTTATTGGAATTGGTAATCTGATCTCACAGTACTTAGCTTGAAAGGAATCATGATTAAAAAAGCAGTTTACAAAGAACCGCAAACGCTTAAAAGCAATTTTTTTGCTAGAATATATAATAATTCTTTAAAAAAAATTATATACTATTATTAGTATATCACGTTGTTAATATAAGACCTAGTTAATTAATTTAAAAAATTATTTAATTATGACATACGTTATATAATTTTTCTAAAAGACTTGTGTGTATTATTAGATTATATATCAGTTTATAAACCAAATAAAGTAATTTGGAAAAAAATAACAAATATAATATTTTAAAAACCGGAAGTAATATTATTACTAGACTATTAAGTATTACCGTGCTTAATTAGAATTAGAAATGCTTTTACCAACATGCTTTGCTTGGCATCACATACTAATTTGTCATGAAAAGTTACTTTTAATCCAATCATGTGATGTTTGGAAATTTTTTTAATCAAAAGTTAAGTTGAAACAACTGTTTATGTTTTTCTTCCCCTTCGGTTAATGTGTAAACTTATTCTGCAAGTTTTAGTGTAGGAGTGTTGAACATTCAAAAGTTTTTTTAGATGTAAATTTGTTTTGAAAGTTTAAAATCATAATAATATTGTCAATATTATTTTAAAAAAATTAACATTAATCATTAAAACAGTAACGTTGACTGTCAATATTTTTAACTGTAAAAAATAATATTGTTATAGTTTTAAATTTTAGGGATGAATTTGCATCCAAAAATATTTTCAAGTGCTCAAAGTTTCAATGAGAAAACTTATGAGGCAAATTTACATCATAACCTTTTTTTGTTTAAACGTAAATTACATCAATATATATCCAGCTTCAGGTCCAACGTTTCTGTTTTTATTTAAGCCGTTGGATTCAAACAAAACCGGTGAAAATTCACCGAAAATGCTAAAACCTCAAAACAAACTTGCAACGTGCATATATGGCCTAGGCGTCGAGGTCATGTAGAACTCATTATCAAAACTTTGGCGACCCAATTATCACACGTGCTGAAGATATTCATCATTCGAAGAAAGAGATCTCTTTGTCAAAAGAATATAATATGAATCATATTGGTTTTTAACGAATGCCTCTCGTTGTTGATTAATTACATACTAAACGTGTTGGTAATTCTTTCCCTCCCGTTCCTTTTATAAACTCTAATTAATTAATTCTTTCAAGTAAGTTAAAAAAGTTAGTTAAGATTATTTGTTGGTAAGTTAAAATTTTTTATTTTTAGTTCGGAAAAAAATAATGTTTTAAAAAATGATATACTAATATGGATATTTTATTTGGAAAAATATTTTAAATTTGGGAGACAAAATGATTTGATATCTTATATTTATGATTAAATTTAACCCACAACTATCTTATATATTAAAGACCTGAGGTAGTATTATATATAAAACATACATAATATCCTTATAAGAAGGATAAGGACAGAAGGTTATATCATTAATACTACCTCCGATCTTTAATATAAAAATTAGTTGGGGTTGAATTTGATCTTAAATATAATATCTCAATTTACTTTATTTCTCTCTTTTTTTTTCCTCACAATGTATCTAATTGTAAGGGGTTCCCATCAAGAGATAACTTCAATCATCCAATATATATAATTAAAGAAGATATTACAGGAAGACTATAACACATATTTATGATAAAAAAACCAACTTAACTAATTTTTTAAATATCTTTAAATGAGTTACCTAACTCTTATTTTAAGGATCGAATGCAGTAGTTGATTTAAACACATTAACTAAATGTTATAAACATGAAAATATATTTAAGAAACGTATTGCTGACAATATTGTTAAATTTTCAAGTTGACTCTTCAAATTTAATGTTTTTACATTGTTAGCTTGTAAATTTGTGCCACTTTCTCTTCAAGTCAGTACTAAATTTTTGGATTTGATTATATCTAGTGACTTTATATCCAAATTTCATATAAATTTCTTTGTTCAATATGGTAAATTATGTAAGTTGATAAATTTAATTTCAATTATTTAGATTTCAAATATATTTAAATAAAATTGTTGTCATTTTTATATTTTAATTATTTAATTTTACACTTTTAATATCAATTTATTAATAAAAGTAAATTGTTATGAGTTTACCATCGGGTTTACATCTCTATCACAAATTTGCTTAAACTCGTGACAATCTTAGTTGCTGAAAAAAATGTGTTATTGACAAGAAGAGAATATGTTATTATTATCACTATTTCTATCATACTCTTCTAGTCTTATTTATAAAGCAAAAAGAGAAAAATTTTTGATCTTATTTATAGGACAGAGAGAGAAAATTTTCATATAAATGTATAACTTTACCCTTCATTTATTATTGTGTCGACTTTGTTCTCATGAAATATATTGTATATTAAATAAGGACAAATTTGGAAAATTGTTGAATTTTAAATCAAAGTTGATGAAATTTAAGGTTTTTATTGTTCTATATAAAATATGTTAAAAGTGACTTATAAATAGGACTAAAAGAATATATAACAACCGAGTGACTTGATCTTGATTGATTAGAACAGAAAAATTTTGGTAACCTCGCAATATTATGGTACAATAATCATTTTGATGGTTGATTTTAAACACAATAATCCATCATTGAAGTTAATCTAATAATTACAGCATAACTGCAAACGATGATGATTACTTATAGAAGTTAATCGTATTTTTTCTATTAACTAAGATAAATTAGAGCTGGAATGTTATTCCACAGCACCCCCACCCCATCGGTTAATTAGCGTCATGTGCATGGCTAGAAATACTTCACATTACTATATCTGAACTCATTAATAATGATCCTTCATATTTACTCCTCCGATCCTTAATATAAAACTCATTTAACTAATTTGATTACATTAAGGAAGTTAGGTAAGTTAGTTAATTATAAGAAATGTGACACGTTTTTCCTAAAATACCATAATCATCTTTCTTAATATCCCTTCTTCCTCTTCTACTTGATTATGGTTGAGGGAGTATTCATATGGGTAATTTAGAAAAAATTGACAAATATGAAAAATGGGTCTTATATTTAGGACCAAAACCAACTCAAAAATTAAGTCATATATTGAGAACCGGAGGAGTATTATTTTTAAACTAATTTATTAAACTTATAAATTGATATATAATCTAATACTATTGAAGAATATTTTAAGAAAATCATGTCACATCATTTATAATTAACCAATTAACTGATTTTCTTAATTTACTCAAATTAAATTAACTCCTATATATATTTATGAAGTAATAATTGTAGGGTGTATGTATATATAATGGAAAAACGATATTCAAACAATTATATTATTCAATCAACATACCTAGTAAATTAAAACTACAAGAAATCCCATTATTTATAAGTTGAGGACATTTCAACCTGCTATCCGGAGTTTCGTGCGTACACGGAAATCATTTCTATCTTTTATGTTTTTAATATAAGAACTACTTAATTAGTTTTGATAGATTAAATTAGTTTAATTATTATTTGTGATAAATATGAATCAGCTTTTCTAAAGTACCTTTTTTAGTTATGACTATCATTAGATGAAAACTCTCTCATTATGTGTAATCAATAGGGATAATTTGAAGAATGAATTGTAAATTTTTTTAAAAAATAAATTGAAGTCTTATATTTAAAATCAAATACCTATTAACTAGCTATTATATTACATACTGAAGACGGTAGCTTGCACGAGAAAAACAATGCTTGAGCGCTCATGCGAATTTCTTGAATATAACGGAGATGAATTTTGGTTATATATATGAATTTCTTAACCTTAGATTTATCAGTAAATCTTGTAGGGTTTTGGAATCCTTTCTTATGTGGTGAAAGGCTCAACATATTGTATGTCATTTTCAACTATTGGATCATTGATTCCTTACTAGTGTAAAAGTTATTCAATTCGCTCTATAGCCTCTGATTTCGGTATTTTTTTTTGGCTTCTTTATTCTTTATTATAAGCTTGTAACTTTGGTTGTTTGGTTCGTTACTTGTATTTACTTGTGCATTCGATTGAAACTCTCTTACAACCTAATTTGATTATAGAGGAGCTAGTTTTCTTTAGTTTAGATTATCTGTGGTTTTTACCCTTGCAACGAGGGGGTTTTTTACATTAAAATCTTTGGTGTCTCTTGTATTATTTAACCTTTGCCATATATTTGTTTTGTTTTTTTAGAGATTCTTATAAATAGTGAAAAAATATTTTTTCTGTATATAACTCATAAGCTTAAGTTGTGTGTTTGTCTAATCAAATATAAAGAGCATAAATATCAGAGACCCGAGCATCAATTATTAATTTGACCATGAAATGAAAATGGGTTAATATAATCTTTAGTTCCTCAAGTTTTTTCTCATTTTAGTTTTGGTTTATCAAATTTCAAATCATAGGTTTTGATCTCTCTAAGGGTAAAATGATCCAAATTTTTACTGAATTATAGGGAGTAATATTTTAAATGAGATAAAACTTAAAGGACCAAAACATATGATTTGAAATTTGAGGAACCAAAACTAAAATGAGAATAAACTTGAGGGATCAAAAATTATATTAACCCAATGAAAATCAATAATATCATGTAAAGAGGAAACTTTTTAATTTTGATTGCTAAGTTGAACTACTAAGAGAGAGGAGAAAACAGATAATTATTACATTCGGGATTATTAGGAAAACTACATATTTGGTCTTTCAAATTTATTGTCACCTTTGTGTAATGAAAAATGCTATCTCAACACTTTAAAATATAGTGTCTCTGCAATTAAATTTGCACATATTTTGTTAAATGATGCCAAGAATTAAGACTGTTCATCCTGTCTCATCCCGTCTATCCTGGTGGCAATAGGACAAAAGCAGGACTAGACAAGGTGGAAGTCAGAACAGGATGGGAGCAGGATATATATTCATATATATTTTCTTAATTTTTGTTATACATTATTTTTGTTTATCTATTCTAACAATGAAAAAATAGATATTAGGTTTTTTTAAAAAAAAAAAGTAAATAGAAGTCACATCTTTAAATAAGCTTTTTATTTTGATGTTTAAAAGAAAAAGAAAAAATGTTTTTAAAAAATGTAATTTAAATAAGTTTCAATCAATAAGATATGATAATATATTTTTGTTAACATATGATTAGACTTAATTGGAATTAAGGATAATGGCTTCCACATGTAATATTTACTTTGAGAAATTTTCAAACATGAAAAAGAAGAACAAGTTCAAGTAATCCATCTCTACTTGTCAAAACTAAAAAATAGCACAACTATTTTGCTAGTTAAATCAAATATTCACTACTATTACTTAATTATTTATTATTTGAATATTTAAAACTATATTTAGAAGGGAATAGAACTTCGGTGAATTACTTTTATTGCAGAAAAGTTAAAATCAAAATGGTGATACAATTTTTTTTGTTGGAAATTAAAAAAAAAAATTCCCTCGGGACATCCTGGTGATGGCTTGGAATCGAGACTGCTTCGGGATGGGACAAAATTGTTCTGGTTTCGTCTCATCTCACGAGCACCCCTACCAAAAATGTTAAGATTAAGCAGTTAAACATACACTTTATAAAATTAATGGATCAAATTGAAACTTGACATAAATTCAAAAAACCAAACATATATTTTAGTACATAAAAAATATATATTTCAGAGATCTGGCTTAAATTACTAATTTGACCATGAAAATCAATAATGTCATGTAAGGAATCTTTTTTATCTCGAAAGCTTGGTTGAATTAAGAGGAGAAAACATATAATGATCAATAGTATTTAATAAATATATAATTTTTCTAATTCTATCATAACTCACTTCTAACATGTTTCATTAAAAAAATCTTTAAACTGAACAAATTTTTAATTTTAACCTTATTTTAAATATACACTTTCCAAAAAAAAATCGTAATTTACATAATAATAAATAAAAAATATAATAGTTCATTTATACTAAAAATTTAATAATATAACTTTATAAATACTATCTTTTTCTTATAAACAGGTACATTTGAGTTCATTTCAAGCATTACTTACACGTTTGTGTCCTTTTCAGTACTATTGATTTTGACTACACATTATACTTCACGATGTACCAAATATGCATCATATAAAGGTGCACAATATATAAAGCACACGCACAACATGAGCCACACATCTATGGATCCAGATAGTGTTTATCAGCACTCATTCCTAATTATTAGTGGTTCTCAACTTGTTGATCCATCGTGCATTTTAGTGCGCTGTGAAGTTATTAGTGGATTGTGCATCTTCGTCTCCATGACCATACAATAAAAAATCTCACCGTCCACCTCTTCGGTTCATGGAAGAGGCAGCTTCCCTAATATCCCAAATGCGTGGGAGTTTGTGGTATCCACGAGATGAGGTTCTAAAAATCTATTTCAATTATTTTTAGCCCTACAAACAAACCTTCAAATTAAAGGCTGACGAGTAAATGATGAATTAAAATAAATTAATCAAACAAGAAAATGGAAATAGCTATCAATATGAATTTAAGTTATGCATTTAAATATAAAATCATTATTATGATTGTATTATGTTAATAATCAGTCATAGAATATAATATGTTCTACATAATTGTGCTAACAATTATCTTTCTACATTCTGGAATTAAGTTTTACGTCTTGGTCTTGCACCTAATTCTTATCATGAAATTGTAAATGTATAATGACTCGTCGTACATAATTAATATTGAATACAAGGTTGTATCAGGAAAAAAAAATTGAAGACAAGGAAGATAAATATACAAAATGATTTTAAATTATATAAAACATACAAAACCTAGAGTCGCAAAAACAAAATGATGATGATGATCAATCATAGAATATAATATGCTCTACAAAATCGTATATCTAACAATTATCTCTCGGCAGTTTGTAATGTTTCACTCTCCTAATTTTGTTTTTTTAATCATTAGATTCCAGATAAAATAAAACAAATCCTAGTATCTTACAGTTATGAAATAGCGTAATTTTGTTTTTGTTTTTGTTATTTTTGTGTTTTGATTTATTTTCTTTAAAAAATTATTTAAAAAAAACACAAAATTGCCCTGTTTTCATGATTACAAGATACCAAAATATATTTCATTTTATCTAAGAAACTAGCTAGTTATCAAAAGAAAGAAGAACAAATAAATCATTAAAAGGGTGGAGCATCGGTAAAGAGTATTACCTCCCCCACAACAACCCCCCACCAAAAAAAAACCTATACTAAAATCCCTAAACATTATAGTATTGAAGAAGATAAAGAAGAGAAAAAAGAATCAATTGTTGCAATGAAATATGTTTCTCCTAAAAGAAGGTTTCTTCATATTTTAATATACAAATAGAATGCTATATACAAACTTCAATCCTTAATATAAAAGTTAGTTAACTAATTTAAGTAGGTTAAAAAGTTTGTTAAGTTAGTTATTTATAATAAATATGTTTTATCTTTTCTAAAATATCTTTGCTAATTATATATGTTAGCTAGAATTACCATTAAATAAAACCTTTAACATGTACAATTATTATAAGGATTGTTTAAAAAAAAGAATAAATATAAAAGATAAAATAGAATGAAGTTTTATATTTAATTAAGATCAAATTAAAAGTCAAACTAACTCTTTATTAAGAATATGAGATATTACTTATATATATAAAAAAAAGAATGAGATATTACTTCTTAAACACATCCAAAGCCAAAAAGGTTATGGTCATGGATGCTGATTAGGTCACATCAAGACTTGCTTAAACAACAACGCGAACTCTCATTTCACAAAAGAAGTCAGGCGTGACCGCATAGATCCATGGCCTCATAATTTTGCAGCATGAATCTCTCCTGTAAACGAGAGAATGCGTGTTCTATCCTACTTACTTTTTCTATTCTTAATATAGGATTTAATTTTTAAATTAATTTTGATTCTAAATATAAGATCTATTTTTCATATTTATTAATTTTTTTTAAATTACCTCTGTGGATACTCCGTCAACCATAATCAAATAAATGAGAAAGGGAGGATATTAAGAAAGATGACTGGTGTTTTAGGAAAAACATGTTGTATTTCTTATAATTAACTAACTTACCTAACTTCTTTAATCTAATCAAATTAGTTAAATATGTCTTATATTAAGGATCAGGAGAGTATAATTTTAATCTTTGAGTAAAATATTTTAACTATCCATCTACTTTAGGAAAAATTTCAAAAAAATAATTGTCAAATTTTAAAATTCTAAATCACGAATTACTAAAAATTTGTGTTGTCATTTGCTTTTCGAATATAGTTATTTTCTTTACAAGTGTATTAACTAATACTGATTTAAATTTTTAAAATTCAACAATCATTTTTTGGGGATTTTTTTCTTTATTTTATCTAAATTATAGAAATCTCATATCTATTTTGAAAATGTATATAAACTTTTTTTGAAATTAAAATACATGTTACACAAACCTTCCTTGTATATTTGAGATTTTATTTCTATCTATCCTACCGTTAGGTGACCATCAAGTTTGACTTTTAAACTTATGTCTTGACCAAAATACCCCTCTTCAACATAAAAGTTATTTAAATATTTATATTTATCAAAAAATAATTTTTGATACGACGAAAAATAATTTTGATACATGTAGTTTCAAATTTTTAATATGCAATAAAGTTTATTAATTTTGATTATATTATAAAATTTCATAATTTTAATTTTCACCGCATAACGAAACTTATTTATTTAGGTTTCTTTTAAATTCTAGAAAATATATTAAATAAATATTTTTATCATATAATATAAATTGTCTAATTTTGAGAGACTATAGAAATCAATTAAATTTGTGATTTAACATTTTTAAATAAAATTTTATTAAAAATATTTATAACATATTTATTCTATTATATATTTTTTCAAAGAATTAATCAAATTTCCATTCAAGGTTTTTATGTGCACATTAACTAAATTAATTAATTTTTCATCCTAATATGATGAAAATACTAAATAAATGACTATTTGTAAAAATAAAAAATAAAATTAAGAAAAAGAAATTTTTTTTAAAGAAAAGATTGTAAAAAAAGACCTTACAAATTGAAAAACTGCATACAGGGACTGTTCATAAAATTGTTGTTATTTACTTATCAATATTGTCAAAGCCTATACTAATGTCGTAATAGATCCTTATTTGTAATTTTTCTATTTCTAAGATCTTTTTTTGTTATTTTTCTGAAATTTTAAATTCTTCAAAAAAATTTAGCCAAAATTTAGGGATTTAGTATTATGAAGGAAAAATTAGTATATAAATCATATTTTAATATAAATTTTAATTTTAAAAGTATCTTTTTAGAATGTTCTTAATGGAGTTAACGATTTAGACTTAAGTGTATGTTTTCAAAATAGAAGAAAGGTTGGTGTAATTAGAGCGAAATACAAAGGAGGTCAAAGTGTTTTACTCTTAATCTTTTAGCATCTATTCTTCTACTTCAATATGTATATAGTAGTGTATGGTTAAGATACAAATTTATTTTAAAATTTTTCACTTAGGAGTATTAGGTACCCGAAAGTTTTGTTGGGTGCAAATTTACCCTCCAAAAGTTTAAAATTATAGCATATTACCTCATACTATTAAAAAAATTAACATTGACTGTATACATTTTTAACAATAGGGGTAATATTGCTATAATTTTATACTTTTGAGATAAATTTGCATTCAAAAAGAATTCTGGATATAGGCTACTAAATGAAAACTTTCAGGTAATGCATATATATATATATATATATGTCTCTATCTCTCTCTCTCCCTCTCTCTCTTGTGGGGACTAAGTACGAATCACACAATTACACTAAAAGCATATTTGAAATCACGTTAAAAAACACCAACAAATATAATTTTTCTTATATACTTATTTCGTATCCTGTAAATCATAACTGAAAAGCTACTTACAAATTATTTCAAATGGGTCTTAAAAGTGATAATCGTTGATTTTTCTTTGGGGGGCCACTTAATACATATGGTACACAATATTTGTGTGACTAAAACGTGAACTGGACCACTTATTCCATTGATGTTGAGCCAACGAAGGAAAATCCATTGGTAGGGTGTACCGGCCACATTTGTGCTTGTTAAGAAAACTGGGGAAAAGGACCTTAGTCGAGTAGTCTTGGAACTGAACTGTTTACAACTATATACTATTATTATATATTATTTTAGAGTTTTTTTTTTTTGCCACAGGTGTGAACTATTTTGATTGAATTTTAAGAGTTTAAATTTATATATGTGCTTTTCAAATAAATTTATAATAATAATTCTATAAAATATTACACGTGCGTGAAGCACCAAAATGTTAATCTAATGGTAATAAAAGGGGAAAAAAGAGAGGGTAGAGTAGAGACCCCTTCCCATCGGTCCCTCCCCAAAAAAATATTTGGGATATTTGGTAAATTTAACCAAATTTCGGTGATTATTTTCACTTCCCACCAGCCTACACCTGACATCTTTCATCTTTGTACCGAAAATCTAGTGAATAAAACCAATGTTTCAGTCCAAACAAATGAACGAAATGATCTAGTGATCTTAATACTACCTCCAATCTTAAATATGAGAGTTAGTTAGTTAATCTGAGTAGATTAAAGAAATAAGTTAAATTAATTATTTATAATAAATAGGTATTGTCTTTCTTAAAATATCTTTACTAATCAAGTTTATTGGGTAGAACTACCATCATTAAAAGAACCATCTTGAAAAAAAATAGATAAATGAGAAACAAAGTAGATTGCAATCTTATATTTAGAACCAAATTAAAAATCAAACAGATTTTATATTAAAATTAAAAGTAGTATATTTAAACCGTACATCAATACACAGGGGACAACATTTGGGAATTTTCATTCCATTATTCAAACATTAATTATTTTGCACATTTACACACACACACACACACACACACATTTCACTTTTCACATCAATTTACATATATTTCAACGTAAGGCTCACATCTTGTGTTGGTTGTTATTGTGGAGTTGTTGAGCCATGGTACGTTTAAGTGCTCCATGAAACAGCTTGTGTTTGTAGACTATGTCCACATCTTCATCTCCACGGGCACTGCAATTAACAACCACCTTCCCTCCCTTTGGTAAAGTCGGAAACAATTTCCCCAATATCCCAAACGCATGTGATGCCTCCAACGATGCATATATCCCTTCCAATCTGCATACTCTTTCATATGCTGCAACAACAACAAAATTTCTTTGTTACCATACATCTTTAAGGACATATATGAGATTTATGCTTATTTAATTAGTAGTCTACTTATTTTAAGCTCATTCCGGACCTTTTAGATCTATGTAATAGGACTAAATAGCATTCATTACCATCAAGTATTTTTTTTTTTTTTACAGAACTTAATATCCTAAACCAGTACTCCTCCATCTCTTATTATAAAATCTTTTTAACTAAATTGAACAGTTTAGAAAAACAGTTAAAATTAATACGTAGCAAATATAATTTTTTTCTAAATATACCCCTATATATAAATAACTAAATGTGAGGAGTAATTAATAGTGAGATAAATAAAGAAAGAGAATGTATTAAATGTATTAAGAATAGACATAAAATAAGTAATAATATATTAAATGTTCAAATAAATTCAAAGAGGGTCTTATAAAAAGAGATAAACCTATTAAAAAAATTGAATCTTATAATAGGAGACGGATAGTATATGAAGTATTTTAAAGTATTTTTCCAATAGCACATATTGAGTATCTTAAGTTTGGGATGCTCGTTGCTGCCAGAGGGTAAAATTATACCAACAAATTACTCTAGGATTCTATGCATGTAATGTATTGTGATCCCTAATGCATACTTGCATATTTATAGATTATCATATTCATCCATTGTGATCTGAAATACATGTTGAAACGAGTATTACAGTGCATGGATAAGAATAGGATTTAGAAGGTCATATATGCAAACCATCAAGAGCTTCTTGGTCTGTTACTGAGTAGAACTCGGCACGCCCTATTTCTTTCAGAAAGCTCAGCTCTGGACCAACCGCTGGGTACTGCATCCTGGTTATTCACAAGACAGGCATGTTAGAAAGATTGAAATTTGTATCTTTTTGTTATATATAGTTCTTGTAAAATTTGAAGGAAGTTTAAAGTTTATTATTTTGGCCGTCCGATGAACTTAATTACCCGACGGCGACGGAGTATGGTTCAATAGTCTGGCCATCCCCATCCTGAAGAAGATAGGTCATGGCTCCATGATAAACGCCCACTTCTCCCTTACTCAAAGTCGACGCGTGTCTTCCACTCTCCAACCCCAAACCTCCGGCCTCTACTCCGACCAACCTCACGTCCGAATCTCCGATGAACTCGTGAAACAACCCCAACGCGTTTGACCCTGTGCCCACGCACGCCACCAGCGCGTCAGGTTTCCCTCCCCATTTTTCCAGAGCTTGCCTCCTCGTTTCTCTCCCTATTACCGACTGGAAGTGTCGGACCAAGGTGGGACATGGGTGGGGTCCCACCGCTGTACCTGTCATGTGATAGCTTTCTTCCATCTTCCCTACCCAACTCCTCAAAGCCTCGGATGCTGCATCTTTGAATTGCCCATCAACCCCTTCAACCTGATTATACAGGAAACATCGTATCACGCTTCAGCACGAGGAAAATAGAAAGAAGAAAAAAGAAGAAGAAGCAATAAGCTCGTTTTTAAAAAATTAAAATAATAAAGTTAAAATTTTTTAATTAATTTCAATCATTTTATATCATATTTTTTTAATTAAGATTTTGTAATCTCACTTTTCTAATTTTTTAAAACAAGCTCGTTAAAGTTTTTTCTCACTTTTTTTCCTATTCATTTTTCTTGTAACAAACATACACAACAATTAAAGTATCGAGTTTTTTTAAATTATGAACAGTTAGTACTTAATTAGTACGCACCTGAGCACCCAACAAAGTCATCAATTGAACATTGGATAGTTGTTGTTCCATGTCTTTAGCGGCCATGAAGATTTTGCAGTCCAATCCCAGTTTTGCGCATGCGGAGGCGGTAGCTATCCCGTGGTGACCGGAGGCGGTGGCTGTCAAGACGAGTTTCCGGCCGATGCGCTTGGCGATCATGGCCTGAGCAATCGCGTTGTTCATCTTGTGAGAGCCACCGTGACAAAGATCTTCTCTCTTGAGGAATATCTCAGCTCCTTCGCCGCCATTTTTGCTCTTGTAGAACTCTGTCAACCTCCGAGCATGATACAGAGGTGTTTCTCTCCCAATGTAGTCTCTGAGTGCCTCCTCTAGCTCTTCCTACACACACAATATATCTTCTTCATTGTTGGACTAGCTAGACTGATATATCATGAGTATAATATATTTCAAACTTGTGTTCTAGGCAGTTTTATTAGATAATTATATATAGGATATAAGAATTTAATAACCTGAAAGTCTTCATCGTGAAGAACTTCTGCAAACACAGCTTCAAGCTGGTCGAGACAAGCAATAAGAGTCTCACCTACAAACTTGCCTCCAAATTTACCAAACTTTCCAGCTGAATTGGGTTGGGTCCTTTGGACCTGAAGGGATCTTTCCAAGAAGAAAGGCCTCTTGCTGGAGACCAGTGAAGAGGTCATCAATTCAGGCAACTTAGACGTCCTCGAACTTTCCTGAGGAGTAGTTACCTCAGCAGCTTGAGCTTGAGCCCTTCCCGAGGTCTGCATTTTGGCCACTCTTCTCTTATCTGTTAATTTCTCACTGCTACTGACGAAGGCATTCTTTTGGCTACTAACCACAGAACCATGAAGTTTGGATGCCATCATTTTGCAGGGTTTGTGTGAATGTATTGGATCTGTGAACGAGAGAGGACTAGAGAGTTGAGAGAAATTATGGATATTGTGTTGAAATGATTACCTTTATATAGTAAAGGGTCGAGTTTGAAAGTTGACAAGATATTATTAAATACTAGCTCTCTGTGTTTTTAATTATAAGACCTCGTAGACTACAAATAAAATCTTATAATTAATACCGGAGCTGATATAACTAATGTTAGGGATGGGACACGTTTATATCATGTGTTGGTTTCAATATAGCACTTTAATCCACATCGTGTGAGATTCTAGGTTGTAGCTCAAACCTTGATGATAGACAAACTTACACGTCATTACGAACCTCTAGATGCTATATTGTTAAGTTTGATGAGTCATGTATGAGCTAGTAACTTTTTAATATTTGAATTTGGTTTGAAATTTGTTTTGGATTAATACTATTTTTAATCTTTAAAATTTTACCTGGTTTTGGTTTTTTATTTCTGAAATTTAAATTCAGTGATTTTAGTACTTGAAGTTTAACTTTATTTTAACCCACCAGAGTTTTATTTTCTTTTTGATTCTTAGAATAATATTTTTGCTCCCTAAAACAAAGTTTCAAATTTGCGTTAAGGTTCTTAATTGCCCCGGAAGTTTTCCCCGAGGAGCACTTAGCACCCGAAAGTTTTTGTTTGTTCTTAAATATTCCGGAAGTAATTTATCGTAGCAATTATGCCCCAAGTTAACGTTCAGGCAAACGGACGTTTGTAAATGACACGGTGTCGAGAAGATGGACGACGCGTTGGTGAATGAGATGGTGACGTGGCACTGTTGTGTCGACAAAATAAAAGTTGATGCCGAAGGTCAATGTTGTCATCGAAGGTCGCTTTTGTCGTCGACATTGAGAGCTAGGGCAAACAAAGCGAGGTGGGGCGCATGTGAAGTCTGAGAAGAGGACAGAGCAGAGAAGACCAAAGATCAGTTCTCGAATATGTATTCAAGAAGACCAGTTCTCAAATACGTATTCGAGAAGACCATTTCTCTAATATATATTCGAGAATATATTCAAGAATATAGTTGAAAATAAGCTTTGAGTTAGAATGGTGTTACCAAAGGATGCGTGTGATGTGCGAACACAAAGGATACGTGGGATGTGCGACAGTAGAAGACACAAAGCTATTTATATTGATTAATATTGATTAGTCGATAAGGGTATTTATCGATTAACAAATCGATAAATGAGGACTTGAATTGTTTCTTTTATTTATCGAAGTCATTATCGATAAATACCATTTATCGATAACCTTATCGGACAAAGTTTATGAAATTGGCTCAATTATATCGAGTAGCTTATCGATAAGTTCATTTATCAAACAGCTTATCGATAAATGACCACCATTTATCAACTTTGCTACATCATGTTATTTGGCTCTCCAACATTTACAGAACATACATCCAAAAAAACAATAGACTGGTACAGCTAGAACCAAAAGAGAACAAGGCCAAGTACAAATACACCTTCCTAAATCCTAAGAAGTGCCATCTAAATACGCCAAATACACTAAACAGTGCTATCTAAATCCCCTAAATAGCAGACTGGTGCAAATAATATAGCTATTCCCTTCCTCTCCTTGCATCGAACTTCCTTCGGCTAGAAGAGGCAATTACTGTGTGGTCCCTATGAGCTAGGAGTTGTGAGGTGGTTGAGGCTGGTTGTCCTGACCACATTAGTCTGGAGGAGTGAATGGTAGGTTAGAAGGAGTGGAAGTAATTGCTCCATACCTCGATACTGGATTCTACAGAGCCACTACCATTGGAATCAGACATGCTCCGAGAGATCCTTATTGAAAGCTCATTTGGGATGGGAAACCTTGTTTCTATGTCTGCATGGTGCTCCATGTATTCTTCTCCCTCATCAAGGACAACTTGTGAATTCAAGCCACGCTGCATAATGACATTAACAATATAGTTAGATTCTGAAAACATGGAATGAAAAAGGATTATGAAAACAGATTAAATGATCACATACATTGTAGACAGTTCGTCCAGTTTCCTCATCAATCTGGACTCCCATTCCACTATCAACACGGCTCTTGTAGAAAGCCCTTCCACCACGTGGTCTTTTGTTCGTATCAGACTGTTGAGTGTTGGTTTGTGACTGTTCACTCTCAGTAGCCCGTCGCCTGTTAACCCTAGCTCTCAGTGTCGATGACAAGAGCGACCTTTGATGACAACATTGACCTTCGGCATCAACTTTTATTTTGTCGACACAACAGTGCCACGTCACCATCTCATTCACCAACGTGTCGTCCATCTTCTCGACACTGTGTCATTTACAGACGTCCGTTTGCCTGAACGTTAACTCAAGGCATAATTGCTACGATAAATTACTTCCGGGATATTTAAGAACAAACAAAAACTTCCGGGTGCTGAGTGCTTCTCGGGGAAAACTTCCGGGGCAATTAAGAACCTTAACCCTTGAAATTTTAGAGATTAAATCAAAATGAGGCCGAATTTTATGGATTAAATATAATATTAACCCAACTTTTTTGAATTTTAATAAGAATTTTCAGTTTTTTCTAATTTAAAATTTGTGCAAATATATAACTCCCATATACAGAGTTAGTATATGTCTTTTTTGCCTGTGAACACATTAGTCTATGTTGTTTTATCCTAGTGGAGAATAATATACCATCTCCAGTTCTTAGTATAAAAGTTAGTAGAACAGTTAGATTTTGTCCTAAATATAATATTTTAATTTATTTTGTCTCTCATAAGAGGTTCTTACCATATTATAATATACTCTTCTAATCCTAAATATAAGACTCATTTTGTAATGCAATTTACACTACGAAATGGGTTTTATATTTATGATCGAAGGGAGTAATACAAATGATTAAAGAGGATAATTCAAAGAGGCCAACATATATTTGTAACAACTAACCAACTTTATCCATTTTTTTAATATTCTCAAATTAGTTATCTAGCTTTTGTATTAAAACCAAACATAATATTACTCCTCCAATTCTTAATATAAGACCCATTTAATTAATTTAATTAGATTAAAAAGTTAGGTAAGTTAGTTAATTATAAGAAAATTGATACATTTTTTCTAAAATACCATAATCATCTTTCTTAATACCCCCTCTCCCTCTTCTACTTGATTGTGGTTGAGGAGTATCCATATGGGTAATTTAGAGAAAATTGATAAATATGAAAATAGGTCTTATATTTAAGACCAAAACCAACTAAAAAATTGGGTCCTATATTAAGGACCGGAGGATTATTTTTCACCTATTTCATAAAGCTTTATTAGACAATTAGTCTATGTGTTATATGTAAGCCTCTAGACGGCTAGCAAGACCATATGATGATCAGGATGGACTAAATTACACATAACAAATATTGAGTCATGTATGTATAAGTAAGAAATAGCCAAAAGATTAATTAGTGACAGCTAGATAAGTGAATTTTATGACAAATGAGTAGTTGGAAATTGAAAAGTACATTATAAACTTAAATATTTTTTGAAAATCAAAACTCCTGAAATTGCAGTTGTTTTGATTCGACCTTTGTAATTTATTTAAAACTTTATCAAGTAGCTAGCTGGAATTAACTAATTCTTTTGGATTTAACTGTCACTTTCCCTATATAAGTAACTTTGATTTTGAACCTCTAAATTTGATGAGAAACTTTTTAAATTTTTACATTTGTGCGTGTGTACACACGTGTACCCCATACAAACAATTAGTATGTTATTCCCAATAGATCGAGCATAATATATTATTTATCACATACCCTATTCACTTTTTTTAATCGATATAACTTTTTTTTTTTGGACCGAAATCGATATAACTTTCTTAATTGAGTTTTGTGCAAATAATCTTATCTTTTCTACATTATGGGCAAATAAATATCTGTCAAATTACATTCTGCTAATGAAATAATAGAAAATTAGTTATAGACAAAATGAATTGAATTCTTATAATTAGCTTTTTATATTATGAATGTAATGTTGATACTCCATGAATATGTCCAATTAAGGTTGTGGTGGTGGTTGTTGATAAGATCACATCGATCGAGAACCTGAGAGCGTTAAATTACTATCGAAAAGAATATGAAAACAACAAAAGATGGGGTATCCTCTTTCGTGAAATTGAAGGTTTCTGTTTCTTTTTGAGACAAAGTAGGAATCAGTCACAACAGTACTGTCAAATGCTTGACCACTTCAAATGAAATAGAACCCATTTAGAATAGCTTATAAGTAGCTTTTAAATCGTAATTTATGAAATACGAGGTAAATATGTGAGAGAAGTTTTATCTCGGGTTACGTAAAATATGTTTATGAGTTATTTCAATCGTGATGGCAAACAAGGCCATAAACAATAGCGATAAGTTTTTTATATTTTGTGTTGGGACCCTGATGAGAAGGTGTCATTGTTTGGACTGCACTGAAACATATATAGCGCACGAGATTTTAACTTGGGAGAATTGCAATTAGATGTTAAGAAAAAAATTTAATTACTCTAAAGTCTATTAACAATTTAGGTTTTAGTATAAAAAATAACAGCTGATTTATACTGCTTACTTATTAGTAAGATTTTTTAGTAATTAAATTTTTTTTCTTAGAAACTCGTCATACTTCTCCTTTTTAATTTGCGAACGAGGAAACTGAGTAAAACATGGATGGCGGCACCATGCGCCTACCTTTGGCTGATGTTTAGGCAATCAAACAAATGGCGACAGCTCCACTTCTGGTGGGAGAAATTCTTGTATACTCTTTTATCTTGTATTGTCAAGTCATCCATGCTCTGTCCAATGAAAATATTGAACGTGTTTTTTCTTTTTCCTCACAGTTCTCGTGGCGCAAAAATTTCTCTTGATTGATTTTTTTCCCCTTCATGATACATTGTGATAAAAGTCTGTGAGGCCCACCAAAAACGGGTTATTGATCTATCATCCCCACCGGCCATTCCTAGATGTAACTAAGAACAGGGAATTACCCGGGATTTGAGTTAGTAAAAAAGTTTGTTTTAGTTTTAAATGTAAGATTTTAATCCATTTTATTTCACAAATCTATACCACTCCAGTAATCTTTATAAGTTACTTGTAACTCACACATTCTCATATATCAAAGAATACATTAAATTGATAAAAATTTTCAAATTTAGTGTTATTAAAGTTTTTTCTTTTCCTGCATTTACAAAGCATCCTCACCTTTCTCTCTACTTTCTTGCTTTTTCTAATGAGAAATTAAATAAAGATGAGATTGAAAAAAAAAAATCATTAAGTACCCTACAAGTACTAGTAACTTATAATAAGAACCAGAGTGATAATTCTTTTCTTAAACAACCTTATTGATTGCATATATTAGTGAGGATAGTTATGTTTGTCATATGGAGGATTAAAAGATATTTAAAGAAACCAATACATATTTATTATAAACATAACTAAATTAATTTTTTAAATTTTTATAAACTAATTATTCTAGACCCTACATTCAGGATCAGAGGGAGTGTATACCATTGGCCAAAGATCCTTAGGCCTAATGACATGATGCTCATTCTTAGTGGTATTAGCTTGCGAGTTAAATTGATGTTACGTAATTTCTATGTTAAACATGATTTTTTAATCTAATTAGTCTTTTTTGTTCCTGAATTTAAGCTTCCAATTCTATCACAAAGATGCACTAAATTAACTTAGTCATGGGCATATATATATATATATTTTTAAAAAAAATTTAGAGATAGAAACTGGAAGGTAATGAAAGTAGATTGTTACATCAGATGCTCACAATCGCAAACAAGGCTGGATCGTCATGTCACTCTAAATTGGAACAAGATATTAATTTCAGTTTGGCACTGTAGGGAAATGGGCTAGTCCACCCTTGGTGGATTGGACCCAAGCCCAGTATCACTTGGGGTCCTGGTGTAAATTATAAAACATATGGGTCCCTACTTGTGATTTTAGCCTTTTTACATAATATGCAAAAAGGAGGGAACAGTTACGCAGAGACGGTTTTTTGGTTTTGAAACAAAACGTGGATTTAACATAATAACTGTATGATCAGTTTTAGCAAGCCACGTTGGTTTTCTCTTCCTCTCTCTGCACGACTTCTGCCTTCCAAAAAAAGACTCCTCCCTCCCTCTCTGAAAAACGCTGGTGGTGCATTTGCTGTGAAAACACAGACCCGACTCCGTCACCGTGATCGGACCTCCGCGTGGCAACCTGATTACATTGCAGACTCCAGGTATGCCCGAAAACCTTTATTGGTATCAGAGCATGTGTTTTTTCCTATTGATTCAGTGGCCTGCGTTTTCATATCAGTATTTTTATCTGATTGTTCGGTCTGAGTAACTTGCGATTTGCTTCAATATATTATGCAAATCCTCCATTTTACTTCCAATATGATAGTTTTTGTATCTTATATTTATGTTTAGACATACTGGGTTGCTTCTTTGCCTCTGTGAAGATCGTTTTACACTGATATTCTTTTGGCCGTACGGTTCTCGTTTTTGAGTTTGCTTAAAATCAAGTTTTTAGGTTTCAAAATTTATCCCATTGCGTAGAACTCGAAAAAACGAAGAAAATGATATAAAGTAGGCTAAAAACGGACACCGGACGGCGGAGATACGGAGGAGAGAAGAAAGCGGGTCCGACGGGTCCGTCGGACCCGACCCGGTTGCAGAAGCCGGGTCAAGACGACCCGGCTGGAGGTTGAAGGAGACCCTCCAGGGGCCAAAACGGCGTCGTTTTGGCCCCTCCTGTAAAAAAAAAAAAAAAAAAAGGGGGTATTTACTGGGCTGGACGTAGGATCCAGCCCAGACCAAAAAAAAAAAAAAAAAAAAAGGGAAAGGGTGTACTGGGCTGGAGGCAGGATCCGGCCCAGACCAAAAAAAAAAAAAAAAAAAAAAATTTTTTTTGAAGAGAACCGGTTGGGCCGAAATGGACCCAAACCCAACCGGTCCAAATACTTAAAAAAAAAAAAAAAACGGATTAAAAAAAAAAAAGACCAAGCAGCGCCACGTGGCGCGTTCTGCCACGTGGCACCCCATCTTGGCACGTGGGGACCACCATCTGACAGTTCGTGGAGCGTGGAGGCCGCCGGTTCGGCGCGTGTAGCCGGCGGCGAGCTGCATGGAGGCGCGTGAAGTACACGCGCCGACACGGCGAGTGGGAAAATTTTTTTTACAATTTTTCGCTAATTTTTCCTTCTAGGGGCGCGTGTAGGCGCGTGAGGGTCCGTTTGAGGTGCGGTTTGTCTCTAAAAATCCCTAAAATCAAGATCTTTATTTTGATATATAATTTGGTAATTTTGGAGATAATTAAGGATCTATTTGTGAGTATTTTCAGTGTATTTTCTGGTATTTTTCATGCGGAAATAAATTCCAGAATATTCAGAATAATTTAAATTATTTTGTTCTAGGTGAAAATGAAGCAAGAGGCTTCTAGTAGCACTGAAAATATCCAAGATGGTTCATTGGAATACTCATACATGGATAATGCAGTTCCAGAATATGAGCCAGAGGATGAGGATCCTGAAGAGGACCCTGAAGAGGTTCCTCAAGAAATCCCGGAGGAGTTAATGGATTCTGGACCTGAGTCAGAATCTTTGTTTCCCACTGAACCCCTCCGTACCGAACCTCATTTGGTCTGTAATGATTCGCTAGATCTTCCCAATAAAACCGAAGTGGAGGAAGGCGAAGAGGTGGATCAACCCTGTACCCCTGCTTTAGCTATGAGAATAGCTGAAAGTGATGCAGCTAAATTGACAAACATAAAAGGCATCAATGGTGTGCTCGCTAGCTACGTCCATTACATGACCGATAAGAAGAATACAGAGTTCTACCTAAGAGTCATAATGGAGTACATAAGAGCAATAAGAGTTAGAGGCGGACCTAAAGGCAAACCCATAAGAAAGTCTTACTGGATTTGGGCCATAGAGCTAGTGTCCTCCTTTATGAACAAAACGCGCAAACTTAGAAGCCTAAGAAAAGCAATGCTTGATTACCTTTATGTTCATATCAAATGATGTAATATTTGTATTCACCGTGAATTTGTGGTTTCATGCATTGTAAACAGACTAAGTATGTTATTTCATTTAATGAAATTACTTGAATTATTGTTGTATGATTATTTGTGAATATCATGTGTATGCCTTTTATAAGTGGGAGCTTTTAGAAGATAAGACTTCTAAAGGTTACATTTTTTTTTTAAAGTGCTTATATAAAATCCTTGATAGGACATGATGATTGTTGTTAGTATCTGTGTGATGGGAGGTACAAACGTATTCTCCTGATCATGGATCTAGTAATTTCATTATTTACTGATTGAGGATAATATAGGCACATTACATTGTATACTTCATTGTGCTATATAACTGAAATGTTCTTTGGTTCGGTTCTCTTTAAAGAGAACATAGATTAATGTGGGATAGATTTGTCACAGAACTAAGAATGGCAACCAAGAACATAATTGCTGAATTGAACAAGGGAGAAAAGCTTAACGGGGACAACTGGGACATCTGGCACCGAAAGGTCCAGTATATCCTAGAGGAACAGGATGCGATAGAGCCTCTCACCACTGCTATGGTTGAACCTGAGGCTGGCAACACAAACCAGCACAGGAGAGACCAAGAGGCATATCTAACCTGGAAAAAGAAGAATAGCATAGCAAGAATCACGCTTTTGAGCTCCATGGCTGATGACCTGATGTGTGAGTTTGAGTCGCACAAAACTGCACAGGCCATGTGGATAGCATTAAAGGATAAGTTTGGCGGTGTCTCTACGACCAAGCTTAGGAGGTTGACGATTAAGTTTGATACCTATAAGCTCAAGCCAAACAATCCTATGAAGCAACATCTGAGAGAGATGGCCAATATGATCCGGGAACTGAAGGAAGCTGGACATAATCTGTCTGATGAGCAGCAAGTGCAGGCTGTCATCAGGTCACTCCCTGCAAGTTGGGAGCACATGAAAGTCAACCTAACCCACAATGAAAACATCATCACTTTTAACGATGTAGCTAAGCATCTGGAGCTGGAAGATGAACGTCTAGAGGCTTACAAGAGCTCTGGACAGACTTATTTAACTGAGGATGCTGGTACTTCCCAATCTAAGCCCAATTTCAAAAAGGGCAAGAAGCCCCAAAAGAAAGGGAAGAAGGGCGGTCCTCAATTTAAAAAGGGCAAGAAACAATTTAAGAAGAAGGGAAAGAAAGGCGGGAAGAAGAAGCTAGACCTGAAGAAGGTCAAATGCTTCGCCTGCCAACAAATGGGCCATTTCGCACGTGACTGTTCCAAACAGGCTGAAAGCGAAAAGGTATTAGTGAATTATGTGAATTCACATGTTTCATATGTTTCTAGTACTGTTTTTCTAACAGAACCTGTTTCTTCTTCTTGGATTATAGACTCAGGCTCCACAGACCACGTAAGCAGGGATCGGGGATCCTTCGTGGAATACCGTCGGTTGCCGTATCAAAGCAAGTGGCTTTATGTTGGGAACAATGCGAGAATCGAGGTTCGAGGGATTGGCACCTGCAAGCTTGCTTTGCGTGGTGGAAAGACCTTGATACTCCATGATGTGCTTCATGCTACCGACATCCGACGGAATTTAATTTCTGTTATTTGCTTAGTAGACTTTGGGTTTAATGTTTATTTTCATGATAAAGTTGCAGACATTTCCTTTAACTCTGAATTTTATGGTTCAGCATTCAGATTCCAGAAATTTTTTGTTATGGATCTTGCTTTTGGTTTTAACGCTCATGATTGTTTTGCTATTTCTTCAAGCAATCCTGATATGAATATCTGGCATGCTAGACTAGGACATATTAATCAAAATAGAATGATTAAACTAGCAAAAGAAGGAATGTTGGGCACAATCCCTAACATGGAAATGTCCTTATGTGAAAATTGTCTAGCTGGTAAGGCAACTAGAAAACCTTTCGGTAAGGGAAAAGAGCTGAAAATCCATTGCAATTAATCCATTCTGATATCTGTGGTCCGATGAGTGTGAGGGCGAGACACGGAGCTTGGTATTTTATTACCTTTATTGACGATTTTTCACGATATGGTCATGTCTATTTGATCTCGCATAAGTCTGAAGCACTTGAGTGCTTTAGACGATACATAAATGAGGTAGAGAATCAAATGGACAGTAAAATTAAAGCATTACGTACTGATCGAGGTCGTGAATATTTATCTGATCAATTTAAACAGCTCTGTGAAGAAAAAGGGATAATTAGACAACTGACTATCCCTGGCACTCCACAACAGAATGGAGTGGCTGAGAGGAGGAATAGAACTCTTCTAGACATGGTTAGGTCTATGATGGCTCAAGCAAACCTACCAATTTCATATTGGGGTGATGCTTTGTTAACGGCAACCTTCATACTTAACCGTGTGCCCTCAAAATCAGTCGCTTCCACACCCTATGAATTATGGACAAAACGCAAACAGGATCTAAGTGTCCTAAGACCCTGGGGGTCAGCAGCATATGTTCATGATGATTCCCACAAGCATGGGAAATTGGGTCCTAGAGGAGAGAAGTGTATTTTTATAAGGTACTCTGAACAATCTAAAGGATACGTTTTCATAGGTGAAAACGAAGATGGAACAGTGACTGAAATGGAATCAAGAGATGCCACATTCATTGAGACTGAATTTCCTAAAGAGGAGATGTTGACCGCACTGTATCTCTTTATGAGACACAGGAACAAGTCAGTGCAGAACAAATTGACAGACCAGAATCGTCTAGGTCTGTCAATCTGAGTGGGAGCCAAGAAAGGTCAACACCAAGACCTGAACAAAGAAAGAAAGATAAGCAAATAGCTCCCGTCAGAAGGAGTAACAGGGAAAGTGTTCCCAAAAGACGCTTTCAAATAGAAAGCGAATCTCTCTTAGTTACTCCAGAAGGGGATGATGAGCCCCGTTCTGTACGAGAAGCCTTGTCAGGTCCTGCAAAAGATGAATGGATGAAAGCTATGGAAGAAGAAATGGACTCAATGAAAAAGAACCAAGTTTGGGTGTTAGTTGATCTTCCAAAAGGGCGTAAAGCCATTGGGAACAAGTGGGTTCTCAAAATTAAAAGAAAAGTGGATGGATCAATTGACAAATACAAGGCTCGATTAGTGGCAAAGGGGTACACACAACAGGAAGGAATAGATTATGAAGATACATTCTCACCTGTTGTGCGTTTCAATTCTATTAGACTTATTCTGGCAATAGTAAACAGTTTAGACTTAGAATTACATCAAATGGATGTAAAAAACCGCATTTCTGAATGGTGATCTGGATGAAGAAATCTATATGGAACAACCATTAGGTTTCATTGAAAAAGGAAAAGAAAATAAAGTTTGTAAACTCAAAAGGTCCATTTATGGATTGAAACAGTCATCCAGACAGTGGTATTTGAGGTTTCACAAAGCAATAACCTCATATGACTTCCAAATGATAGAGGAAGACCACTGCGTCTACATTAAGCGGTTTGAGGGTAATTTTGTCATATTATCCTTATATGTAGACGATATACTATTAGCCGGAAATAGTCTAGATTCGTGGTGGCTATTAAAGAATGGCTTTCGTCGAATTTTGAAATGAAAGACATGGGTGAAGCAGAGTATATACTTGGAGTTAAGATCCAAAGAAATCGTTCAAAACGAATCCTCTCTCTTTCACAAGAGAATTATATCAACAAGATTCTTGAGCGATTCAACATGAAAGACTGCAATCCCATGAGTACACCCGTTGCCACTGGAGTGGCTTTGAGTTCTGACATGTGTCCCAAAACCGAATCTGATAAAAAGAAGATGGAAAGAGTTCCATATGCCAGTGCTGTTGGTAGTCTGATGTACGCAATGATGTGTACAAGACCAGACATCTGTTATGCAGTGGGACTGGTGAGCAGATTCCAGTCTAACCCCGGTGAAAAGCATTGGAAAGCAGTGAAGAGGATCTTGAGATACTTAAAGGGCACTTCCAATTATGCACTGTGCTACGAAGGAGGTGACCTGCGTCTTGTTGGGTACTCCGATGCTGATGTAGGCGGAGATGAAGAAGAACGAAGGTCAACTTCAGGTTATACCTTCTTGCTCAACAATGGCGCCATATGTTGGAGTAGCAAGAAGCAAACGTGCATTGCCTTACATTCAATGGAAGCTGAGTTTGTGGCATGCACTACAGCAGTGCAAGAGGCTTTATGGCTGAAGAGATTTATAGAACACCTTGGATTTGGAAATGAGAGTACCAATCCGGTGATGGTATACTGTGACAATACTGCAGCCATAGCCTATACTAAAGATCCTAAGTATCACAGCAAAACCAAGCACATTGACATCAAGTATAATTTCGTTAGAGATTACATAGCACAAAAGATTGTTACTGTACAATACATTTCAACCAAATGTATGGTAGCAGATCCTCTGACAAAGCCAATAGGCGAAAAAGTTTTTAAAGAACATGTACAAGCCCTTGGCATACGTAAAGTGTAATATGAATGCTTCATTAATGAAATTATATTTCGTTATCACTTTATGTGTCTGTCCGAAAGTATACAATGTCTAGTATGTCGTACAGGTTAAAAAGGTTTGCTCTCTCACACGGGCAACCGCCTTTGACACTCAGGTGGAGTGAACAAAGATGAGACATTTGTGTTCACCAGTAAAGCAGCAATGAATGCTGATATGGTAGAGAAGAAACACAAACTTTATGTCGCCTTGACTAAAGTGTAGCAAGTCAAGATGAGATCCACGTTGATAAAGCTGGATCGAAGTTTGGAATCCCACTTCCATAATACCTGTAGCCAGACAACAAACTCTTCAACGTCGACGTCATAACAATGAGCAGAGTTGAAGAATTTGGGTTTAGATACTGAGTGTGTTTGGACCCAAGTCTGTACGGTGTTGATAATAAATCTAAATCGACATACGCTCTTATAGTAAAAGAGTAACACCGTAGCATGTGTTTCATACCACATGTGCTGAGAGAACCGCAAAAGGGAAGCAAGTGAAAGATCCCTGTTTCATTGCTGTGTGAGTCCCAGGGAGGAATTATCCTTCTATTGGTGTCCTTTGACTTTGACAATGTCATGAAGATATGTTTCAGTGACTGCTACTTTGGCATATGTCCTATGGTCATGATCGATGCGATCTAAGGTAGTATGTTGAGAAAGCGACTGATTCATTTCAAAGTGATACTTGGGCGAAAGGAAGATTAACTATGATATACACACCTATGCTAGTGTCTGTGACATGTCCCTTATGACATTTTGTGGTCATAAGTGTGGATACTAGACATACGAGAAAGGTAATCTGAGTCAACCATTGACTTGAGAGGGATTAGATTTACCGTGAAAAAGTGTATATAAGTAAATCTGGGACATCTGAGGCATAATTTTAAAATTCAAGCTACACAAAGGAGAGGGTGACTTGTGCTGATCCTTTAAAAGGGATTTCTAGTACAAGGACCCAAGCGAAGACGTCATGCCCACGCGGTCACGGCAAAGCACTAAGTATGAAATTGAGGGAAGGTGAAGAGACTAGACCCGCGACATCTAATCCACCAAGTGTGAGTGGGAGATGTAGGGAAATGGGCTAGTCCACCCTTGGTGGATTGGACCCAAGCCCAGTATCACTTGGGGTCCTGGTGTAAATTATAAAACATATGGGTCCCTACTTGTGATTTTAGCCTTTTTACATAATATGCAAAAAGGAGGGAACAGTTACGCAGAGACGGTTTTTTGGTTTTGAAACAAAACGTGGATTTAACATAATAACTGTATGATCAGTTTTAGCAAGCCACGTTGGTTTTCTCTTCCTCTCTCTGCACGACTTCTGCCTTCCAAAAAAAGACTCCTCCCTCCCTCTCTGAAAAACGCTGGTGGTGCATTTGCTGTGAAAACACAGACCCGACTCCGTCACCGTGATCGGACCTCCGCGTGGCAACCTGATTACATTGCAGACTCCAGGTATGCCCGAAAACCTTTAGGCACAACAAATGCTTGAGCTGTGAAGTGAAAGGTAATGAACTAATTTCTTGTTCCACTCCAAGATACCACAGTTCATATTTCGACTAAAGATAATTTATTTGCGGATATATAAGACATTAATGATGGATCATGGTATCCAGAAAACAAAAACAGAGAAGAAAAAAATAAAAGCAACAAAAAGGAAAACAGACAATGACTGATCAAGCCCAGGCCATTTTTTCCCCAATAAATCACAAGTGGAAAGACTGTTTGAGACAATGCTAGATTCTAAATGTATACAATTCTCGCATGGGGTCTTTGGGAGGAAAGTAAATTTGGATTGCAAAATCATGGTTTGGAGACTCTACCATCTAAACATGTCAATTTTTTTGCAAAATCACTTTTTGACTGAAAACCATGGTTTGAAAAAAAAAAAAAACCAAATGCCACAATAATTTATTGCAAAATCGCTTTTAAATTGAGAATCATGGTTTGGGTCTTTCATAAGTGACTTTTTTGTTGTTGTTTTTTAGAGGTATAAAACCATGATTTGGGATATAAAAATATATTTAAATCTTATATATATTTTTAAAATATATATGCACATATCAATCATTTCCTATTATCCTTAATATAAGATGAGAACTAGATAATTAATTGGTCAATATTAACAAAATTAGTTGAATTAGTTATTTTTAATAAATAAGTGTTGTATTTCTTAAAATACTTGTTAATTATGTGCATTGAGACTATTATTTAATGGAATCTTTAACATGTGTAGGTTAATATGAACACTATTTTGGAAAAAATGAATGAATGTTGTAAGATAAAGTAAATTGGAATCTTATTTAGAATCAAATTGAATATCTAATTAGCTCTTATATTAACGACATAAGGTAATATTAATTAATTATATTTTTTCATATATCATTATTGATTATTTAAAAATTTATTATTTCAAACAAAATTATAAATTAAAATCTATTTTTTAATGTAATTATCATGTTAACTTTTTTTTTGGCATATGGAAAAAGTGATTTTAATAACAATTATTTAAATATTCTGAAGTTATCAAAATCACTTTTTCTCACAAAATCTATTCTCAAAATAATTTTTTTTACTTTACCAATTTTTTCTCAAAAGCTATTTTTTAAATTATGGTTTGTTTTTATCCAAATACCCTTCAACAAAGATTCGTGAAACAAGTGGGCATTTTTTGTAATAAAAGATGACAAAAGCCAATTGATTGCTTTAGGATTTTTCTGTTCACCATCAGCTTTTCGTTAATAACAGTAACGCGGAAAATATAAATACAACTACAATAGCATACGATTAATTATGAAAACAATGTGCTGGTAAAAAAAAAAATTATGAAAACAATGTTTTAATGTTTTATTTGAATTAGACATGTTTAAATATAATATGTTACATCCAGTCCTTAATATAAGAATTAGTTAACATTTTAATTTGAATATATTAAGGAAATCAGTTTAGTTATTTGTAGTAAATAAATGTTGTCTTTTCTAAAATACCTTTACTAATTATATGTCGTAGCTAGAACTATCATTTGATAAATCTTTTAACATATGCAACTATTACAAGGATTATTTTAGAAAAAATAAATAAATATAAGAAGTAAAATAGATTAAGGTTTTATATTTAGAACCAGTATATTTGGTTAAAGAAGATTTTGATCAGGTAGATCCTGGAACCTTGATAAGGGCCTGGAAATTTTCATAATTCAAAAAACACTAACAAAAAAACAACCTCCGTTTCTAAATATGGGAATTAAATAAAAATTTAATTAAGTTCTAAATATAAAATCTCAATCCATTTTGTCTTCCATATTTATTTATTTTTTATCAAAGTACTAATAGTCCTTATGGTGATTACACATACTAAATGATTTTCATTCTAATGCATATGATTAATAAGGATACTTAAAAAAAAACAACAGCTATTCATTATTAATTATGAAAAATTGATTTTGTATACCACCGAGCATTTGGATCAACTGGTAAGGGATTGTTTCGGCTTAACCAAAGGTCAACGGGTTTGATCCTTTGAGCATGCAGCAGTATAAGTGGTAGGGTAGCCGCCCATAGATTAATCTGGTTTGTAATTCTCTGAGGGATTGGCCAGGACACCGGGTGAAGTAATTCAAAAAAAAGAAAAAGATTTTGTGTTACATAAAATACATATGTGAAAGAAATTGATCGATTATGAAGTATTTTTTAATCTGCTACATGAAATAAACATATAAAAAGAAAGAGTTTTTGTTTCGTAAAATGTAAATATGCTTGTTAAAACTGTTACGAACAGCTTCTAAACCACAAAGGAATTTCAGTGCCATTTTTACATGCTTTTAGTATGGGTTAAGTTCTCGCTAACCAAGCTAGTTTTTCACCATTTATTTATTTTTTCTTCCTATTTTCCAATCATTACTCATCTCAACCAGCGGATCAAATTTTAACAAGTTCACATTCAATATGTTGCAAAATTATTATTGAAATATACAATATAAAAAGTATATAAATAAATTTAAACTGCTAAAAAATTATTGCCAAATTTGATTTAATAGTTGAGATAAATAGTGAAAAAAATGGAGGAAAAAGAAAATTAAGAGAAGCCAACTCCGAACTGCTAGCGAACCTTTAAGATTTTATTTTTCATTTAAGGAGTAAGTGCTAACCACCTGAGATTACATGGGAGATTGAATTCATAACCTCCTACTTATAAAAGAGCTTTCATGTTATTAAGATATAATATTATTAGTGTAAATGTATTTGGATTTTCTCTCTCAGTTGCAAATTGAATGAGGGGTGAACCAATGCTCAAATTCTTATAAGAAGTATCTGTATTTAGTACCAGACCGTATCTCAAATATGATTACCTATCTATGCACAGCTAAGGGAAAAAAATTGAATGAGGTGGGCCTTGCATACATGGGTCTTGTTCATTAAGCCATACTTCTTCAAGGCAGCCCAACAAAAGGTTCCATCTGCACATAAATATTATTGCGATGGTTTAAAAACAAGACCTTGCTGAAGATGCCATCTATAAATAATCAATTTTGGCCAAAAAAATCTATAAATAATCAATGTGGGACCCTCATTTCAACCAAAAAAATTATCATCGTTTTTGTCATTGACAATTTTTAATATCAACTGTATTTTTTAATTTAAATATCAATAGTATTAATATCAGTATTATCAATATAAATATAATATACATATGTTATATTGGTTGAAAATTATGAATGTTATAACTTGTTTTTCAAACTTTATGTGAGGCCTCACCTATTTAAATTATAGAAAGTTATACCGTCGTTGTTCTTTAACACAAGGAAGTTCATCTTTAACAGCAAAGGCTCAACTGTTCGTGTATAAAAGTGGTTAAGAAAGAATGCTAATAACATAACATAAGAGTAGGGAATAATGAAAATCAAGAGTTTTACCAATTAAGAAAAATAAGGGAAAGTGCCAATCCCAAATGAGAATATGAGTTGCAAATAATATGATAATTAAATGTCTTATAATGTGAAATAAAAACTACCATAGTTACCAACTCTTTTTCCAGCAACATTTTTTTAGACTTAAGTGTCATTAAATTGATCTTTTTGAAACCTAAGTTTTATTGCTCAAAAAGAATCGGACGTCATAATTTTTGGGGGGGGGGGGAGCTAAGTGACTAAATATGATAACCATAAAATGAGTTTAACAAAGTTTTCACAACATATATCAATTTTCTTCTTAATAAAGCTACTTAAGATAAATTGGTTGCAAATTCAGAATGCAAAAGAATACACAAGAAACTTCAATAACGTCCATGAATTAAGTAACAGGAATTTGATTTTAAGTTAGCAACTTCATGAATTGCACTCAGCTAAACATAAAAAAAATGCTAAACAGTAAAGTTAAAATTCCAGTTTATTTTGACAGGTAGAGTTGATAGTGTTGGTCTTGACGAACACAGAGATATAACAGGTGCTCAAACTTGTGGCTTTCTTCTTGATGATCTTCAAGATCTTAACTTTACCTTGTAAAGTGTTTGCTGATGTAAATTCAAAAACCCCTTTATTAAAATAATCATCAAGAAAATTCCCATTCTTGAACAATTCATCTGCCTGAACTGCCAAACTTGTGCTCACATTAAGCTCTCCATGATCTGGCACTGTGTCACCATTGATCGGAGCTTCTCCCACTAAACTTCCTCCATAGATACTGTTAGCTGCACTGTCCTGGTAAGTAAAACTTCCATGGTTTCGATTCTTCACTGTGGCTACTACGCCTAATGTCACATTCAGTTCTAATTTTAAATCAGGGGATGCTACAAAATCCAACCTTTCAAGCTTCACTGGTTGTATGATGATAATAGGTTCTTTCGGCTTGAAGACTGTGAGGAACAAGAGGACCAAAGTCACCACAAGAAGAATAATAACAATGGCTGTCACCCCACAACATTTTTTTTGGCGTCTGGAACACCGTAATACACAAGCCATTGTGATTTTCAGAAATGGGCTATGGAAAATTCAAGTGAAGTGTGGAATTTTAAATGGGTAGTGGTGGTGGTGGTGAAGGTGATGATGATGCAAAATTTTGGAGGATCCTATGAATGTTTTGGAGAAACTGTAGTTGTTATTGTAATTGCAGACAGTGGTAAACGATTTGGATTTTCTGCGACATTGAGAGGTTTAGTTATTTCCGGCGTCCTTAGTCGAACCAGGATTTCCGTGAACCGAGGCGGTGGCATTCTTTTCAGGCATAGCGCACCTATCCGGACATGTATCTCTATATATGGTGTCCGTATTTGCAGCAGTGAAAACAAATTAGATGAAGTCCTTCATAGCCCAAGACACGTCTCTTACCGAAGACACTAATGGATGACTTAAGCTTTTTCTCGAGGTCTAGTTCGACGCAGATGCAGGCAAATCTTTCCCTCTCACTTGTATGCGTGATCATGTCGATTTTCAGCGTTCTTCCCATCAATTTTCCAGTCATTCGTAAGCTCTCTATATTAAAGAATTGTAACAGGAGTAGTGGTATATGAACCCACACGGCAATCTTCTCTGAACCTTGGCTTCCCACAGATCGAAATTTGGTCTCCATTGTTGAACAATGAGGTACTGGTCGGCGATCATCCACGGCCTATCTTGATAGATAGTATTCATATCGTCTTCATCGTCAAAAGATGTTGAATGATGCTTCACGTGCATGTAGCTGATTTATTTTATTATTATTTTATCAGTTGAATAAGTCAAGTTAGTTTCCAATATTCCCGCATGTAATCCGGTTTCATATCCCCCACTTTCCCACTTTCATTGTTTTAATTATTATATTCAGTTTTTGTCATGGAGTGGACTCCAAGCCATTGTAGGCCCATATATAGGCTTCTATATTCATCAATAAAGAGTAGTATTTTCAGTGCCTCTTTCCTCTTTCCAACAATCGTGGTACCAGAGCCTTGGAGTGGTCAATCTTGAGAGTGAGCAACGCAGCATCTCTTTCCTGCAGTGACGATCTTCTTTATTCCCGTGAGGTAGCGAACAGTGAGTGAGTGAAATTATATTCCCGTGAGCAAGAGTGAAATAGCCTTCTGTGAGAGAGCGACAGAGAGAGAAAAATTGAAATCGCACTGCAGCTTTTATTTTTTTCTTTCTCTTCATCTTTCTTCAAACCAACTAGGCGTCTTCCGCTTGAGCAACTCTGAATAACGTGACAGTGACGATGGCAGCAAACAATATCTCTACAACATCTAATGGAGTTTCTACAAACTCCCAACCATTGATTCCTATTTTCAACGGGGACAAGTATGAGTTTTGGTCGATTAGAATGAAGACCCTCTTTCGATCTCAAGATTTATGGGACTTAGTTGAGGACGGTTTTTCAGAGTCAGAAACAGACCAGCAACGTTTGAAGGAAAATAGCAAGCGAGATGCAAAAGCTTTATTTTTCCTCCAACAAGCTGTGCACGATAATCTCTTTTCCAGAATCGCATCTGCAGCGACGACTAAAGAGGCATGGCAGATTTTAAAGACTGAGTTTTAGGGCTCTGATAAGGTAATCTCTGTAAAACTCCAATCACTTCGTCAGGAATTTGAGAATCTTCGAATGCAAAAGAGTGAGTCTGTACAAGATTACTTATCTAGAGCTAGTTCTGTGGTTAATAAGATGAGGTCTTATGGTGAAAAAATTGCTAATGAAATAATTGTTACAAAAATTCTGCGCACTCTTACTCCTCGTTTTAATTTATTGTTGCTGCAATTGAGGAGGCACATGATATGTCTACGTATTCTTTTGATGAATTAATGAGTTCCTTGCAAGCTCATGAGGACAGGATGAATCAATTTCAAGAGAAAAGTGAAGAGCAGGCTTTTCAGGTGAAGGGGGAGTCTGCAAGGAGAGGAAACGGTAGAGGTGGTTTTCGTGGAAGAGGTAGAGGCAGAGGCCGCGGTCAATCGAATGAGCCAAAGCAGCAATCTGGAGCTTCTCATAAAAGCTCTATTCAATGTCATTGGTGCAAGAAACTTGGGCATAAGGAGGTAGACTGTTGGGCAGAGAGGTGAAAAAAAACATGCTGACTTTGCAGAGACAGAGGGAGAGACCTTGTTTATGGCACAATTCCCAAACACTCAATCTTCAAAAGATATATGGTTTATTGACAGCGGGTGCTCCAATCATATGACTAGCTCACGTTCATTGTTTGAAGAGCTAGATGAATCACACAAATCTGATGTTCGACTTGGTGATGATAAGCAAGTTCAAGTCGGAGGTAGAGGTATGATTGCTATTCATAATGACCATGGTAAAAAGAAGTTGTTGAATGATGTTTTACTTGTGCCTAGTTTGGCTAATAATTTATTGAGTGTGGGACAAATGATGGAAAATGGCTTTAGAGTCACATTTGATGATTTCTGTTGTGATGTTTTTGATAAGAAGTCTGGTCAAACAATTGCAAAAGTTCCCATGACTAAAAATAGAATGTTTCCGCTTGACATTTCTTCTGTTGAAAAAAGAGTTTTGACTATTAAAGAAGTTACTAGTTTTGATTTATGGCATTTACGATATGGTCATTTGCATCTTAATGGGTTGCAATTGTTGAGTAAAAAGGATATGGTCTTTGGGCTGCCAAATATTGATGCTATTAATTTTTGTGAAGGCTGTGTTTTGGGAAAACAAAGTAAAAAGTCCTTTCCTATAGGGAAGTTTTGGAGGGCTTCTCAATGTCTTGAATTGATACATGCAGATTTATGTGGGCAATGAATACTAAGTCTTTGAATGGCAGTCGGTATTTTCTGTTGTTTACTGATGATTATAGCAGAATGTGCTGGGTCTATTTCTTGAAATTAAAATTTGAAGCATTTGAAAATTTCAAGAAATTTAAAGTTCTTGTAGAGAAGCAAAGTGACTGTTGCATAAAGGTTTCGCGTACTGATAGAGGAGGAGAATTTTGTTCTAATGAATTTGCTAGCTTTTGTGAAGAAAATGGTATTCGCAGGGAGCTCACTTCACCACATACGCCAGAGCAAAATGGCATTGCAGAACGGAAGAATCGAACTGTGGTTGAAATGGCTAGAAGCATGATGAAAGCCAGAGAGCTTCCCAATCAGTTCTGGGCAGAAGCAGTAGCTACAGCAGTGTATTTGCTTAATCTTTCTCCTACAAAAGCAATCCCTAACATGACACCTTATGAAGCATGGAGAGGTGTAAAGCCCCGGGTAAGCCACTTAAAAGTTTTTGGTTGTATAGCCTATGCTTTGGTAAAATCATCTCGTCAAAAACTTGATGAAAAATCTGAAAAATGCATTTTTGTTGGTTATAGCCTGCAATCCAAAGCTTATAGGCTGTATAATCCAGTTAGTGGCAAGATAATTATTAGTAGGGATGTTGTTTTTAATGAAGAAGTTAGTTGGAATTGGAGTAGCAAGGTAAATGACAAATCTGTTTCTGTTCCAATAAGTTTTGAAGCAGGAAACTCTGAACCAAATCAAACAGGTTTAGAGTTATCTACATCAGGTGGTAGTAGCTCACAAACACCATAGTCATCACCTTCTAGTGCTGACAGAATTACATCTTCACCAGCAAGTTCATTCACTAGCTCCTCAAGTGAAACTCCTCCTAGAAAGGTTCGATCTTTGATTGACATTTATGAATCATGTAATTATGCTCTCTTTGTCTCAGATCCTGAGTCTTATGTGGATGCTGAAAAAGAGCAAGTTTGGAGAAATGCAATGATCGAAGAAATGAATTGTATCAAGAAAAATGATACGTGGGAGCTAGTTGATCTTCCTGAAGGCAAGAAGCCAATTGGGCTTAAATGGGTTTTTCGAACCAAGTATAATGCTGATAATAGTGTGCAAAAACACAAAGCACGGTTAGTAGTAAAAGGTTATGCTCAACAGCAGGGTATTGGTTTCAATGAAACCTTCTCTCTTGTAGCTCGTTTTGAAACGGTGAGACTTTTTCTATCTTTTGCTGCTCAACTTAAATGGCCTGTGTTTCAATTTGATGTTAAATATGCTTTCCTAAATGGTGAATTGAAAGAGGAAGTGTATGTTTCCCAACCTGAAGGTTTTGTTGTTAGTGGTCAAGAAAGTAAGGTTTATAAGCTGAAAAAGGCTTTGTATGGCCTGAAACAAGCCCCACGTGCATGGTATCATAAAATTGACTCCTATTTTCGTGAAAACGGATTTAAAAGGAGTGATAATGAGCCCACTCTTTACTTGAAACAGCATGGTGAGTCTGATTTTATAGTGGTATGCCTCTATGTTGATGATATGATTTATATGGGATCTTCTAAGAAAATGATTGTTGATTTTAAGTCAAGTATGATGCAGAAGTTTGAGATGTCAGATTTGGGATTATTGCATTATTTTCTTGGTTTAGAAGTGAAGCAAAGTGTTGATGGTATTTTTATTTCTCAAAGAAAATATGCTCTAGATCTGCTCAAACGATGTCATATGTTGGGCTGTAAAACGACACGTTCTCCTATGAATGTGAATGAAAAATTGAGAGCTGAAGATGGTACTAAACCTGCGAATGAAAGGTGGTATAGGAGTATGGTAGGTGGCTTGAATTATTTATGTAAGACAAGACCTGACATTGCACATTCTGTGAGTCTTGTTTCCAGGTTCATGCATCATCCCACAAAACACCATCTTGGAACTATAAAGAGGATCATGCGTTATGTTGCAGGCACTATTGATTTTGGAATTTGGTACTCTAAGGTATCAAGTTTCAAACTATTTGGCTTCTCTGATAGTGATTGGGCAGGTTCTATTGATGATAGAAGGGGCACTTCTGGGTATGTCTTTACCCTTGGCTCAGGTGCTATATCATGGAGCTCAAAAAAGCAAGATACTGTAGCTTTATCTTCATCTGAAGTAGAGTATGCAGCAATAACTTCAGCAGCTTGTCAAGCTGTATGGCTTAGAAGATTATTGGCAGATTTTCTTCAACCACAACAAGATGCAACAGAGATTTATTGTGACAACAAATCAGCCATTGCGATGATAAAGAATGCAGCTTTTCATGGCAGAATGAAGCACATTGACATCAGGCACCACTTCATTCATGATCTTGTAGCATATGGTGTTATTGCATTGAAGTGTTGTGGAACAAAAGAGCAAGTTGCAGATATAATGACCAAGTCACTTGCAATTGGAAAAGTTGAATAAGTCAAGTTAGTTTCCAATATTCCCCCATGTAATCCGGTTTCATATCCCCCACTTTCCCACTTTCATTGTTTTAATTATTATATTCAGTTTTTGTCATAGAGTGGACTCCAAGTCATTGTAGGCCTATATATAGGCTTCTATATTCGTCAATAAAGAGTAGTATTTTCAGTGCCTCTTTCCTCTTTCCAACAAAAGATACCACATAAAAACCATTGTCTGGTCTCTGGTCCGATTAGGATGTGTAGTCTTCCACAGACGCACCAGGTTGGATTTCATTAACCAGAGAGGAATGTTCTTCCCAAGGAGCTTGATAATAAGCGATTTCCTCCATAGTGCACAACATCATTCGTAGTCTTCCCTGGGTACCTTGAGCGTTAGACAGTCCTCGTCATCCTCGTCGGTTTGGTCTTGTCCATTGTCCTCTCTGATGAAATAGCCCTTGATGCTATCAAGGTAGTCATTCCATGCATCATCGAACACTCTGCTACCCTCTTTATCACTTGAAACCGCCACTTGTTCAGAACCAACCAGCTTATCCTTGAAGGATTCAGTTTTCTCTTGACTCTTCTCAGTTTCCAGGTTATCCTCAGTATCATTACTCACTTTTTTATATTTTCTCCGGCGTCGTTTGGTCGGATCTCCGTCTTCCGGCGCTCCACCACCACCACCGCTTTTAGAGAGAATTTTCGTAGCCATTGTTAGCTTGATATTGATTGCTTTTTATATATATCTAGCTTCTTGTTCAACGTTTATGTGTCCTTCTTCAGGCAGACTACAATACATATATACCTTCGGTTTTAAATAGAAGACTTATTTCATAGTATATTTAGGACCAGAAGAATGTGTGTATATATATATTTTTCATTTTCACACCAATCTACACACATATATTTCAACGTAAGGCACACATCTTCTGTTGCTTCTTGTTGTGGGCCTCAACCTGTTGTTGAACCATAGTACGTTTATTAAGTGCTCCATCAAACAACTTGTGTTTGTAGACTATGTCCACATCTTCATCTCCACGGGCACTACAATTCACAACCACCTTCCCTCCCTTTGGTAAAGTCGGAAACAATTTCTCCAATATCCCAAACGCATATGATGCCTCCAACGATGCGTATATCCCTTCCAATCTGCACACTCTTTCATATGCTGCAACGACAAACAATTTCTTTGTTACCATATATCTTTTAGGACATATATGAGATTTCTACTAATTTAATTAATAGTCTATCTATTTTAAGCTCATTCCGAATCCAAAATCTAAGATATCACACCCTTTTCAGTTTTTAGTCACAACCAAATAAGCTGGAATCTATGTAATAGGCTTAAATAGCATTCATCACCATGAAGTATTTTTTTCAATAGAATTCAAAACCCTAAATTAGCATATCAAGTATTTTAAATTATTTTCCTAATAGCTCCCACTGAGTATCTTAAGTTTTGGGTGCTGATTGCTATCTGGGAGTAAAATTATACCAACAAATTACTTTAGGCTTCTATCAAGTTAGGTGTTGTGATCCCTAATACATACTTACATAGATATTGATAGATTATCATATTCATTCATTGTGATCTGAAATACATGTTGAAATAAGTATTACAGTGCATGGATAAGAATAGGATTTAGAACGGCATAAATGCAAACCATCAAGAGCTTCTTGGTCTGTTACTGAGTAGAACTCGGCACGCCCTATTTCTTTCAGAAAGCTCAGCTCTGGACCAACCGCTGGGTACTGCATCCTGGTTATTCACAAGACAGGCATGTTAGAAAGTTTGAAATTTGAATCTTTTTGTTATATATAGTTCTTGTTAAATTTAAAGGAAGTTTAAAGTTTATTATTTTGGCCGTCCGGTGAACTTAATTACCCGACGGCGATGGAGTATGGTTCAATAGTCTGGCCATCGTCGTCCTGAAGAAGATAGCTCATGGCTCCATGATAAACGCCCACTTCTCCCTTGCTCAAAGTCGACGCGTGTCGTCCACTCTCCAACCCAAAACCTCCGGCCTCTGCTCCGACCAACCTCACGTCCAAATCTCCGATGAACTCGTGAAAAAACCCCAGCGCGTTAGACCCTGTCCCCATGCACGCCACCAGCACGTCAGGTTTGCCTCCCCATTTTTCCAGAGCTTGCCTCCTCGTTTCTCTCCCGATTACCGACTGGAAGTGTCGGACCATGGTGGGACATGGGTGGGGTCCCACCGCTGTCCCCGTCATGTGATAGCTTTCTTCCATCTTTTCTATCCAACTCCTCATGGCCTCTGATGCTGCATCTTTGAATTGCCCGTTAAACCCCTTCAATCTGATTATACAGGAAAAGATTGTATATCATCGTTTTTAGCTATGTTTGGTACGAGGGAATCGGACGGAAAAAGATAGGAGAAAAAATTTTAATAGACTAAATTTGTAAAATTGAAAAAATGAGCTTATAAAATTTTCATAAAGAAAACATGTAACGTAAAAGTGTAAGAAAAATAAATTAAAAACTCTTAATTTTTTAAATCAAATTTATTAAATTTTTTTCTCGATCCCTTCCCTTCCTCTCCAATTCTCTCGTACCAAACAGACATTCTAGGGAAACAGAGACAATGATAGGGGAAATTTTAATGAGATCGTTTTGAAAAATTGAAGAAGTGGGGTTAAGCCTTTTTAATTAATTTTAATCACTCTTTTATCTTATATTTTCTCTTTATCAAGATTTGATAATCCTACTTCTTCAATTTTTTTAAAACAAGCTTATTAAAATTTGTCCTCTCTCTCCCCTCCATTTTCCTCCTACACAACTAAAGTACTGAGTTTTTTAAAGCGAGAATTACAATTAAATGCTAAGAAAGAAAAATAATTACAAAATAAGTTCTAAAAATTATCATTGCCTGTTTTAAAGCTTATCATTATAGGCTCTTGAGGATGAGGTTGAGGTTGAGGTTGATTTTGGTATTGAGCCTTTTTAATAATTATTTTTTCTTTTTGAAATTTAATTGTAATTCTCCCTTTTTAAATTATGAACAGTTAGTATTTAATTAGTACGTACCTGAGCACCCAACAAATTCATCGAGTGAACATTGGATTGTTGTTGTTCCATGTCTTTAGCGGCCATGAAGATTTTGCAATCCAATCCGAGTTTTGCGCATGCGGACGCTGTAGCTATCCCATGGTGGCCGGAGGCGGTGGCTGTCACGACGAGTTTCCGGCCGATGCGCTTGGCGATCATGGCCTGAGCAATAGCGTTGTTCATCTTGTGAGAGCCCACGTGGCAAAGGTCTTCTCTCTTGAGGAATATCTCAGCCCCTTCGCCGCCATTTTTGCTCTTGTAGAACTCTGTCAACCTCCGAGCATGATACAGAGGTGTTTCTCTCCCTACGTAGTCTCTGAGTGCCTTCTCTAGCTCTTCCTACACACACAAACACACACAATACATCTTCATTGTTAGACTAGCAAGACTGATATATCATGAATATAATATTTCAAACTTGTGCTCCTGGCAGTTTCATTAGATAATTATAAATAGGATATAAGAATTTACTAACCTGAAAGTGTTCATCGTGAAGAACTTCTGCAAACTCAGCTTCGAGCTGGTCGAGACAAGCAATAAGAGTCTCACATACAAACTTGCCTCCAAATTTGCCATACTTTCCAGCTGAATTGGGTTGGGTATTTTGGACCTGAAGGGATCTTTCCAAGAAGAAAGGCCTCTTGCTGGAGACCACTGAAGAGGTCATCAATTCAGGCAACTTAGACTTCCTCAAACTTTCCTGAGGAGTAGTTACGACAGCAGTTTGAGCCTGAGCCCTTGCCAAGATCCGCATTTTGGCCACTGTTCTCTTATCTGTTAATTTCTCACTATTACTGATGAAGGCATTCTTTTGGCTACTAACCACAGAACCATGAAGTTTGGATGCCATTTGCGGGTTTTGTGTGCGCGTATTGGATAATGGGAGAGGATTAGAGAGTTGAGAGAAAAATATGGATGTTGTGTTGAAATGAACATCCTTGGATCCACCTTTATATAGTGAAGGGTCGAGTTTGAAAGTTGACAAAATATTATTAAATATAATTAATGTTAGGGATGGGACACGTTTATATCATGTGTTGGTTTCAATAAAGCACTTTGATATGTGAGATTTTAGGTTGTACTACTTTCACTCCTAATTATAAAACATCATTTATAATTTACAAACAAAATCTTATAATTAGAATCGGATGTGATAGTTCAAACCCATGATGATAGACAAACTTACACGTCATAACGAAGCTCTAGATGCTATATTATATTGTTAAGTTTGATGAGTCATGTATGAGCTAGTTATAACTTTTTAATATTTGGATTTGATTTGAAATTTGTTTTGAATCAATACTATTTTTAATCTTTAAAATTTTACCTGGTTTTTTTTTCTATTTCTAAAATTTAAAATCAGTGGTTTTGGTACTTGAGGTTTAACTTCATTTTAACCTACCTAGAGATTTTTTTTTGGGTTCTCATAATAGTATTTTTGCTCCCTAACAAGATTTCAAATTTTAGAGATTAAACCAAAATTAGGCCGAATTTTATGGATTAAGATAATATTAACCCAAGTTTTTTGAATTTTAATAAGAATTTTCATTTTTTAATCTGACGTTTGTGCAAATTAAATATACAACTCCCATATATACAATGAGTCTATGTCTTTTTTTGCCTGTGACTACAATTAGTCTATGTTGTTTTATCCTAGTGGAGAATAATATGATACTTCTAGTTCTTAGTATAAAAGTTAGTAGGGTAGTTAGATTTGGCCTTAAACATAAGCTTTTAACCTACTTTTTCTGCCCCCCCCCCCCAAAATCCCTTTGAATTGTAAGAGGTTCTTACCATATTTCAATACATATAATTAAAGAGGATAGTTTAAAGGAGGTTGACATATATTTGTGATAACTAATCAACTTACCCAATTTTTTAATATCTTTAAATTAGTTATTTAATTTTTATATGAATTACCGAACGTAATATTATTTATCACATACTTCATAAAACTTTATCACACAACCAGTCTATGCGTTTTATGTAAGCCTCTAGGCGGGCTGGCAAGACTATATGATGATAACGATGGACTAAATTACACATAACAAATACTGAGTCATGCATGTATAAGTAAGTGAGAAAGAGCCAAAAGATTAATTGGTGACAGCTAGACAAGTAAATTTTTATGACACATGAGTAGTTGGAAAGTGAAAATTACATTATAAACTTAAATATTTTCTTTTAAATCAAAACTCCTGAAATTGCAGTTGTTTTGATTCGATATGTGCAATTTATTTTTCAAAAATTTTTATCAAGTAGCTAGCTGTAATTAACTATTCTTTTGGATTTAACTGTCACTCTCCCTATATAAGTAACTTTGATTTTGAACCTTTAAATTTGATAAGAAACATTTTAATTTATACATTTGTGCGTGTATACACACGTGCACCCCATACAATAGTTAGTATGTTATTCCCAATATATCGAGCATAATATTTATTTATCACATACCCTATTCACTTTTTTAAATCGACATAACTTCCTTTTTTGTTTTATAGCCGAAATCGATATAACTTTCTTAATTGAGTATTGTGCAAATAATCTTATCTTTTCTACATTATGGGCAAATAAATATCTGTCAATTACGTTCTGCTAATGAAATAACGGAATATTAGTTATGGAAAATAACTAATTTATAAATATTAATAAAATTAAACTATCTTCTTAATTCAATCGTGTGGATTGGATGACCAAATTTTTTCCCTTGGTGGGAACCCATCACAATCAATAGGGATATTTTGAAAAAGATAGAAGACAATGTGGATTAAGGTCCTATATTTAGAATCAAATCTAATCTCATAGTAGCTTTTATATCAAGAACCAGAGACAGTACATAAATAGTGAAATGAAGGGTGAGAG